>NC_088909.1:33776304-34093227 GCF_037157495.1 Lathamus discolor | reverse complement strand
ACTAGGAAAAAACTCTATTCAGGATAGCACTTCAAAACTTTTAGTTTCTGATATACATCGTGTTGAAACAGTTTCTCAGAACGTTGCCTATTCCTGTTTACTGAGAAAAAATACTGTTTACTAAGAGGAAAATTCAAATCCCAAAGTTCAGGAAATAAAGCCCGAATTGTTTCTGTCTGCCTAAGCAGCTGCTGTTTCTCGTTTTCATTTCCTCTCCCTTCTCTCCTGCTTCCATGGCTCCTGTTGTTTCAGCTGCTGCTCTGTTTCCCATTCATCTTGTCAATCCCTGCCAGCAGTGAGGGTCTGAGGTCCCATTTCCCTGCGGCTGGGGGCAGCTTTCCCTGCACTGCTGAGATGAAAGACCATTGCATTGTTTATCTCCTGTGATATCACTTTCTTTGCGGTACTTCACTCACATGTGCGGTGCTCCTTTCTCTCATCTGAGAGCATACAACATTTCTGAGCTTTGGGGAGAAACTGAATGCCAGCTTCAGCAGGACATTTACCTGTTGGGCTTCTATCATGCTGCAGACACAACTGCCCAGGAAGGCTGTCCAGAAGGCTTTCATTTTCCTATTGCTGGAGCCAGAGCATCCAGAGCGAGAAGATGAACAGGACTGACATTGATTATTTGTAAGGATGTTATTGCAGAACAAGTAATCATAAAACCATATCATAGAGTCATGGGCTGGTTTGGGTTGGAAGTTCATGCAGTTCCAACTCCCTGACATGGGCAGGAGAGCCTTTCACTAGACCAGGTTGATCTAAGCTGCACTCAACCTGACCCTGAACATTGCCAGGGATGGGGCAGCCACAGCTTCTCTGTGTACTGCTCACTATTTACAAGTGTTGGAAAATACTATCATTTATTCTTCTCTTGCTTATTTTATTACTATCAATTTGATAAAATTGACAGAATTACCTGTGGCATTGGGACAAAGCATTTCTTTGTTTTACTCCTTCTTTCTCTCTTTCTTTCTTGTTCTTTCTTTTTTAACTACTGCCATGTCTAATAGCACATTTCTGTTATATAATCAAACAGGTAAACATAGAAATATCAGCTGATAAATTCAGAGACTTTTATCAAAACTGGGGACTATGAGTTCAGACGCAAGAAAATTTTCATCAATAAACAAAGATGCACAGAGCCACAGAAGGTCTTTATAGTTCGGCAGGATGGACCAGTATTTCATAACAAAGAAACTGTGTAAAAAACTATGGTAAAAAAATGATATAAATAAATGTCAAGGAACGGTGAGGTTTTTTCTAAAATAAGTGCTCAGCCAAGCATGAGCAAATACAAGTCTTGTTCATCGGTATATTCATTAAATGGGTAAACATTTAATAATGTACTAAAAAATATTGACAATGTAGTGAATGCATTAGTGGAAAACCTGACACTGAAAAAATAAAGTAAAAATAAAACCTGTAATTTCTCTTTCTGCTCAAGGTAGCCAGCAAACGCACACAAGACTCTGGGCCTTGCTTGGTGTTGCTTTAGAGAAAATGGAAAAAGAATATTTCTTCTAGACTTTTGGAAAAATATGAAAGATGCTTGTGTGGGAAACCAAATAAAGAAATTCACCAAACTGAAAGTAAGGAGAGATAAATATTAGCCAAAAAATAAAGTGAAAGGCCAAGTAAAAGCTGGCTGTGAATGTGAAATAGCACCTTGAATAAAGTTCCAGTTCTTGTCTGTGGTGTATTGATACAGTCTCTGGGCACTTGTGGTTTATTTAAACAGGAAGAGTAGTTGCTATGTACAACTGCCATCGCTACTCAGCAACCTATGCAGTTACTGAGAGCTGTGATGAACTTCTGAAAACAGGTATGACACTATGCAATTAGT
The DNA here is from genome assembly GCF_037157495.1 of Lathamus discolor. Lineage (NCBI taxonomy): Eukaryota > Metazoa > Chordata > Aves > Psittaciformes > Psittacidae > Lathamus > Lathamus discolor. Next base: position 34,091,378 of record NC_088909.1, on the reverse strand, counting down.
GTCTTCTGGCTGTGGCAATATCTACTGTTGACAATTCCTACTTCTGATTCCCATCCTGATATGCTTCATTGCTGTAAATCAAATCACATTATTTGCTGAAGGATCTGGAAGAATGGTTTGTGGTATGTGGGTGAAAGGTTTCTTTGCTGATCTCTTTCAGGGATCAGATGTGCAGAGCCTGAATAGCAGAGTAATCTGACCTGCAATTTTAGGGGATATTGTGGAAGAACTCCTGCACTCTTAAAATCAACAGCTATTATTCAATCATGATAATGAGCCATAAGAATTAATTCAGTGGTTGTCAACTGACTAGGACTTAGAACAGAAGAGCAGATATTTACAACCCATCTTACAAACAATTAGAGGGTACTTGTATGTTCTTGAGAATGAAACACTGAGCCTCAGGGTCTCAGCTTTGTATGTATGCTTGTGAGGGCTTACCAACCTTATAATGTTAAAGGAGACTTTATAATAGTCTTCCACTACCTAAAGGGGGTCTACAAGAAATCTGGAAAGGGGCTTTTGACAAGGGCCTGTAGTTATACGACAAGGGGGAATGTTTTGAAACTAAAATGGGTGAGATTTAGATTAGACTTTGGGAAGTTCTTCCCTGTGAGGGTGGTGAGGCGCTGGCACAGGTTGCCCAGAGAAGCTGTGACTGCCTCATCCCTGCTCAAGGCCAGGTTGGACAGGGCTTGGAGCAACCTGGTCTAGTGGAAGGTGTCCCTGCCTGTGGCAGGGGGTTGGAACTGGATGAACTTTAAGGTTCCTTCTAATCCTAACTGTTCCATCATTCTATGATAAATTGTAAACGTTAAATGGGTATTTGGATGTCTATGTAACCTAAAACTCTACAAGGGGAAGGAAAAGGGCCTCAGTGAATTGAGGTGCTTTTAATCCAGGATCATGACACCCACAAGAAGCAGAGGAGGGAAAGCACTTCTGTGTCATTTGAAGAAGAGGTACATTGTTTCAAAGTGTGTCCTCTTTGCACACCCCTGTATAATATTGCCTTGAATGATCACTTTCTTTAGTATCCCCATCTGGACATGGCTTAGATTTGTGCATGCTCTTTTTCAAATTTCTAGATGCTCATGTTGCTTGGTGGTTTGTGCTGTAGAGGTGTTTTCATCAGCCATAGGTATGCTGGATCGACATCAGGAGTAGCAAATTACAAAACGTGAGAGAAGCAGGGCACAAACTGGGGTAGTGCAGCTTCCTTCATCTGCACTAACTCTCCAGTGCCAGCTCATGTGCCCACACAACCTTGTCCTGTGACATCAAAATATTGTAGGCTGGAGGAATATGAACATCTGGTGACATGTTCCTTTTGCATGATAGTGACTTTCATGAAAGGTATTAAGTGTGGTTTTGCTCTGTGCTGATGTCCTTTTTATAAACAATATGTATAATTTAGACTTCACTGAATGATCATCGATCTGGTTTTTATTATGAGGTGTAAATAAATTTATAAGACCCAAATAAAACCCTTTTTTACTAAAAAGGCATGGCAAGAACATGGAGTATGAGTCTTGGTCTTTCCCAAGGTATTGTGCCAAAGAAATATTGCAAAAGAAGTCTTCAGAATTTCAGTCATTCTTTTCATGTTTTCTAGAACTTTGCCTGCTCTTTTTTCTCTCCTTGTTTCTCTTTAACTGATACATTTCTTGAAGTTCTGTGCAAAAAATTGGTCACAAAATTCCAAAGAACTCCTCTCAGTTGAGCAGCAGGACTATTTCACTTGTTTTCTTTCCAAGGTGCAAGACTTTTTTAGGCGTCTCAGGATACTGTTAATTCTTTTTTATAACAGCATGTTAAACTTGTGACCCACCATCCATTCCCAGACTCTTCTACCTAGCCACAAGCTCCGTACTTTTATTTGTGTACTAGATCATTCTTGCCAAAGGAAAATATGGCTCTAAGCTCTATCTTCTCCTTTCAAAATATAAAGGTAATTTTCAGTATACTCCTTTTCATCAACAGGTATGTCAGGATTATTATGTGCAGACTTTATGCCCATAATTTATTCTTTCATCCCTTTTCTTAAAGAAAGCACATGCCATCAAAGAAAAATAATTACAATCAAATTAATAAAATATTGAAAAACACATATAAAACTTTACTTGAAAGATTATTTCAGTTTAACAGGAGAATCCAATAAATACTCTCCAGGATAAATGAATCTAACAGTTTTCAAGCAATTCATAGTATTTTCTTCTAGATTTTGCTTATAAGAATACTGTATAAAGTCATGTCAAGTGGTATAATTAAGCCACTATATTTTCTGAGTAACAAGGTTCATGGAATCATGGCAAAAACTAGTTTATTTGATTTATCTTGGTTTCTTCTAGACAAACATGTTGCTTTTTTAGGTATTTTATTTTTCTGGCAACCAGGTGGAACAAATAGTATCACTGTTTCTTCTGGTAGCTTTCTTCTGATCCTCTCTTCCCTTTCAGAGTTACATTTGCCCTTTTCACCATTTCTGGAGCTTCACCCATGGACTGCAAATTTTTCTGAGAAATAAAGATTCAGAAGGTTCCCCATCCAATTTCCTCAATCCCCAGAACAAATGTCATCAGACCCAGCCTGCTTGAAATAATTCAATTGCCTGTATTCCTTCTTATCTTAAGACGATGTCTTGCCTTGTCACATGCTTTAATCAGTCTGTCATGAAGCTCACTGGTCCCTATTTAGGTATTTAGACTACATTCAAGTGTGAGTAGTTTAACATTAGCAATGAATCCACTTCCCATTGGAGTGCAAATGCTTTAGCACAATAACTGTATTTAGATGAAAAAAGCTTTGTTCCTTCATAGAGCTTCATCCATTAAAAAAGGTTGTAAAAGCACCTTACAAGATGTGTCCGGGCCCATGGTAGGGGGGTTGGAACTAGATAATCTTAAGGTCCTTTTCAACCCTAACTATTCTATGATTCTATGATCTGTGTTAATATAAAGCACTACTTTGATCAGCATAGTCCTAACTGAACAGGGAACTCAAAAGTAAAGTTCAACCTAAAGATTTAGGCTCCCGTTTAGCTTAGATGTTTAGGGTCTGATTTTGCTGTAATAAGGCATTTTTACCTGCAGATGAAGAAATTAGTAATGGAAATTAGCAGCGGTAAATCCCTCTCCAGCATTTGCAGCAGGGTGGGAGGGCGGAAGCTGGAGGTGTGGGACAGGACTCTGCTGAAATCTCTTTTACATGGGTCTTAGGAAACAGAGAGATTACATTTTAGGAGGGGATGAATTTGCAATGCTCAAAAAACTCTTGCAAAGGGAATAAAGAAAGGTCACTGTAAAGAGAGCACTATATCTCACCAACAGTAAATGACATAATTCCTACACTGAATGGCACCATTGTGTTTCTCAAGCTTGATCTCATCAAAGGATATCACCAGCTGCAACAAGCTTCTGCTTTCTATCTGCCAAATGTTTCAGCACATACTGGTCTGAGATGGTAAGAAAAGCTAACATCTGGAGTTTATTCAGCCACAGAAATTTTTCAAGATATGCTTCCATGTATTATTTTCATACACCTCCAATATCTTGAATGACACTGATGACTTCATAGAACATGACATAATTCATAACGTTATGCTTCACTGTCTTACTGCCCGTGAATTCCCATTAAATATAAATGCTTTTTAAACAAAGTCATCCTTTAATTTTCAGTCATATTTCTTCACCAAAGTTAACACTTTTTAACCTGAAGAAGGTAACAGCAACTGAGATGGCAATAGCTTCCAGAAATGCTAAGGAAAGTTAGGTTTTTCTCATGTCTCACAGACACCCATGGTATTTCAGCATTAAGTCTTCTTTTTATGACAACGTGGTATTCATGAATCTTTTTCCTGTTTGCCTTGTTCATCCAAGAAAATTTTCCTGAACAAGTCTTCTTTTAACATCCCAGTTTATAAACAGAAAATATAATAGCAAGTACACTGAAAGAGGGACACTTCTGAGAGAAAAAAAAAACCCAGAATTTTTGTAAGACAACATATGCCATTAAAACTTTGTTTTTTCCTTAGATGTATACCTAAACAAGATTTAATTAATTTGTTTACTACTTGGGGAGTGGCTATGCAAGCACAGGCTAATAGCCAAAGCATCTGTCCAGTGTTTCAGGTACATTTTGCAACCTATGCTAACTACAGATTTTGCTAATAGGCTAAGAACTAAGGTTACATCATTATGCTGTTAGCTATAATCAAGCTAAAAGTAAAGTAAAGCAAAGTAGTACAAACTTTTTCTGATCTCTTCAGTCTGGACATACAAAAGCACTTTTTCCAGATTTGAATATTAAACTGGCCACTGTTAGTGCCACTAAAGAGTTTAACTTAGCAGAAACAAGGAACAACTACTCTAAAGGAGGTGGGATATGCGCACCATGTACTAGATGAGTAGAATAAAAGATTTATTTTTTTTTGTGTGGTATATTTACAAAAGAAGTGACAAGAGAAAGGCATAATCATGAGAATGATTTGAGGTCCTTAAAAACATCTTACACAGAGAAATTTAAGGAATTTACCCATTTATCTCATCAAAGAGAAATTTAGAAGGCAATTTGCCTGCAGCCTATAATTAGGGTCTTTAAGTTCTTTTGTAATCATTCAAGTACGTAACAATATCCCATAGTTAAAAGGGGAAGACAGAGAAAAAAATAAAAATGAAAAGGATACTTATCTAGTCTTTTTGCAGAGAGAGATTTTTGTGATGACTGATTTTCACTATTGAAGTAGATTGCTATGCCTTTTGGAAGATTCACTGTCATTTGTGATGTTAAGTTTAGAGTAGATATTTTCCAAAAGGTACTTGTTTAGTCTAACTTCATGTCATGTACTCTTGTGTCTAAATCAATGGGGTTACAAATCAATGGGGTTAGTCTTCAGTCACAAAGGCTTTGTTTGAATGCCTTCTTGGTGGCATGAGAAAGGAAGACTGCTGGTGAAGCGCCTCCTGCTGAACAGTTTTTTTTCATTTAAAAGCTTAAAATATGAAGGATGGTACTATAACCTTGAAAACTCAGAAAAATAATTGAGCATCCACCAATACCCGTGGTAATGCATGAGCTAAACAGGTAATATGCAGATATCTTGTATTCCAAGGACTTCAGCCGACATGCGCCTAGGATTGCTAGGGGGTATTATCTGGACTACTTATCTTGTCACTTAATGTGCTTTTGATCATGTCATTGTATTGAAGCTGCAAACATCTGTGTCTTGAACAAGCATCAAGAGGAATCCAGGAACCATGAGCAATCTGACACCAAAGATCTACAGTTGTCAGAATAAGTCACCTACTGGAGACAGAAGCGGTGTAGGTTTATTTAATTAATAGAAAGGTTTTCCAGAGGTAGCACTGTCTTAACTGTGGTATCATATATGACTGCAGTGGAAATTTTCTTAGGCTTCCTTGCATTGTCTGCATTAAAGTAGCCATCTGATTTTTATGATATTTCTTTTCAGCAATAATGTTCTAACAACTTGCCAAATATTCAGACTCTTTCCAAACTGGGAATGAAATGCAGATGCCACTGTTAAAATTTCCTAAAAGGTCTGTGATGCTCAAGATTAGAAGTGTTGATCAGTCAGGCCACGTCAGGATGGGGTTTGGCTGGAAACTTGAGAAGGATAAAGTAGCAGTTTAGAAATATTACTTCTAGGTATCTTTCCCCCCCCAGTTTTCCAGTCCACATCAGGACTAAACTAAGACATTGTTCTGTCAACAAACGTCTATCTGTTTCTATTCTTCCTGTGCTGGATGTTTGGAGCTTTTGAGGGGGCATTGTAGAACCACAGGAAACTCAGGGTGGAAAGACTCCAGCAAGTTCTTTCATGGGTGTTCTCTGCGGTCAGTTTAACGAGGACTCCAGCCCATAGGATCAGTCAGGTAACCTTGAGATTGGAGGACTGCGAAGACACCTGATATCCATCCTGAATGCTCACAACAGGGCATTTATTCCATACCTAGAATAATCCAAATTGAAGCTGTTCCGCTCACTGAGTTGCTCTTTGTGTTGACCTTGTAAACAGGCTCTTTTCTTTGCTGTAGCACTTGTGGTTTTTGTGGTTGTTTTCTTTTTATTTGAAAGTGTTAGAACATGTTAAATTCCAACTCTGTCTTGACATCCAATTCCCATTGGAAGCAGGATCTTCTAACCTATTACTGGCCCGCCCTGTAGGGAGAATTTCAGACACAGTGTAATAAACCAAGGAAAGATCATTTGCCAGTCAGGCACTAGACTTATAAGTTACCCATGCCATGCAGAGAATGAGGTTGTTTTGTGTGATCCAGTTTGTGACTTTTCTCATTCCGTCAGATACAGCAGAGAATGCAGAGAGTGACCATATAACTACATTAGTCAGCGAGCCCTCTTTGTTCTCCAAAGTTTGTTGTTAAGGGAACTGAAGACATAATGCTTCTGTGCTCAAGGGGAAAAAAAATTTATTAAAGCCTGAGACTTGTTTCTAAGTTCACCAAGGTCCTTTTCTTTTGGTACGTGTCTGTTTCCCATAAATGGGCAGGAGGCTAACTGGTTGTATTCCCATTGGAAATGATTCTTCATTAAGGGTTGGGTGTCTGGTAGTACTTTGTCATAATGTTTTGCTGTTGCTGTTGTGGTTTTGGTGGTGGTGGTTTTTTACATTTTCATTTTAATCATCTGAGAGTGACCCTCAGGGTTCAGGTGGACTTTCCAGTACCTCTGCACGTATCAGAGAGCATTTCCTTGCCTGATCTGTGTGAAAGGAGTTCTCATGCAAGACAGCACAGCTTCAATAGGGATATTCTCTTTTGTTCTTCTGATTCTTTAGGGACTATGTTTCCTCTGTCCATCTGCCTTGCTCGGATGTGTTTTTAAAGGGCTCCTTAGCTGAGGAGCTGGTTTTTGTGTGCTTTCATCTCAGGTTGCATTCATTAGCAAGAACCTTTCAAATGCAGTTTGGTGTAAGCAGATGAAGCATGGTTTTTCTTCTGTTTTTTTCATGTGTTTCTATGAACTTTTGTAGACACGTTGTTTATTTTATAAGTTGCAAATAATTATAAACATATTTATATTATGCAATGTTTAATGCAAATATTCATGTGGCTTCGGTATTAGCCTGGCTTAAATTAATAATTGCTTCAAGATAACTGCTTAACAAGAAGTTAACTTCATGCAAAGAATCAGTGAATCACACAGTGGGGATTCTGGGACATCTTCGTTGTTACCCGGGGTCACCAGCACATTCTCCAGAATATTCAAATAGAGGTAGACTGTGCCTTTCTGAGGTCAGACAAAAGTCTTTATCCACAAGTCATTATCCAAGTTTGCATGGAGCACACTGGAGGGAGTGAGGAGGTCTGCCACATGAAGCAAAGAGGATGTTCACGTATGTGAAGGTTTTTACTTGGTGTTTAGATTGGCTGTCCTGAAGTCTAAAGAAGTTCTACACCCACAGAATGCACTTTCTGTCTTCCACTGGGGAGGAATGAAAAGCAGTAATTTGTCCTTGCTCAAGATGTTCTAGACACTCTTCTAGGATGGGGATTGTTCTGGCTCCTGGGTTCAAGGCTGTTACATGTTCAGCTTTAATTAAGATCTTGACTATCACCTTTCTTCTCTTGAATAGTGTAATAGTTAGCTCCTGGCACTATAAGAAATATCACAGGTGACGCTTTGGTTTTCAGAGTTCTAAACCTCCCCAACACCTGCCTTTTTCTTTTTTAATTTTTTTTCCTTTCTTTCTTTCTTTTTTTTTTTTTTTTTTTTTTTTTTAATGTATCTGTGACCCTGGAAGTCATTTAAAGTCTTACATCTGAACACTAACACTGCCAGAGAGGAAGAGGCAGCAGCTGATAATACTCTGATCTCCAACATCTCCTTCTACCTTATTTTATAATAAAAATGTATTTATGTATTTTTCTCAGTGAAATATATTCTTACTGGCAACTTTGAATCTGAACATTCCAAAAAAGAAATGGTATTTGGTTTTATTTTTGTAATTTTTGCTCATTTCAAGCCCTACTGTAAGACATTTTTGATAGGATATGCTGGCTGTTTATAACATGAAAAGTCAGTTCCTTAAAAATGTTTCATAAATGTACAGTGTCAGGCAGAGAAATATAGATTTACTTTAAAGTTATTCTATAATCACACGTATATTATTTTTAAGGCTTTTAGTAGAAAGTCATGTAAGCAGGACAGTAATACATAGTTGGAATTACAGTGACAGAAGATATGGCCAGCTTCATTAGTCTTCTGAAGATAAGTGGACTTGTTAAGATTTCTATGCACACACATGAAATGTATTGTTACTCAATGCTTTTTTCCAAGCACACTAGTGGAGATCTAAAGGATACTGTAGGTAGCATTTATGTGTATATTTAAATTTTATATAAAGTGATGCTGTCCAAGATAACACATCATGTTAAGGTGAAATATAGTGGTGAGTTAATTAATAAGCATTCTATTTGTATTTTGTTCAGTATGAATCCCCTGCTGATGTTGACTCACTGGTGACAGAATTTTAATAAAGGTCCTACCCAGAAAGACCTCATATTCTGATTAGAAAACATTTAAATGAGAGATGAGAAAACGGAGGTAATAATAACCCATGAAATTAAACACAGTTTGTTAGGCCTGTGATTTTTATTCTGTAATTGGATTTTCATCTATATGAAGCATCATTATCACCACAGAGGGTGAAGTCTGCCTTAAAAGAGCTGTGGGTAGAGCTGACAGCTCCAGATGAATGACCAAGCAGTTGAATGGATGATTGCTGCTGCTCTCCTCTTGGTGCCCATCCTGCTCCTCACTGCACAGCTGTCACCAAGCATTTGTGTGGATGTGGTATTCCTCTGCTGAGCCTAATCTGTATTATACTTCTCTCATTTTTTTATTTTTATTTTTTCAATTTTAAGTCTACCTTCAAAGGCAATATGGCTCATCATACTAAGATTTCAGCATACAGCAAGTGATGCATCGCCAGAAATTGCCCTGCTGACTTAAGTAATCTTTCTATTTGATGTACAAGGTATCAGTAGTGCTTAGCTGATTTAGAATATAATCTCATAGATTTTGACTAGGCAGAAGTCATATGAATTTCCACTGTGTGGAGACCACAGGAGGTCCCAGGTTTGCCTGTTCTCACCAGCTGAGCTAACAGGAAATTGCTGAGCTGTAGAAACACTTCTGTTAATTTCCACTTTGCAAGGGACATATTTATAGTCATGGTCTCCTTCCCTTTCTTCACATTTTCCTCATCCAAACAGAAACCAGCCTAATGTAGTGTTCAAAATTACTCTGGTCAGGCATTTTTGAGGGTCTTCAACTTAGGATGCTACTTGGCTTTCAGGATGGAATTCCATTCACTGATGTGCATCTCAGATGTGTGCACGCATGCTTCGCAAGGCTGATCTGTTACAGTGACATTGTGTCTACTGCATTAGATCTCCTGCTGCAATGTGTTTCCATGCCAACACCAAAGTCATGCTCATGGTGAATCTGGGGAGCTTTATTTCCTGGACTTTTACCACAAGTACTAAAAATGAAGGTTGAGAAGATTAGTATGCCACCAGACTTATGGTGATCCTAGCTGATGATTTCTATACTGTTGATGGTGAAGTCGTAGCATTGCCCTCAGCTCAAAACTAGAAAATTTTCTCCTTTAGCAGCTCTAAATTTCTAAAAACCTATATTTCTTGTCCTAGGTTTAGAAAAGTTATTGGCATTGCGCTAAGAATCTGCAAGCTGGTCCTGTGTCTGTGTTTTAACTGTTTGTTATTGTTTCCACTATGACTGAAATAGATAAAGGACAAGCACAAGAAACAGTGGTTGAAAAGGACAACAAGCAGTAGTTGAATAGAGCATGTGGTGCAGATTGTACTAATTACAGGTAATGATTACAGTGTTGGATAGATCAGGACATAAGTCATCGCTCTGTTTACATGAGTGAAACTGGAGTATCAAGAGTAACATTTACGGAAATATCCAGTAGATCAATCAGTGCATTTAGATGATACTAAATATACATTTATAGGTTACAATTGTTCCATCATTAAGAACTGAAGGGAAAGATATTATAAGAATAAATGAAAAGAACACAGTTATTTTACCATATATGGCCACAATGGACAGGGACTCAAAAACTAATGTGAATTTTATTTTGAGATTAAAAGGTCAGTTCATCAAAATTGTGTAATTGGTTTAGGCAGCAGAAGAGCAGACACTCAGGCACAGGGCAGACACTCACTTCTCCATCCCACACTGTAAGTTGGAGGGCCACAACTACAGTCTGAGGTAAAGCAGTGGCAGCAGTGGAAATCAAGCATGAAATTAAGTCACAAAAGGTCAAACAGAATTCTCTTTTCAATTGTCACAGGCAAGTTTTATGGTCCAAGAAACAGGACCTTAAAGGCCATTAGCTACATTTTTAAGAGGTAGAAAACTCTCCAAGTGCGTTTCTCCCACCAAATCCCGAACAGTGCAATGAAAACAGTACTTATTAAAACAAAGCACTTGAAGTATGTTGTCAGAATGTATATGAATCAAGGCGTAAGGCTTCATGAAGGAACTTGGAACACAAATGTTAAATTCCCCTCAGCTAAAACAGAGGAAGACTGTATACAAAAGAAAACTACAAATGGAGAAATGTAAAGTGTGTTTACATTACTGGTCAAGGGGAAGCTAACTGGGAGTGATATCCAATATAGGAAATGATGTATTCTGACAAATAATACCTTGGAGGTTGTTGAATTGATGTGTTTTTTTGCCAAAGGGTGCTTTGTGGAGCATTGCAAGAAACATGCATCTTTTCAGTTGCTATGCCTTTGTCAGTATAACTTATTCACAAATACATAAATCATTTACCAATGCCAACTGAATACACTTGTCAGTACGAAACCCTGCATCACATGAAAGACTGCCTATCTTGGAAGATATATGACATCAGAAAACCTGAAGAAAACTGAAGAGTTGGTGTAAGAGTTAGATGCTATAATTTATATTGATTTTTTGTGAGTAGAAGGTGAATTTTAGAGTGCAGATATGCCATTCTCTATTCCCTTTTGCAGCACTTGAGCTTGGCCAGCACAACCTCCTGTACTAGTATCCTGCCCAGGGACACTAAGACATGGCTATGTTGTTTGCTCCACCAGACGTCTTACTGCCTTCTTGAACTATTTTCTGCCTTCGTATTCTTCAGAGCTTTTGGAAACATCTGAATGGTGTTTACTCATGAAAATAGAGCTTCTGCTTGTTTGTAAAACAAATACAGGAATTAAATCCATCCCAAACTTCTCCCATGTGTCTCCTGTCATCCCCTCAGATTTCTCTTCCGAAGAAAAGAACTCCTAGAGCCGTGCCTTTCCATGTACTTCTTTTAATAATCAGTCACCATGACCCTTTCAATGGGACCTTCCTTTTTCACTGGAGCTGGCTGACTGTTAAGTGCAAGCAGATGTGTTGACTGCACTCTGGCCCTGGCTAATTTTCTTTTTAAGCAAGGTCTGGTGCACATTGCTGCTTGTAGGCATTTAAAAGATTTACCTACCCTTGTTTCAATTACTCCCTGATTTCCAGTGTGAGTGGAAAAAAAGAAACCTCTGAAAAATAGGACAAAAGGTTTCTAGAGTGTGTGTCCAGCATGATTGTCTATAAGAAACAGGCCACCCTTGTTTAATTGAAATATCCATGGCGTTGAAGGACCATCACTAAATAGCTGACTTTAATTGAGGGTAGCTAAGATACAGTGCATCTTTTCACTCCAAACATCATAGGCAGCAAAGGACTTAGTATCTCCATGCACTGATGGCTGACTTTTTCACATTATTTAATAAATTCCCAATGTACAGATAACATTGCTCAGTTAAGTACACATGGTGAGCTAAAACAGACAGAAAGTTAAGGAACACAAGTTCTTCATAATTATAAAATAAATCAAGATTTAAAATTTTAAATCAAAGTGTGCTCTCAACATATTGAAATTTTTATAAAATAATAAGAGAAAACAATGTGTTGTTTTGGGTTTTTTTTTAATCAATTTTCATTCTGTGTTTTTCCCTGCTTTGGGAAGAACATTTCCTCTTTAGTTAACAGATTTGAAAAAAAATATTCACAGTATAGTAAAAGGCTGTCTGCTTTCATAATACATGAAAGCCTAAGCCATACTAACTTTTGCAAAGTAACATTAGTGGTCAGTAAAATGCTGAATTACAGGATAAAACAGAGCTGGTAAAGTTTCCATGAGAATTTGACTGGATTCTCTTTTAATTCCCACAGTTTTATTCAAACTAAAATGTGGTCTTTGACAACTAAAACAATGCCACAGAATAAAAAGAAGCTCTCACTGGAAGAGATGGAAATGACCATGGATATTTTAATGAGGGGTCATGCTTCTATACCAGAGATAATAATCCCCTTTCATGGGTGAGATATCTTTTATTTCATTATGAAAGCTATACTTGAGTATTACATTTGTTCACATTCAGTTACGGGATCTGAGTGTGCAATACTGCTTTGTCATCCCCTGAGCTGTGCTTTGACTCACAATACAAATGTCATACTGGGGATGGGTGACTTGACATTGACAAGTGATTTCTTGGCTTTTAGAGAAAAAACCCACATGACAGGTCCATCACACTATAAGCCAATTGTGCTCTTTCACTGTCTGTCGTACATGGCAAGACACACAAGAAATACTGCACAGGACAAGAACTGAAAGACTGATGTTTTCCCTGAGACACTAATAATCTTTTTATTTTTCCACTGTGTATTTCTTTAACTTAATCACTTGTAAACTAACAGATTTATGAATCACCCAGGACAGTTTACTTGCTGCAAGTCACCATATATATCAATAATGCCATGATAATATTAAATGCAATAATTCATAACACTAAGCTGCGTAAACTTTCTCAAGTAACTAAGTGCCTGATTTAAATCCCACTAAAATCAGTAATTTACATAGTGGATTTTACGAGCTTTGAATCAGTCGTGGTTCACAGTGCTCTTGGTATTCTAGTCCTGGACTTAGCTTCTAGGTCAATATAGGTGCTCCAGATGTAAAATGTACATTGTGTAAGTAAGTAATTTCACCCGAGAGTTTACCCAGATATGTGTACTATTGTTGAAAGTTCACAGTGTGAGTTTATTGGGCCACAGAATTTATTAATCTTCATCTAGAAAAAGCATGTCAGAATCTCAAATCCACCATGCAATCATCTGGTCTATAAACTAGAAATCATGAGCAGAAATAAATGTGCACTGATTGCAATATTTTGAACTGAGACAGTGAAGTCAGATATGAATGCAATTGCCAACTTTTGTTCTTTTTTTTCATTTCAAACAAAATAATTGCATGCAGCTCTGTGATCCATGGTTTCTTCATCAATTTTTCTCACAAATGTTGTCCCCATTGATGCCAGGGAATTTATTATTTATTTGAATTGGTGAACCAGATCTAAATCACACCCTTTGTTTATTATGTTAAACTCACCTGAATACAATGAGTAAAGATATAAAGCAAGTTCTCTGGAAGTATTCTAATTTCATAAATGTGTATAACTACTTCGTTTAGTGTAGACTATGAATACCAAATTTTGAGAGTTAGTGATTCCAGATATAGGATTGCAGAGATCCTTCAGTGGAAAGGCAGACATCCGAGAAAGAAAAATTCAAATGGAAAAGAAATACCCACTGTAGAATTTGCTGGTTTAAAATGTCTTTTCAGTTTGTAATTTCGATGGTATCGTTGTTGCAGAATCACATCACTGTAACAGTCAACAGACCTTAAGTAATATAAAATAAATACTACTTAAAGGCCATTTATCCATGGACAGCTCTGAGGGTTCAAAAAAATGCACTTACTTCCTTTTGATTAAGAATATCATACCAAATTTTAAGGAAAAAAAGGGTGTGAATGAGTAGCAGCATGGTCATTTGAATGGAAGTTAAAACATTTATTTCTCACAACATCATTATCATTGCACATTACGTCTAACAAATTTCTTGCAAACTGAAAGTCTAGCAACGACCACTACTGAAGACTGGCCTAGATGGAGGTCCTGCTCTTAGCTCTTACATGTGCAGAAGATCTTCCCTTTGCTATTTTTTTGTTCAAAGCTTTCCTTTTCTATTAGGTTGTAATTCTATTCTGGATACCACAACAATCTGAAAATTTCTTTAAATTTTCTTTACTGTCTTGAAATCATTCTGACATCAAAACACATTGCAATATTCTAGGTTGAATGGTGGGGAATGCCTTTGCTATCCAAGCCAGGGCAAACCGAGGTCCCTGGTCAGCCATCTGTAAAACTCTCTTGTGGCTTAAGTCTGATTTTTCCTGCACTGAGAATGAAATGTTCAGTTTCAGATTGGATGTCAGAAGTGAGTTAATGTGTATGTAGCATGGACAGTCAAAGGGCTGGGGCTAAAAGTGAGACAGTTTAGAGATCTCCCCAGAGGGCAGGGAGGTTGGTTAACAAAATGCTTTAGCCTCCCAGTAAAACCCATGTCAGAATGTCAATATAATAATGCACAGGGCCATACACTGTCACAGAATCACAGAATCACAGAATCCCAAGGGTTGGAAGGGACCTCAAAAGATCATCTAGTCCAACCCCCCTGCAAGAGCAGGGTAACCTACAGTACATCACACAGGAACTTGTCCAGGCGGGCCTTGAATATCTCCAGTGTAGGAGACTCCACAACCCCCCTGGGCAACCTGTTCCAGTGCTCTGTCACTCTTACAGTAAAGAAGTTCTTCCTGATGTTAACGTGGAACTTCCTATGCTCCAGTTTACACCCATTGCCCCTTGTCCTGTCACTGGATATCACTGAAAAAAGCCTAGCTCCATCATCCTGACACCTACCCTTTACATATTTGTAAACATTGATGAGGTCACCCCTCAGTCTCCTCTTCTCCAAGCTAAAGAGACCCAGCTCCCTCAGCCTCTCCTCATAAGGGAGATGTTCCACTCCCTTAATCATCTTTGTGGCTCTGCGCTGGACTCCTTCAAGCAATTCCCTGTCCTTCTTGAACAGAGGGGCCCAGAACTGGACGCAATATTCCAGATGCGGCCTCACCAAGGCTGAGTAGAGGGGGAGGAGAACCTCTCTTGACCTACTAACCACTCCCTTTCTAATGCACCCTAAGATGCCATTTGCCTTCTTGGCCACAAGAGCACACTGCTGGCTCATGGTCATCCTCCTATCCACCAGGACCCCCAGGTCCCTTTCCCCTTCGCTACTTTCCAGCAGGTCAACCCCCAACCTGTACTGGTACATGGGGTTGTTCTTCCCCAGATGCAAGACTCTACACTTGCCCTTGTTAAATTTCATCAAGTTTCTCCCCGCCCAACTCTCCAGCCTGTCCAGGTCTCGCTGAATGGCAGCACAGTCCTCTGGTGTGTCAGCCACTCCTCCCAGTTTTGTGTCATCAGCAAACTTGCTGAGGGTGCACTCAGTTCCCTCATCCAGGTCATTGATGAAAATATTAAACAGCACTGGTCCCAGCACCGACCCCTGAGGGACTCCACTAGTCACAGACCTCCAGCTAGATTCTGCGCACTGCTTTTTAAAATAAATAAGTATCTATGAACAGTGTAAGGCGGCAGAATAGAGCCCTGGATACTTAATTCCATAGATATTGCTTTAGGTGTACTTCTCGTTAAAAATTTCTTGCAAGAAATCAAGCACATTATGAATTAATCTTACCTAGAAGTGTGAAGTTTATTAGCAGTCAAAACACCTCCTAGTGTGCTTGCATCACTTGCATCCAGAATGAGCATACACATATAAAGTGTACTAGGAACCAAGGCATGCATTATCACATTCAAACCCAGAAACATCTCTGTTATGTATGACATATTGATGCAGGTAGTGAGAAAATACAGGACAATTCCTTCTCTGTTAGCACAAAATGGCTTCTTTCCACATAAAAATGTCTCCCAGTTGTGTGTTGTCTTTGTAGCATTGTCATGTGTGTCTTTGGCACCTGCTAACCATGAAAATGGATTCACATAACCCTGGAATTATGCTGAAGATGCATAGGTACATTAGCTATTAATTATAAAAGAGGATCAAAAAAGCAGGGGCTCTGTGCCAGATAGGGCTGGTTTTATATGAGCTACAGCTGCTGCACAGCCATGAGCGCACTGTGCAGCCCATCTCCTTGCCGGCACCAAGAGCACCATCACGTGTCCTAAGGTCTGGCCACCTTTGAGGAACTAATCCATTGCTTTTATTAAATTTACTACCAATGCATGAGGGCCTTTACCAGCAAAGCACAGACTCTTGTTTCCAGTAAGTGTTGGAAGTTTCCTTAGGAAAGTGTATTCTGTTTAAAATAATGGATATTGTATAACAGCATTTTACGTAACTGGGGAGTGCTCTTGATAAACCCTGATTCTTATATGGTGGGGTCTGAAGTCCAGAAGGGACCAGCAGGTCATATCTGGCAGTCTGACATTACAGGCTTTAAATTTCATCCATATTTCCTAAATGGACTACATTGACTTAGGCTGGAGTTTTTCAGCCCGCTTACTTAATGCAGGGTACTAAACTATTGCTCGCAAATCCCAAAAGCCTCTCCAAAGGAAGGAATTGATGAGTTGAGCAGTCCCTTGTGGTACAGGGGTATATATGTATACAGATACAGAATTTTCAAACCCTCCTAGCACTGTGGCTTTGAGGAAATTTCCTTTTAGCCCTCAAATGTAGCATCTCCTTTAGCTCTGTGCATGCAGGGGGAAGAAGAAACACCAAAAGGATGGGTCACAGTATGCGGGAGCTCTGCCTTCTGCCAGGGAGCATCTATCCCATCAGCTGCTGGAGGAGGGAGGAGGAAAATGGCAGTAAAAATTCTCTGTGAACAGAGAGAGGAATTGTTTCCTGGATCCAAGGGCACCAGGAAGGGAAATGCAGTTAGAGTTGCGAGAACAAGGCAAAAGCAATCCCAAACATAGTTTGACCTGCTGGTCCATAAGAAATGCACCCTTGGCCAATTCTTTTGAAAATGTCAGGAGGGAGGTGTAAAAGTTTTACAAATTGCCTGTATGGTTATGAGATGAAACTCTGAGTTAGAAAATTCAAATAAAATAAATTAAATTAAATTAAAATAAAGAAAAGAATAAAATAAATAAAAAATAAAACAAAAGAATAAAATAAAATTAATTTTTTTTTTTTTTAACACTTCAGATTGCCACGGGAACATGTTCCCTTTGTTCTGGATTGGTTTTCCCCCCTTGAGTTGTGTTTCAGATTTTCGTTTAAACAGAACCCCAAAATATTTAGTACTTCCTCCATTCATACTCCTTTTGTTCTTTGAAACCTGCCATGAGAAGCCACAAATGGCAGCTAGGTGGCATTACTATTGTTTCTACAATTTTTGCTTATGATTCCTTTCGTCATGCAAGGACTGCATTACCCCTGTTTCCACAGATTGAGGCTTAGAGCACTTTTCAAGGCAATTATTTATTATGTTCCCTAAATTCTTCTATGACTCACTGCTTTCTAAGGAAAACCTTCTGTTTTCTAGGAAGAGCATTTCTTCTTTGTTCCAAATCATGAACATTTTATTACTTTCAGTGTTTATGAACATGCAATGATCAGAACTAATGTTCAGAATTGTTAATGAATGGTTTCTAATAAGACTTTTCTGGCTTTCTTCTTTACTGTAATCGCAGCAGTAAACACAGTATTTTAGACATGGAATATTTTAATTACCTAATGTTTCTGCAACACCAAATGTTATACATAATGCTCAATAAGGAATCATCACTATTGTTATTTTCCACGTAAACTCAGTGTCCTGATTTCAAAATTAATTCTATCTTCTGCCAAAACAGAGTGATCATATGGAGCAATATTTATGTTGTTAGCTTTATTTGTCAATATACAGAGGAATCCCTGAACTGAAATGTTTAAAATGCATTCATGTCTATGCAGACAGGTTTTCCTTTGCTAAGGAAGTATTTGGCCCAAGAGCTGACTCTAGTTGTAGTGGGACCTCCTGGTGCTTACAAGTGCTCTCCTAAAGGAAACTGACCTGAAGACCAGTGGGTGCATTCCTCTCAGGCAAAAATCTTCCTTGATATACAGTAAAAAAAATGTAAAACTATACATGCCATCTGGCAGACTCAGGTTTAAAAATAATACAACTTTTAGCAAGATTTATTGAAAGGGTCAGCCCAGAGTGTGCTTCTTGAGGTCTCTCTAGAGAACTCAGAAGGTGATGTAAAGGTGATTCTGACTGAGGTTAAGTGAAACTTCCATAGAAAGGTTATTCTGATTTAGGGGAACCTTCCATCAGCAAATCTGAAAACCTGTCCTTACCCTCAAGTAAGAACAAGGGTAGATGGAAAAGATGATTGCAGAAATACTGTCAGTGCGAGTCTGTGTTGTGAGAGAACTGCTGCCTTCTCCCACTGAGCAGCCTGATCTAGTGGAAGGTGTCCCTGCCCATGGCAGGGGCTTGGAACTGGATGAGCTTTAAGGTCCCTTTCAACACAAACCAAACTGTGACTAATGCAGGATTGTGCTGGGGGCATTTTGTAGGTGTCCTGATGCACACCAAAAAGACAAAAATCTTCTTCAACTAGAAGGTGAGTGCTGCCTACAAGTGGGTGCAAATGCTACAGTAACTTGGCCTGTCTTCAACTGACGTTTAAGTGAGTTTTCAGACTAAATATGTTTTTTATGTAAGGTGAGGCCACTACATGATCCATCGCTGAAGAATTCAAGAGAGAGCAGGGATGTTCATACTGACATCCTCCTCTTGGGGTGATTACACTGACATCCTCCACTGTACCTTCTGCTTTGCAGCATATGCAAAAGAAGGAAAAGCAGCTCTGCCTGCCTTCCACTTTTCAGCCTTTTTGGGATTTTATTTTTTTTTTTCGCTGATGGGCACCACTTCAGAGTTTTGCTTAAGCCTTCTGAGAAGGGAATACATTTTCATGCTCAGATACATTTTTCATTCTACCTGCCCTCCTGGCTGCATGGTTGTATTTGCACTCCATTCTCTCTGCACTGCAGAGCACTCACCCAGCCCTCACAGGACGATGCTATTCTGCAGATCAGCACAATGTGCTTGACACAGTGCACTCATCAAACCACATGTTTATAAATGGTGTTCATGAGAGGTTTTCTCAGTCATTGCTGCTGGTCAGTTAAATAGAGACCACTGCAAACTGCTGCTTGGTAGGTCACTGTTTTAACCCCTACAGCTTGCAGAAACAGTGAGGAGTTGTTTTCAGAAAGCGTTAGGAAAGTAAAAAGCTATTATCACAATAAACACTGAATGGCAGGCTGCTCTTTTGAAACAGTCATTTGGGTTAGGAATAGTGGGACATTCAGTTAAGACCTACTCTTTTCTGTTAGTAAAAGTACTCTTTCCTACCTTTAGCACAAATTGTATGGATAAGTATTAGTGGATTTGTTAAAAATAACATGCATTGTACCCAGTATATCTTTCAACTAAAACCCAATTACACTGGTTTTGAATAAAGACAGATATTCAAATGTACAGCCACACTCCTTCTTCTTGGTTGTACAGAAGAGATGATTTGAATTAATCACAGGCCTGCCAGTCAGACCACATTATGCCAAGCAACTCTTTCAAAGCTGACGACGGCCTTGGGTGCCTAAAATCTCCTCTGTTTTTTCCAGCTATATCCTTTTGTTAAATAAAGCCACAGACTCTTTGCAACCCTCTACAATCCTGGATAAGGGAAGGGCTTTTTTAGTGTGATTCTCTATTTGGCATAAATTACACAGCCATAAAGCCCTTCTGCCTTACATCTAAGCCAAATTAACTCCATGAATCCCCTTCCAGAAGGGAAGTTTGAAAAGTCACTCATAAACCTGCCTTCCTTATCAGCTTTGCTCATAAAATGACAAATCCAGCAATTTTAAAAATTTGCTGCCTGTCTCAGAATATATCATGGTATTTCTGTGTTCGTTTACTATCTTGTTCTCATCTACATCGCTGTGAATCAGCAAAATCAGTGAATATATTTACTTACTACCTGTCACTGGATGCAGAATTTGGATAAATGTAAGAGATATAACTTTTGATGTTAAAGCAAAACTACTAATTTTAAACATTCAAAGTAATTTTTAATATTACTTTTGAGGAGGAATGAAAGGAATTAAATTTAGATCCTCAAAACCTATGCCTAGAATTCCTAGGAAAAAGATTAAATCCTTCTGCATTGCCAAAGCAAAAAGGTAATGGGTTGACTGAAGGATATCAACTTATCTGAGTTGTAAGAAGTAAATAAGCAAGTTTCAGGTTTGTTAGAATTCATCACAGCTGGTTGAACCCTGCAACAGAAGTTGGGGTTCATCCAAGTTACCTGTGTTGGTCCAGTGCCTACAGCAGTGGTTTGGTCAGCACCCTTGCTAGCTTTTAGAGAGTAAGACCACTGCTACAAAAGCTACAGGGAAGAGAGTTTTTGGAAAAATCCTTCTCCTCCACTGCACTGGGAAAGCTAGTGAAGAAACCAGAACAGAGGAAACCTTTGGTGTTGTGAGCACTTTTCTTCTGGGGGCTAGAGAAAGTTCTTTTATGCCAAAGCCAGAAGGTGTTGGAGAACCCGTCACAGACCACAAATGTGGTGAGATTTAGCAACTAGCTTTGCAGAGGGGAACACACACAAAAAACCCTAAACCCCCTCCAAAACACAAAATCCAATCCCCACCAAAAAAAAAACAAAACAAAAAATAACCCAAAGGAACACACAAACGAACAAACCAAACCAACAAACAAGAAAACCCAAACCAAACGTTGTGCCAATTTGGATCTGCCCTTGGAAATAAATTTTGAGCCAAGATGAATATAGTGTGTTAAGTATGCAGCACATACAGTGCAAACTTAAAGCTTACGTAAACCAATATATCCTCACCAACACATACACACACACACACACACTCAAAAAAGCCCCAAAAAATCTTATCCCGAAACATCACCACAAATCTGATTTAAAATGGACAAAAGAAAACTCTTTTCTTTATTGTCTATGTCCTTTAAAGTTAACAAGCTGTTGAGTTACTTTGATTTTTCTATATATTTATTCTATTTTTTTTTTTTTTTTCCGAAAAACCGAGCACATTCACAAAGGTGGATAGGTTCAAATGCCAGGTCATGCTTATCAAAGCACACAGGATTTCTTGATAGATGGTGAGTTTTCTACAAGGCAAAGATACCAACTATGTCAAACATAATCCAACATCTAACAAGACTCCAAGGTGAGAAATAAAAGTGCCAGAACCTTTTTATAACCTGAAAAGATTTTTTTTTTTTAAAAATCCTCATCCTTACTTTCTCCACCTCCCGCATTTGACAGCTTTTATAACAATTTCACTGTTCTCTTCTACCAGTAGAAACTTTCTGGCAGTCATTACGAGACTGTCGTTTATTGTGTAATTGTCCTTTGAAAAATGCTTTTCTTTGAAGCATCATTTTTAAATGTATTATTCTTATAAGGCTAGTTCCAATTTACCATTTAAGTCCTGTTAGGATTAGCTAGTCTTCTGTTATATAAGTAGTACTCTTTCTATTCAGGATTTTTCAAGATTTTGAATAAATAGTGGCTATCACTTCCCTTTAAATTAAAATAAGAAATGTGTTCATGTTTTTGTTCCATTTATTTTACAAAAAACACCCTGAAAATATTTTTTTTCCAGCTCAGTTCTCAAGTCATAAAAATGCCCACAAATGCAATTAATAAATTGTCATGATTTAACCGCAGCCAGCACTGAAGCACCACACAGCCACATCCCTGTAGGATGGGAGAAGGAATGGGAAGAGTCATGTCATAGACTAAACATCACAGAATCACAGTCTAAAGTTGTGATATCTCTGATGTTTTTAATAGTATCTCTCTTTTTCATAGGGACGGTAGGGTTGTTTGAGTGTATGCCCTTCAGAAAGAGCTGAATAATGCGGGAGAGCAAGTCCTATTGCAAGAAGAAAGTGGTCCTAAAATAAAGACCCTGAAAGCCCATAAGAGGGAATTCATAAAAGGTCATCTTCTTCTTGCTTGTTTACTAGGTTTTGAACTTGAAATTGAAGTGCTTTGAAATAAAGGCAAATGAGCAACCTGAATGAATACATTCTCCTGACAGTGCTTTGGATGTGTGTATATTCACAAAATACAGCCTTGGCGTGGCTGCTTGCCTGCATTTGATGGCTGCACTGATAAGATGAGGTCATAACGTTTGGGAATGCTCTGCTTTCATATAACCAAAGTATCTTCCAACACTCTAACTACAGAATAGTAGCAAAAGGAAAACTGTTCTTAAGGAGGACAAAAAGTACCACTGAGTGAGACAGAAGCCATAGGAAAGAAAAGAGCTATGGAGAGGTAGAAACTGGCAGGAAAAGATGAGACAAAAAAGAGATGAGATGTAGAAAAGAAGGATGACAGCAATAGTAGGAAAGGGAAGAAAATCAAAGGTCTCAGGGAGAAGGAAAAGGAGAGAAGCAGAGATGGTGTGAATGTTCCATGGAAGTGTGTAGTGGAAGAAAAGGGAAGCTTCCGCTGTTGAAGAGATTCAGAGTTGATTGACGAACTATGGTGGGAAGCCGATCAAAGTAACAAAGATGACTTGACGCAAAGTAGCAAGAATTGACCTGGTTGAGATCAGTTGAAGAGAAGCTGTTGTTGGCCTCTAAGAACCGAGTGCTAATTCCCCAAATGGGTTGGAAAAAGAAATCTCTTCTGAAAGTCTATCTTCCAGGTGGTACTACCTTCCCAGAACTGCAAATATTAACCTGAATAGTGATGGTTAAGCTGCAGAGGAAGAATCATTGTCAATGGCGTGGAGTGTGCAGCTGACACCAGGCCAGGGTAAACAATGGATGCCCTTCAAGGCAGGCCTGCTACCAAAAGGATCCAGGCTGTGTGAATGGGCCAACAGGAGTCACACAGAAATCAACAGAGACAAATGCAAAGATATGCCCTGGCCAGGAAGAGTCCCTGCAAGAGGATAAGTGTTCAGTTTGGGGACCTTCAGCTTAGGAAAGATCTGGATAAACCAAAGTGGGTTCAGGGGAGATCCCCATGTGGTCTGGGTCTGGAGGTTCTGCCTTGTGAGAAGGGGTTGTGGGACCAGGGCTGATTTAGACTGGGTAGAGGGTAGTATCAGCAGCCTCAGTGTCATTTGTATTATACAATAAGCTAAACAGCTTGAAACCCTTATGAAAGAACATTGATGGAAGACTAGCCTGTACCCTACTTACGTCAAATATATAGTTAAAATGGCAGTTACAATTTGACAAGGCTATACTGTGTGCTGTAATTTCATCAGTCACTTAAAAATACATTATGGTATTTAATTCTATACTTACTCACGTATATGTCCAGGACATTTAGAACATGATTTCCAGCTGTACGGCCAGCAAACAAAAAGGTCTCACCTCCAAAGAACTGTCATGGACATTTCACAGTATAGTCTAGACAGCAATAAACAAAGTATGTGAAAATCCTGCCTTTCATTATTTTCCAGGACATGACATTAAAAACCCCAAGGAGTTTGCTAGCTACACTGGTGAGTAAAGCAATACTGTACCCGATGCTTAGCATGAAGAACAGGCAATCCTTTTTTTCTAATTGGGTGTACTGTTATTTTCTATCAGTATTATGATTTCTGCTGATTCACTAAAATCAACAGGAAAAGCATGAAGGAGTGACCTGCCTTACTTTTAATGGTGGATTATGCATTTTCACAAAGAGCCTGATGCAAGGCCTTTTGTCTGAACTGAAAGGCTTTTTACTCACTTTAATGGCCGTTGTATCAGGTCCTAAGATGAATAAAAGTCTCATAAAAAGCTGCTGCTCCTGTATTTAGAGAAGTAACTAATAATAAGGCTAGAGGGAGATCAAAGGGCTAACATGGGTAATTAGAAAAGTTGGGGAGATTCTTATACAGCAAAACTTGTACAAAACCAGAAAAAAAACCCAGATCAGTGTGTTGCTGTCCTCCCAAATGAAAAATATGTTTCTTATTTCTATTGCAAAAGAGGCTCAGAAAATAGACTATAATTTGTTTCTCTGTGCTACTTTAACCAGTCATGGTAAAACGTAGCTATGCCAGTAAGAAGCAATAAGAGTGACTTAGACATATGACTGCTTACTTGCTTTTTCATTAGGAAAGCAACAGTGAGAGCGTATTTCACTGCAGGCAGAGAATTAGAGGATTAGGTTCATTTGCTGCACTTTTACTTTGGACTCCATGTGGTCCCCATCTGGAGTCATCGGAAGAGGAGTGCTTGACAACACATGCTCATCAGCTTGTATTTGCTGATGTGACTCTCATGACTAAGATGTGACTCACGACCAAGACGTGACACAAAACCTCCCCAGGCTGCCCTGGCCACCCGAAGCCCAGCCCTATGGTGGGCTGCAGTTGTAGTCCACCCTGACTCCCTCCACACTCGTGCCCATCCTTGCTTCAGGCATCTTCCCCTTCTTCAGGCTTCCTGCTAAAGTTGAAGGACACATATCTGCCAGTGAGAAGGCTCCTTTCTTTTGGAAAATGGTGTTTTATTTGGGATTCTGCTGGGGCAGAGAGAGGGGGTATGGAGTGGGAATCGACCTGCAAAATGCAATGCTTACAGC
Source organism: Lathamus discolor (assembly GCF_037157495.1). Lineage (NCBI taxonomy): Eukaryota > Metazoa > Chordata > Aves > Psittaciformes > Psittacidae > Lathamus > Lathamus discolor. Next base: position 34,066,770 of record NC_088909.1, on the reverse strand, counting down.
ATCATCCCCAAGGTCCAGCTCACTGTCCCATGTGGCTGCCTCCTCAGCTAGGATATTTGGGAACAGCATTTGCAGCTGCCCAGAAACACGACATGGGGATGTATGACCAAAACACCAGCTGCCATTTACTGGGGGCCCCCGCTACCAATGGAAGAACTATTGTCCTGCAGCAGGAAGAGGGATGAACCCAAGAGAGTGTGTGAAGATAATGTGAGGTCTAATTGACAGGCATGGTATGGGTATGAGGCACAGTCTGTCACGCAGGATCAGACACAGGGCATGCAGGAAAGACAACAGATGGCATGAAAACCCACTCTCCTCTTCTTCTTCCTCAAGGAGATCATGCTGATGGGAGCCATGCCAAAATTTTCCAGAGTCTCAAAGCCTGAGTAAAGAGTTATTAGATTTCTATGATTCAGAAAGCAAGTATTTTCAGTCCATTTCAGTCACAGGGGCTTCTCCAGCTGCAGAAGACTCCCCACATTTGCTTCACACAGTAACTTTGAACCAAGGAGAGATGTAGCATCCAAAGCCTAGACTGCCATTTCTCTGCTCCTACAACTAAGACAATGAAAACCTTGACAACATGATGCTGTCACTTGTCTATTGCTTATTTTACTCTGGTACGAGGTAGTGCATCCCTTAGCAACGGCGAAATCATCAGGCTTCCAATCTCACATCACGCTGACCTCCTGTTTCCCCATTCCCCACCCTTTTCAAAAATTTCTTATTTTAAACAGGTTTATGAATTTGTGCTTGCATGCTGCTGTGTGGTCCCACCTAGCTGTCATGGTGATGATTTTCAAAGCCTTTTCCAACCTAGTTGTTTCTATGATTCTATGGCAGGTTTAGGCCCCAAGAGCCAGCCAAGGGAAACACAAAGCTCTGTAGAACAAGGATGTGCTCATACTGTAGGTGTCACTCTGATATGGCTCAGCCAGGAACCAAGGGCTGGCCTCTATTACCCATCACACTGCAGCTGAAGTTGTCGTCTTTCTGCAGAGACATAAAACAGAGGTTCACGCAAATTGCCATAATCAAAAATGCCGCAGCACTTTCCCTGAAACAATAGGAGTGACACCTCCTCCACTGCTCAAGCCAAATTTTCATTTGAGTAATTTACATGCTGCTTACCTAAATTCTCCCAATGGTTTCTACTAGATAAGGCAATTTAAGTTTCTCAGATTGCTGCCATATTCTGTGAGCTGCTCTTTGCTGTCGCACAGCTGTTGTGTTTCAACTCGAGGTGGCTGTACAGCAGCTGTTGACAAAGTGATTCTACATTTGCAACATGTGTAAGTGTGTTGGTGAAGTTTGTAAAGCATGCTGAGTGCTTTCTGAATTAAAAGCAAGATGTTCATGCAAATGTGTTGTAATTACTATTATGCACATCTTCCTTCAAATATGCGCTTGCAGAACCTTTAGCCTTAATGGAAGCTGCAAACATACATCTGAAAAGGACTCTGAATTCTCTCCAGGCATAATAGCTGCATCAGTAAAAGATGTGGTAATAGCCAATGGCTCTATTCATGTAAACTTATAAAAGAAAAGCTTCAACTGTTTTGCTCAGTACAGCAACTTCAAAGACAGCTTCATTCATTCATGTACTACAAACCAGCTTCACAGAGGACGAATGCTGAGTAAACACTGAAAGAGAGAAAATAAGATAAGGAGCATGGGAGGTTTAACAAAGAGAAACATATTTTGCTCTTCCCCCTGCCCTACATGGGTTTAAGTGCCTGACCATGAGCCCCAATTATGTTATTGTTGAATTGTCTTTGAAGCACTATGCAAGCTCTTATACTCCAAGGAGACACAGGAAAGGATGTTGGGGTTGTTTTTATGCAGGTCACCAGTTCTTAATGGACTTCATATGGTCTCTGCTATTTCAAAGCAGACTTCCTTATCACAACTAAAGCATGGCTCTCTAGTCTTCGCCGCAAATTCTTTGTAACAATTTTACTGCTTTTTCCCTCTCCAAACCCATACACACATGTATGTCCATCCAATCCTGCAGATGCATGTGAAGCAACAACCTCAGTTAAATATTAGTTTCAGGAGCAACAGCATAAGTATAAAAATTAACTTCGGATAAACTACATTACTGTCTGCTGTGATGTATCTGATCCAGACCAAGCATAGAATCCAATCTGACACTGAGGAAAGTGAGAACAAAGAATGAAAGCATCATAGAATAGTTTGGGTTGCAAGGGACCTCAGTAACTTAACGGAAATACTACCAGATCACAGCATGGTCATGCTTAGTGGCGATTATTTCTGCTCTGGCACTTCTTGGCTGTGTTTGTGAGGCAGCATCGGTAGCAGAGCCCAGGCCTGACCTTTGGGACACCTGATTTATGCTTGTCCCAAGGAGCACAGAGCCACAAGCGGAACAGAACTCCTGAGCAGCAGTCTCATTTCTCAGACTTTTGAAAGTCTCTAGGACTTTTGTTCTCAGTCTCTTAGGTTAAGCCTCTTTATTTTTTAACTTTATTTTTAATTCTGTGCATGACCTAGTGTATGAATTAACTGTTAACTTTGACTTCAGTGTGACTCATAAAAAAGAAAGAGAAAATAGCCATGAATAGTCCTTGACTATTTCAAAGTATGACGTTAGTCTCCAGAATAGGTGAATCGCAAAGCTATGGTCTTGGCTTCTTGCTGCCAAGCTTATAAAAAAATAAAATAAATAAAATCTTCTTATCTTCTTAGAAGTAGCTGCTCACTTTGTTTGAGTGAGACTGCTTCCACATTTTAAAGCCTGAAACCTGCGTCTGAACCCGATGTTACAGCTGGGCAGGATTCTCAGCTGTGCGTGCTGGCAGCACTGTGCAGACAAGGCAAGATGTGACCAAGCGCTGGTTGTACTTGGAGGAGAGTATATTTTGGGATTACACCCAAGTAATTCACACATATTGTAGAAATCAGGATTTTTAAGTTCGATTTTTTTTTTTTAGGGAGATGAATTTTTATTGTTCTGATTTACTGACAGCTGGAGGTTGTAGTACACACAATGTCATCAGAATAGTTTGCGTACCATCTGACTGTAAAATAATACAATTGGTATGTACAGATATTGTCTCACTAAGCAGAACAACACAGGAATTATAAAGCTACTACAAACTTGTCTTAAGAAAGTGAAAACCTAGTTAGTCATAGCCATTTAATCTAAGTATCACTAGCCCATTTTGGTTTTCACCAGCATATTTAGAACCTGCTTAGTAGTGCTTGTCAGAAAATGGGCTATGCTCAACCTGGGCAAACAGGCTAAACTTCAACTGAAGCAAAATGCCTGAATGTGCATCATGCAGGTGGCCTCAGCACTAGCTGCTTTGATTTATTGTGCCAAATGACTTGTTAATGTGGAGCTGCTGGAGAAGAGCTATTGGCTGTATCTTCCCATGGAGCATAAAAAGAGGACAGGGACACTCCAAAGGAGTTGGAGTAAAGCAAGGTATGAAAGTCTGCTAAGGAGGGCTCAAGCTGCAGCAGCCCTGGTATGTAATTCTTCAGTACAACTCTGAAAAGACACAAACTCTTCTAAAGGGACTACTAAAAGCCACCTGGAAACTTTAGCATTTTTCAGAACCCATTTCTCATTTATATGTGAAATCCAGACATGGTGCAAAATCACAGGGACCTTCTACTTCACTGTGGTTCCTCATCAGAGCAGCACTGTAGACATCTCAAATGCCTAAAGTTACTTTATTTTTTCAACCTGTTTAGATTTGTCTGTCTGTACTCTTTCACACATAAGAGCTCTTTCTCACAGAGCAATCTCAATACGTATGCGACATTAGAAGCATGTTATCTTTTTAATGTGTTTTATTTCACTGCTTTGTTTCTGAAAACTTGTTGCTGAAGTCTGAAACAGTCCTCTCTGGAGTTGTCTGTGCAGAGAAAATCTGATGTCTTGGTCTGCAGCCAGGCTGGCTGACTGCCCAAGTAGGGAGACTAAAGTGAATCTTTCAAACTTAAATTTAAATTTAAATGCTTATAGAATAGTTAGGTTGGAAACTCTTTTAGTTGCGTAGGAATGAGATCACTTCCTTAGTTAATAACTACCAAGATTGATGGTTTACATTGCTTGGTGGAAAAAAGAATAAAAATTATAGACGTTATTAGCTGCACAGATCTCTGAGAATTTCATATTTTATTCTGATATTATTTAAAAAAACGAAAAAAGCACTATGACTGGCAAGGATGCTGTTCTTTTCAGGTGGCTGGAATGTACATTAATAATTTACATCATAAGGAAAGAGAAGTATAAATGACATTTCATGTACTGTTAGTCTCTGACTGATTTTTCTTTGTTCATATATAAAATTAATGCAGAGGTCTTTCAGTTAGCAGAATTAAGAAGCAAGGTGCCGTCATCCTCCAAGAGCATCCAGGCAGATCATGAGGCTATTTTGCTTCAGGTATTAAAGCTAGCTTTAAATGGACTAAGCCAGATACCTCCATGCAGCATAGTGCTGTGTAACTCAGGCAGACCCTTCTTTGCACTCTACACACACCTACCTGCTGTATTGCATCATTTGAAAGCTAGCTTGGAAACTTTCAACTTTTCAGCCATCATGATTTAAAAAATAAATTAAAAAATAAAATAAAATGCTTACTTTGTGAGAAATTAATTTTTTATAAGGAATGTTTGCAAAGTCCCCTGCTACTTTCACTCACATAAATAATATGCAAATTGTGTCTTTATCTAGACACAGGGAACAAGAAGTAAGAGTGATTTAGTCAATCTTAGATTCTTCTTGATCTCTAAAGCCAAATGTAGTACAAAGAAGAGGCTGGTTACACAGAAAGGCGGAATCTACATGTAGGAAGAACAAATACTTCAGAAGCTAAACAAAACCCAAACCACCCTCTATGATATGTATTTCACCTATGATCTTCCTTAGTCGTTTATTAAACCAAAGCTTTTTGATATTTTTTCTTGGGCTTTATTTTCTTTCTTTTTTTTTTTTTTCTGTTTTAGTATTTGGCTCCCTAACCCTACAGCTACAGTGAAACTTGCTTTGTTGTAATTTTGAGGAATGATGCAACAGCAGTCAAGAAAGGAAGTTGAGCCATTTTACTATCATCTCTCTGTGTCTCACCTTCATTACAGAATAATTTACTCCTGGCAGGGCAAGCCTGTGAAGCTTAATTTGCCTTTAGAGGGAACTTTGAAGCTACTAACATCCTTGCAAATTGGGTAAGTGTTGCATTACAGGGGTTTGCAGACCCAGATAGGGCCCTTATCTGCTTTGAACTTCAATAAGAACCTCAGAAAAATTCAAATGCCCTTAGAAGGCAAGAACTCACTTTCCTCACTCAGGTTCAGATTTCCAAAGCATAAAAAGGCTGGTTTTTTTTTCCCATCCCTGAAAGTAGGGCTAATGAAACCACAGTGAAATAAGAGCCAAGAGCCCTATCCTTCCAGTTTAGGTTCCTCTGAGGGAGCCCTTGAGAACAGGGATATACTCTTGATATGAAAAAAATTGCCTGTGTGAGTATGGATTTCTTACTGGAGCATTTGTGTAGTCAGGCCCTACAGCATCATTTTATTCAGGCTGAAACAGCTGAAACCTTTTGAAATTGTTTGGACTGTGCATGCCAGCAACTTAAATCAAAAAGGTTTTCTTTTACACAGTCGCAGTTTTCTCCTTTTTTTTTCTTCTCCCAGAGTGATAATTATAAACATAGTTAATCCAGCTCAGACTGTATCAGGAGATAGCTATAATTCATTCTGGCAATGTGGCCTTGCCAGCCATTTATAAATACTGTGAGAAAGGACTGGGCTCGGCTCTGCTCTCATCCTCTGAGAAACACTGCTGAGACTGCAACATGGTGTTATACATGCTGTTTGTAGCTTAGAGGAAACAACTTTTCTTCCAAAACTCCAGCAAATCACTCATCAGCAAAGAGATAGCTTATTATTGCTTCCATTACAGTAAAATACTGCTTCTTATCTTAGCTCCGATTTGTTTGCAGTTATTCCCCACCTCAGTGTGATGTCCCTCTGGAGTGTGGGGCTCTTTGAAGCTTGATGCAAGTGTCTTGCATCAGGGGAAGAGAATCTCTGTGTGCCTCTGCCTTTCAGAAACCATGAAACTTATGTCAGGAAAAACATCCTAAACAATAGTCCATTATCTTGGTTCAGAATGACTTCTGAGTCTCCTACAAACATTGCTGCTGTAAATGTCCCTGCAGAAGTCAGTAGGGGCTCTCCGTAAAAAGCAGCTGGGAAGTTCAGTCCTTGGATGAAATCTCAACTCTGATGAAGTCAGGGGGAGTTTTGCCATCGACTTCCCAGGGAAAGGCTATTGTTTAGCATTGGCTTTATCTGAAGTCAGCATGTGTCAAGTGAGTTCGAATGGATTTTCGATGCCTGCGTTTCCAGTAATCGCTTATTAAGCTTTATGTGGAGGAGGCAGTTGCTGATGTTGGTTATTTTTTGCACCAACCAACACTATGTGTCACACAGACCTTGATGAACCTTTTCACCTCTGCTGTGATGCAGATGCAGACACATCATACACTACACCATTCAAAGGGTCCTTGAAAGTTCAGAAGTTCTATTTTTATTAGCTGTTAAAGTTCCAGTAAGTGAGAAATGTATCCGCTCTGAGATAACACAAATATAGCACACTAGCGAGTGGTTAACAGGATTTTTACAATACTTGAAAAATGTCACAGCAAAACCTTCTTGGTGCTTACTAAACTCTCAAATAACTTTCCCCACAGAGAAACTGGAATCAATCCTGGAAACACTTACCAGTCACCCACCAAGACCCTGGAGTGGGTGCTTAGTGCAAGTTCAAGGAGTTTGCTCAGTGCGGAAGTACTTTTTCCAGGCTTAAAAGTTAACCAGCAGCCCGAATGCTTTGCTGGAGAAAGGCCAGAGGACCAGCGTCCTGGAGAATTAAGCTCGCAAGATCAGTAGAAAGAATTTGAAGGGACAAGACTATAATTCCTAAAACTAAACCCAGTTGTGATCCCCAAAGCAGTCTAAACAAATCATCTATGTCCCTTTTAAATAAATTGCTTCATTAACAACCTGACAGCATAACTTGATAGGATGAAATCAGCAACTGCTATGTTCACAGATTAATATTTAATTCACATGAGTACCTTCATTGAAGCTGAAGGGTCTATTTGAGTGAGTAGAGATTTACTAAATTGACTAAAGAGATCCTGACTCTTGTCTTTAGTGAAAGGTAAACACTTAACAGCTTAGGTCTGAGAGAGATTTCTTGAACCAGTAGCTGCACTGTACATCAGTGTGCCAGCTCAGATGGTGAGTGCTCTTTATGAGAGAAATTTCCAATAATCTCCCAATCCTGTGCTTTGGTTTGCTTAAAAGAAGGACTTACGCATCAAGGTGTGCATGAATGGAGTAGTTTTTGGATGAAACTAAGTGGATTTCAGGTGCATTCCAGGAGTACCTTTATCTACACCTTGGTTACAAACAAGCCTCTGGCAACCAGTTCCCAAGAACACACTTGGAGCTTGTGTGAAAGAATTGTGATTTAAAATGCCAGGAATGTATACAGTGAAGATATTGGACCCTAAGCATCACCTGTTTTGCCATGCAGATGCACTCCCATTGCTCCTCACAACTTAGAACTGGTCCTCATGAACCAGAAACAGTGGGTTGGGTTTTTAAACAAAATGTAGGCTTTGAGGATGAAAGAAAAAGCAAATTGCGACTGCCGTCTGCAGTGGCACAATCTGGTGTTCCCATGCCAGGCTTCACACCTCTTCTGAAGTCCCCTGCATGCCTAGAGACAGCAGCTTTGCTGAGTCACTTGCCCTTCAGCTTGCCCTTGAAACCCAACACTTTGGGTACACCACGAGTGGCTCTCGCACATGCTCCTGCAGATACGTAATTATCTGCTTCTATTATGGAGGAGGAGGGACAGAACAATGATATGACCTTGTGTTCAAGCAGTTGCTGTCCCTGTCCTCAGCAAGGAATGCTTAAGCAAGCAGCAAACACAGTCTCCCATGCCTGCAGAGGAAAAGGGACCAAAAAAGCACCATCTAAACAGTTAAGCAAAGCTAAAGGCTGTAAGTACAGCTTCTGGCAATTTATAATTACCATTTCCACATGGCACTAAATGCTAATGCAAAAAAAAAATACTGAGGACTCCTTTCTAATATGTTTTAAAGTGAAATTGGAAACATATTTCTGTGTAACAAGTCACTAAGTACAACTTCTTGGCGAATAATGGTCAACGTTTTATAGGATTGCTTGTTAAAGCTGTTTCTAAATGGGAAGGACCCCAGGGAAGCTGGCATGAACAGCAAACATTCAAAGGAATAATTTGTGGTGACAAGTGATTCCTTTAGTATTTATTTAACATTTAAAATTTGTCTGAATGAAAAAGGGGGCCAAAGACTGACTAGGTCTGTGATTTGCTCCTGACTGTCTGCCTCTGTTCATCACGGGTTTCTTCAGGTTAAGGAAGCCCTTGGGATGCTGGCAGGAGATAGCTCAGCTGATTACTGGAAGCCATGAAGGCAATGCAATTTGCTCATTGTCCTGTGTGGTTAACTGTGATCACTCGGAGCTCATAACACATGCCGCAGTTTGGGTTGTTTCCCTTCCCCTGGTGAAAAAACAGGAACAGTTTGTTTCTTACATGCTTCGTGAACTGCATTTTCCAAAGTGCAACTGTACCATAGAGAACCAGGACACTGGTCTACACTTGGGAGACTGCTTCTGCAGAAAAAAAAACCCACAACCCAGAAATATGAAGAATAAAAGGTCATTATTCTGTGATTCTGTGATTATCCAGCTTTCCCTGGTGTCCTTTGCATCCACAACCACACTCACCCCTCCCTATGTGTTGGACCATACAGTAACAACCCAGCAGACCAGCCTGTGACTAGCACAAGGAGCCTGCAGCAAAATAAGCTGTTAATCAAAGATGAAAACTAGTTTAACCCGTATTTTTGTACTGAGCCCATCAATTAATTTTAACATGAAGGGCTTTGACATGTTTATGAGCTTCATATTCTCCCTCCTATCTGAAATCTGTACAGGACCACACCATCTCTCCTTGGACAGCCTTGTGTCTGCCACCTCACAACTGTTCAGAGATTTTAGTGCAGTCTTCCAAATATATATTTCTTCCACCAGTGCCAAATGGGATTTGACGAAGGGAGAAATATACATGACAAACATTATCTCTTCAGTGAATATACCCCCAGTCAGATTAATGGTGACAGTCTTTACAGAAACACCGAGTTTTGAATGGCTACAATTTAATCAAATTATGATAAATAAAGACCAGACCTAGAATGGAAAACAAATACAAAAAAATTCTTGCAAGGCCAAAGGAGATTCATTTTGAATTTGTAATTAATAGTTTGAGAAGAGATTTATCAGTGTTCCCCAGATATGTTTTCCCCCAAGAAAATAAACCTGAATAAATTATCATGTTGTATAGCACTGATAGACCTGGGGTTTTAACCAGCTCATTTTCATCTTTTTATGTGATTAGTGTTTCCAAAAGTTTTCTAGTTCAAATAACTTATTTAAGAGTTGCTGCGTGTTCAGTCTGAAGTCTGTTTAGCTACCTATCCTTCTGTCTTCCAGATTATTTGCCAATGTGGACAATATTCAGTCATCATAAACACAGTCAGGGTTTAGTGTGTGTGATGGTGTGAGTTTGAAGGGTTGTTAAAAATAAGGGTATTACAGTCAGTCTTTTTGCACTTAACGTCTTCTTCCATCAGGACAGGAAAGGCAACCGATATTTGCATCTTCTTTATGTTCAAATTGTTATGCTTTCTGAACTAAACCTTGATGCTACTTATGTTAGCTTCCTAGTATCTCATTTAATGCTTTTCTTTATTAGGAAAAATCAATACTCTAGGTGCAAAGATAGCTTTTCCTATAGTAACAACAGATATTTTTCCCTTATTGCTTTTGTTTGGCAATTATTCTAGACTCCTGCAGGACCAAAAACCTGAGTCATGGTTGGAAGGTATGTTCATAACCTACATTTATCCTCTGAATGGTGTCCAACCCATTTCCTCTATATGCACATTGTTGAGGCACTTGAGGGTAAGCTTCAACACCACGTAGAGTTTGCTTCTTCTTTACTGAAGTATGCCAGCATATGGCTGGTGTTGTTCAGACAGGCTGGCACAAGAGCCTCCCCAAGTGTTTTCCAATCTGCAGAGGTATAACATAATCTGAACTCTCAATATGACTACTATAAGGGCGATATTTCTACTCAAAATTCAGTCTTCCTCCTCCCTCGCTTGAAACAAAGCCTTATGAAAATTGGAGTTTATTAAAGATTAAGGTAGAAATCTCACTCTACATTTGCTCAAACACAGCACCATCCTTGATTTTCATGGGACAAAAGTCCTTTCAAAGGTAGCTTGACATTTGTCAGCAGAGAAGTGCTATGAACATGTGACCTGAATGTAATTGGATTACATGGATGCTCTGTGTGTGAAGCATGAAGTTCCATTATAATTACCATTAAAGATTTTTATTGTGTCTGTAAAATCAGAGAAATGGTAAAGATAATCTCACACCTCGGCTAGAAAAAGAAAATGGACAATTTTTTTTTTTTTTAAAGAAGAATATATTCAGAAGTGTGGTGATATCTATTTCAATGTTATACTGTTGTATTGTGAGTGATGTCAGAAGTCTCTAGGAGGTATATGAACATGGAGTAGGCAGAAGAGAGAACAAAAAAACAACCACTGGTGTCTCAAATCTAGCACTTTTCAAGTGGCTGAAGATCCACATCATTCACATCACCATTGCAAGCCATGCAGGTATCCATTATAACCACACACATTGTCATATGTTTTTGCTTCCCCTCAGCCCAGGGTCCATGGCAGCTTTCCAAAAATCCGTGTGTTATTGTACTTCTGCCGTTACCCGTAGCAAAGTGTGAGGTTCTTTCTCCTTTGAAATGATTTCCCATGCCATTCCCAGACCTTGGTTATCTTCCAAGTCCTCTCTAATCAATCTAGCATTGTAGGATGTCAGCTCTAATTTTCTTTCCTATGAGTTTATGTGACTGTACATTTTAGATTTGTGGCATAACAGTCTTCTTTCTGTTTCCAACTTTTGTTCATTAGTTCCTTTCTTCCCTGAGAGATTGTCTTCTCTTACTCTTTGGCCTCGCACTGAATCATCACCACCTCCTTCTTCCTCTGTGTAATGTAGCTATGAGAATATTTTCAAGCAACAGCATATCAGCAAAATGTGTATTTCCTCATGTTATTGCACTTATCGGAGGTCCTGTGCTGTGTCTTGGGAGAAGGTACATAACAAAAGGAGCAGTCTACACTTTTACCTCCAGGCTGCACCGAAGCCAAAAAAAGACATAAATCAAGAATAATACCCAACTTGTCAGGCTTCCTCTGGTGGAGGGTTGACATGACTGTGGGGCTACACTGTGCCCTAGATAAGTGAATTCCATGAAAGCTTAAGAAAAGGCTTTGATTTACCTTTACTTACCCTTTGCCTCCCTCTTCTTCCCTCCCCCCCCCCCCCAGCATTGTTTCCTTCTGTCTCTTCTTATGCAAGACTGACTTGGGGTTGTGTCATTCGGAGGGCAACATTGAGACAAAGTGATGTGTTGGTGCTAGTGCCCTACGTGATTTCCCCCGCTACATCTAAGCCCCTGAGGGACAAAAGAGGGTCAGCAGTGAGGAGCTATTGCCTTTCTCTCAACCACAACTGCGGGAAGGGCTCTGACTCTACATACAGGATTTACTGCAGGGAGTTTCTGCCCTGCTGAGCACCAGGCAGAGACTCTGTGGTGCTGGGTGGATTAGGGGTTAAAGAAAAGGGGAAAAAGTAAAGCAGGACTGAAAAGCGTTATTGTTCTCCCCTCCCCTGCACTGTAAGACACAAAGAAGTGATCATTTTCTTCTGTGTGTTTGCTGTGCTGATGAGTGATGGAGTTAATTTGCTTTGTACTGGGAGCTTCTGTTTCCAGACTGATGTTTTAGAGCTCAGGTAGAGCATTAGGTCAGATCAGTTAATTTTGTTGTAGGGAGCAAGAACTGCATACAACAGGTTCTGGCTGTGACCCTTTCCTGGCTCTTTCTTGGTCATGTAGGACTGGAAAAAAACAAATATTTTTATTATTGTGTTTGTGTATTTCCTCTTCCCCTCCTTTAATGTGTGTAGATAGTGGTTCTCAGAATGATGTCTCAGATGAAAATCTTGATTTTTCCAAGAGAAAAAAAGGACAATTTGCTAGGATTCAAACAGCATAATGGAATAATGATCTGCTCTTCTGGAACAGATTTTATTAATAAATGTTTTCAGTTATCACAGGAGAGAAATAATTGCACCATCAGCATGTATGGAATAATATTCATCCCAGAACATACGATTTTTTAAAAGTATTGCATTCCTTTTGATTCTGAGCCAATGTATACTTGCAGGGAATTACATGGAGGAAATGAGTACAAAGCAGGATGACTGGTCTATAAACACCCTGGTGATAAGGTTTCATGTTCTTCTTCCTTGCTTGGCATACTGCATCACTGAACCCTGTATGATAAATTGTATCAGGGAGGACACAGTTTTCATTGTAGTGACAAGAGAACACCTATCTTAAGCAAAGCTGACATTTTGGTGGGGGGGAGAGGTGAGGGGAGACGTATGCCAATAAGTGATGCTGTTTTGAATTAGACGGGAGTTTCCTGCTGTAATCCAAAAATAATAGCCATGAATTTTGTCCAAGAGAAAGGTAAATCTCAGGAAACAATGCAAGGTCTTTTTCCCCCCAGTTCAGACTACATACATCTTTCATGAGCAAATGTTGAAACGAAATAGTGAAAGCCATGGCAACAGCAAGGACTGTTGCTGGTGTGGCTGGTGAAAGCAGGCAACGCGCTCCCAGCATGACTCACTGTCTTCACAAACAAACCCAATGAAAGCATCATCCATGCCTGGAGATGTGTACCTGGGTGGGACAGACCCCATCCAGGAGCTGGCTGCATCACCCTGGCAGTGTTCTCTGCTGTACACAACCACGGCAATCTCTCTGTTGTCTGATGAAACCCACCAGCTGAATACCATCCGCTTGGAGCACAACATGATCATGCCCCTTTCTGCTGCCTGCTTGCTCCCATCAGTTCATGTGGCCCCAGTGTTTGGGCCAAGGCCATCATAACGAAGTGCCATGCCAAAAAGAAAATGCCCTTTTAATTATTCTGCTTTTATTTTCTGTCTCAGCCAAAATTGTTTTTCTGCACAAAATAAACTGTTTCTCCTTCTAGATAATTCGCCTTGTTTATCCCACTGGCATCTTGCTTCCTTTATTGTTGTTCTGTTTTTATAACATCAGTAGCAATGAAGGGAGGACAGCAGAGGCAGCCCCATGCTAGATCCTGTCATTGAAGGAAGATGGAGCTGTAAGAAACTGAGTCACACATGGAAGCAATGAGAAGGTCTGAGAGGACACTTAGTGAGCTGAGAACAGATAGTCTCAGGGTGCTTGAGAGGGGCAGAGAGCTTGGCCCGGTGCACCCTTGTCCCTAGGGAATGGGTGTGAGGACAATGGCAGCTCCTGCTTGTGGTCCTGGATAAAACAGCCTCTCAAAGAGGGGTGGCATTTCACTCAAGGGTGTCCAGCAAAAAGTTAAGATATTGGCACTTGTTATTTCATAGTCCACGGACATCATCTGTACCAATTTGTACACCAGCATATAGCAGGTGAATCCTTTCTCACCCTTTTTCCCTCTTCTTCAGCTCATTTTTGTCCTTATCACCACTTCTTGCACTTTCGTGAGTTGATGTGTCTGTTTCTTATAGAGTCCTCTGACCAAATGTAACACTGAGATCAGCATTTCCTTTATACCTACTTCTGTGGAAACCTGGTCCCAACACCTTTCCACAGGATATTTGAATTTCATGTGGTGTTTCAGGTAGTGGGAGACATCACTAGACCATGTTGATGTATTTGGGCTTTTTGAAGGTGGGGTTGCAGAATAGACCAAGATGTTATCTGTAAGAATAAAGGGTTCTTCAGTTCCTCACACTGGCGGAAAAATCTCAAAAGATCTAACCCTTTCCTGGCATTTGCAGTGTTCATCCTGCAGTTATTTTTGTTAAAAAATAAGTCATTCTTGGTAAATAGTTGAGCATATGCATCACTGTCTGGAAATCTGGCTGAAAGTATTACATGATCTCTTCAAGTGAATCCATTCCTTTCTTTCTTTTTTCTATTTTTTTTTTTTAGTTGCTGACCTCCCATCTGCTTCGTTAAGTAAAACTGACAGAAGTTTCATTTTTGTTCACAAGTGAGGTCAAGGTTCCTTGCAGACTCACATGTCTGACAGTGATTTCTGGGAATGCCCCCTTTCTACAAAGTGTGTCTTTTTGTCAAGGGAAACAAACTAGAAGTTTTGCTTGGAAAAGGATGATAAATCCCAATGTTGCACACACTGTCATACGAAAAAAGCGAGTTTATAAGCTAAAGGTGCAATTAAGTAATTTTTTCTCCGCACCCTTCACCTTTGTTGCATGGCACATGAGCTGGTTTAGAAACTTTGTTCCTAGTAGTAATATTTTAGACACTTCTTTTGGCTGAGTAATTCTTGATTATGTCCAGGGATCCTGGCTTTTCTCATAAGGAATTATTTTTTTTCTTTAGTCTGGATTCTTGTGTGAGGGTTCATATCTTTAATGAGTTGCAGGATCCTTCTGCATTTATTCATCAGCATCTCAGCCTGGTGTGGAACTGAGATCTATGTGGTCCTTTTGAGGTGACACGATGCACTGTGGAGACATCCTGTGGCTGCAGTCCATTTATTTTGTCATGAATACCGGGGGTCTAATGCATTAAGTATTATATTTCACAAGGTTAAATAACCTTCTAAAATAGCCAGCTTTAAAAATCCAAAATATATCAAAGTTGTGCAATAGAAGGGATAAAAACACAAGCCCATATTTCTCACTTGCCTCCTAATCCATGTGGAATAATGTATTAATAGTTATTGTAGTGTGAAGATACTTGGTTCACCAGATTTTGATCACAAGACCTTGAATTTCAATTGCAATGTTACGCCTCAACAAGCATCAGGTCTGAGGCATTCAGAATATAGATATCTACTTCCCAAATATTCTATTGGAAAAACTCCACATTTATCATACTAAAACCGAAAAAAGCATAAAAAAGAAAAAAATTGCAACTGAACCCTAATATAATATATAATTTATTCCTTGTTTGTGACCATTACCTAAGAACTGTATTTTCAGGTTTGATATTAGTAATACGAATAGTAGCTTTTTAATAAAACCTTTAATAAAGCCTATTTCAATACAACTCTGTTTGCAAACAAAACCTGTTGGAAACAATGGTCTTTGTTCTCTCTCTTATTTGCATTCTTCATTCCTGAACTAGTGTTAACACATGCGCTGAAGGAAGGAGGTTTATCGAGTAATACACCATAACCATGCACACTAGCACACTGGACAGATGTCCCCAAAGGTAACTGTAATCTAAGATGTAAGTACGTTCTCCATCTGTGATACGCACTCAAGGAAATGAGAATAATCTTAAACAGCATAGCTTTTTTTGTACTCTTAGAGGATTTTTAGAGAGGCTATTAATTTGTGGTGTTAGCTGTTTCTTCTCATCTCATTATCAGACTAGAAACATCTCTGCCCATGGGTACCTAGACTTACATGTCACAGCAGGGACCCCTGGAATATCTTGGAGTGGGAGCCTAACTTTTCAGCTGGGGTTCTTCAAGTGCTAGAAAGAAGCAGAAGGAACCGTTGTATATATATATGTATACATATGTATGTATTTTGCTTGATAAAAATGGAGCAAAACAGGATTACGGAGGGAAAAAAACTAAAAACAATTATGGCATCATTAAAAACATGATATTTTGAAGGAAAATGAGACTCTGTATTTACTAAATTTACCTTACCTTTACTTACTTGAAGGATGACAGCCAAGTCTGTTTATCATGGAGATTTTGACTTCCTTTTTTTTTTTAGGAGAAGTTGTGTCTGCTGCTAAAAGGCTATTCCTAATGGCTTCTCCTTGCTTTAATCAGATCCCTTTGTGCTGATTTATATGCCTAGAACTTAAAATTAACAGGTCTGATGATAGTGAAAATGCACTTTTCTGTTGACTGATACATATGTGGAAGGTAAAGAGACACATTTATAAAAGGCTGTGTTTCTATAACCTTAGTAATTACCAGAATTCTTAGCACAGAAATAGTTTGAGGGCTGCTAGATCAACAGACCTTAGGACTGTAATCTATGATGTCTATAGACTTCCAGTGACATCTCTACAAGTTTAGCTAAAGTTTATTACCATAAAAAGATAAAAAAAGTGTTTAAAAGATCTCACTACTAATTTGTGGAAGTCATCCGGAAAAAGAGGCATAGTATAATTAATTTGTCAATTTGCATGCTATTGTTTGACATTTGGGTGGCTTAGCTCATTATAAGCTGCATAATGTGGCAGAAATTTTGAAAAATTTGTTAAATTGCTATTTTCATATGATTTTTAAAATTGAATGTGACAATGAGGCCTGTACAGCTTCTCCTGGTATTTGTAGCCCTGACTTCAGTGAGGTATCTCATGTTGATATATCAACATTCTCATAATGTATATTTCGTGCTCTGTGCAGCAGAATCTGGGCTATGGTGGAAACTGATGTAACTCTCATTTTGTTTCATCTGACAGTTTGGCTTATTGCTTTCCCAAAACTTTTAAAAGAGCAAAGATTTTGTTGTTGTTGTTGTTGTATCTTAGTTACAAAAATAAAGGGTTTCATTTAAGACACAGCAAGGATTAGATTGAGTGACACTAGTTTCTCTACCAAAAAGTTGAAAATAAAGACAATGAGGGCTGAAGGGGGGTCTCTCAGTGATGCTTTCCCTCTAGGCAACCACAGTCTCCAACCAGAGCTAAACCAGCTAATTGGAATCCTCTCTTTGAAAAATTGATCAATTTCCAGATAGTCTAATGAACTGCTAAGCATCACAGGCTGGAATAAATTGTTATTAAAATCTTGCTGTTCCTTAACTGGGAAAAAAGGAACATTTGAAAATAAAAGACATGTAAACCTCATATAAAGCCTAGCAATTCATATCCTAAAACATATTACTAACAATAAGAAATGCTTTAATTGCCATTTAACTTGAAGACCAACAAAAATATGGTTTCACTGTGACATTCCTGCAGAGGCTGTACAATATTAAATAATTTTTGTGGTAGAGTTTGTAACTCCACACTGGAAAAAAATACAACAACCAAACCTCTTGCTGATTCATTTTATGTTATTTATTCAATTAATGATTAAACACTCTCTTTCTGTTTCAATCATACTATAATAATATGCCAGTAATTCAAAGGAAAATAAAATTGCTGATTATGTTGCAAATAAAATAGAATATCAGCTGGTTTTATGCACAGCATATTCTCATTGAATTTGTTTTTGAGAGGCTTGATGCCACAGCATACAGTTGAGATTGGAAAAAAAACAAGAGATAAGTTAAAGAAAGTGTTTGAACATTTGTATGAGAAAATGATTTTTGAAAGTTATAGTTAATACTAACAATGGTAGGGAAAACTAGGAATACATTGGGGAAACATAAACTTCTGTTGCTATTTGATGAGATGGCTGCATGAAAATATGTTCAACTGGGGTATTCACTGATGGCTACGTACATTGATCCCTTGGAAATGAGCTATGCTGAGGAAAAAGGAAAAAAAAAGGATAATTGCTTAGAAAGAAGTTATTAACCTGACATTTTCTTCTTAAAAGCAGTGCTTGTGGCAACCATGAATCTCTAATAAATTGAGTTGTAGTAATTTAGTAATTTATCTGATGATAGTTAGAAACACTTTCCCATCCAGGAAAAGAAGTTCAGATAGTTTATTTGGGGTTGATATAGTCTGTGTTTACTTAGTAATCACTCAATTAGAATGCTTGCTCAAAACAACGAACTGCCAGTCAGAAATCAAAATGAGTTCATCCCAGGCTGGGTTAGACATGAATGTGCCCCAGTGGAGGCTGAATAAGATGCTTTGTCTCCATCAGATCAATCCAGGCATGGAAAAAAGAAGAATGGATGTGAATGCAAAATTTATCAGATTTTATTTAAAGCTCTAATTTGAGTTAGATGTTTGCAGCCCAGTTTGCAGCCTGCTGCCAATGTTTGAAAGAAGGGCAGTGGAAGAGTATGAAGGATTTGTGACCCCAGATACATGAACACTGATGGTGAGATCCATGCTGTTATGTACTCAGATCAAAAAATCCCTGTTCATAGAATCGCAAAGTGGTTTGGGTTGGAAGGGACCTTAAAGCTTATCTAGTTCCAAGTCCCTACTGTGGTTAGTGACACCTTCCACTAGACCAGGTTGCTCCAAGCCCCATCCAACCTGGCCTTGAACACTGCTAGGGATGGGGCATTGTTATATTTGCAGGGATTAGCTCTTTCCAGACTTGAATTTTGCATTCCTTACTTCCCTTTCCTCACAGATACAGCAGAGGTACATTTTCCCCAAACATACCTAGTAGGTCCAGGATGAGGACTAAGACAGAGAACTGTATTTTTTTGGTTTATTGAAACTCACTTAGAAGCAGAAAGCTCATCTGTGTGGGGATGGGCTGTAGACTGCCCTCACACAACAATGTGAGAGATGGACAAGGCTATAAATTAGAATTTATTCTGACTCCTTTCCCACTGAATGAAAAGAAAACCAGAAAAACACACTGCTTCTCCACTTGTCCCCAAGTAACTCAGGAGTATCCTGTCTTAAGGAGATCCTTTCTGGGGTGTGCTATGCTTACTGTTTATGGACCAGCCCTATTTTTCCAATAGACATATAGCATGCCTTTCTTGGGCCAAACTCAGGCTGCAGGAATGGGATGGGCATGTCTGAATAAGTCTTCTAATATAATTAATTGAAACTAAAGATAGATGCATTGTTCTTTAACAAATGCCCCTGACAAAGTTCCTTGGAAATGGAAACTAGTAGTTTTAAGAAGTTCTACTTCTAAACAGAGAAAAAAACATGCAACAAAATAGCTACCCTAATCCCAGCAGTATATTTTTTCTTGTCTTTCATGCAAAGCAGAGGAGTATTACACTCTGAAAAAACTAAAAATATTTTGTCAACTCCTGGTCTTCAAATTCTGTTACAAAAATAAACTCCACATCTTCACCTTGCACAGGAATAACCTTGAGACCAGCAATGGCTTCACAGGAGACTCCGGTTCTGCCTGCTCTGCTCTAGACTGAGCAACAACACTGTAAAACTCCCTGCATTTCTGCATTGATATTGCCAAGTTACAAGCTCATTAGAAGACATTTAAGGTTTTGACTCTTATTCAGCCATAACCAGATGGTGACAGTGTCAGGCTGCAATGGTGCCCCAAATATCCAAAGTAGGGACTCAATGCAATGACTGGCTTTATACATTTGTTAGTCATGCCAATACCCTTATACCGCAGAATGTTACTCTAAGAAAGAGGTAGATGGATGTAAAAGAATGATGACTGTAACCTGAATGACTACTTGTTCTGCAAAGCAATACTGAGTGTATTTTATACCAGTTTTCCTTAGGTTTGCCCAGTACCCCCCTTGATCTTAACTCAACTGAAAAGCAGTGGAGTTGACTGCTAACTATCCCCATGTTTTCAAGCACCTCTGACTACTCTCCAGGTTCATTATTGGTTTTCCTGTGTATTCTAGCTCCTCACTGTCTAGTCTGATGTATTCCATATGTCTTAAATTGAAATATGTCATGGTAAGGAGGAAGTCTGTAATCCCTCTCAAGTTTCTGTTGAATACTGCTTGAATCTATGTGCTGCCTGTTGCTTTATATTACCCTCCCCAATAAAGTCTATATTGAAATGGTCTAAAATATCAGCTGCTCCTTTTTTTCAGCCCTTCCTTTTTCTTTTGATAGTTGACCTTTCAGCATTAAAGGTTATAAACCCACACTCTGGCTTCTATATAAAATGAAAAGAGACAAGAAACATTGCGAAATGTTTATAGCTAAATCTGTGTTTACCATAGTGCTAACATCAGTGTTGCAATTACCTAACTGTGATCTCAGCTGCAAATGTGAAACAGTGCAGCTACCCTGCTGCGCTGCTCTATGCCATTCCAGATTGACTCCTGGGAGTAACAACAGGACAGGGACTGGGACATCTCTACTGTCTACAAGGAATGAGACATCCCAACTGTTTCTGGACTGTATGACTTCATTGTTACGCTGGTAGGAAAATACTCCTTTCTGTACTCCCTTATTTGAAACAGAAAAAAATATTGCTCCCTAAACTACTGCAAAGCTGAATCAACTGATCTGTTTTTAAAACTAGATTTTAAACCCACTCTTGCTAGTATATTAAGCTATTGTATGCCCTTTTAAATGGGCACATAACAATGTATTTTTCCATCCTGGACAGGATCCGCAGGGAAGATTCAGATTTCTCTTCTTTTTTTTTTTTTTTTTTATTCCTTTTTTTCTATTTTTTTTTTCCTTGAGGAAAAAAGGCCTATAGCTCTCTTATTAAATAAATAAATAAATGCCTGTGGGACTGCACTCTTCTATTTGCATTCTTATTTATGCAGGCTGGGTGTCCAGACTGACAGCTGGCAAGGGCAAAATGCAAGACACAGCGCTTTCTTAGGGGCTGATGCACGAATGTGAAATGAATCAAGGGCCTTAATAAGACCAAACACTTTCCTGGTCAGAGCCATAAGTTTGATTTCCCCTGTTCTAACAGAAACATTGCACCTCACACACTACTTCCTGAGAGCAGACTGAGGAAACTTAGAACAGAAGAGATGCTGCTCCTGTTGTTTAAAGCATACTGACACTTGCTCTGGTGCCCTAATAATGAAAGCAGGAAGGCAATGTATTTAAAATAGACTAGAACAGAAATCACAAGTATAGCTGTTCAAACTGCCCAGCAGTAGAACATAAAATATACTTAAATATTAAATGCAGATGATAACAATCCTTATCAATCATCTCACTGAAGCTTACACTAAACTAGGCTTCATCGTAGTACGGTTCTGAATTTGCCTAAACAGATAGTGTAGGTTGTGATGTTGCCTAGGAATATCCTTTATTTAATTTTCTTCTGCATTATTTTTTCTCTCCTACGTATTTACAAATTTTGTTTCCTTTTTGGGGTGAATTCTAGACTATTGAAATCTACTATCATCATACTTTTTTACTTTTTCTCCTGAAATACTTAAGAAACATATCAATAATAAAGACAAGAATCAAAGTCATGAGTTGGTGGGAAAGATCTTTTAATCTGGCATTGAATTCAGATGGTCATGACACTTCTCTTGGCACTCCAAGTTACATCTATTTTAAATGCAGCACACGTGCAGAAGCAATGAATGAAAGACTGTTTTAAATGGATTCATAAGAAACAAATGACTTTGGGGGAAAGCAAGAAACCCCTCAATAGCTTACCATGCATTGTAAGAAATAAAACCAGCTAAAATCTTCCTGCTATTGTTATTATGGTCTTTATGTTTTCAGGTTTGTTTGGGTTTTTTTTCATTCCAATAAATCATAAATGATGATCAGTTTATAAAGATTTAGAAGCAGGTCAAACAAATGAAAAATGGAAACCACAGACTGATGCATACTAGTGAGTGTGGGTATTTGGTTAGGGATTTATAGCTCATTTATTAAACCTAATCAGTTTCCTGAGCCTTGAATCAATCTGTACTTGCTACAGTTTCTTTTCAGTATATGTGGAAAACTGAGGAGAAACCCACATGCAACTGTAGTCACACCTAAATCTTGGTGTCACCGGTTATTTAACTGGATGTGGAGATCTGTCAGCATGATGTAGTAAGTTCTGCTCATCAGGACAGGAAAATTATGGAATTAGTGGTCTTTTCCAATGCAAATTGGAAATTTTAAACAATAGGTGAAAAATGGCTGTATTAGGTCAGATGAAAAGTCCTTCTGCTGTAAGACCCAGTCTCTGAGTTTAGCCAGTAAGTGAAGTTTTAAAGAAAGCATATGAGAATTTTGCAAGTACTCAGTAACCAAATTATGGGCTCTTCTTGATTCCCTGTTCTTTTTCTCGCAACCCCTGCCATTCCATTTGCCTTCTGACTCCTGACAGAAATTGAATTGATGCCCTGTAAAAAGCATCCTGAGAGATCCCATAACCAATTCTTTTCTTCCTGTTAACAATGTACTTCATAGTCATTCAAATGGAATTTCTCTGCTTTTTTGTCACCCAGTTTCTCAGTATCTTCAGAATCATATGTAACTTCTTTGAGGTTAAGTTTTAATCAGCTTGACTCCTTTGGTATCATTTGGCAATTGTTTTATTCAACTCTTTCCTTTTCTCCACATTAGTTATGGACATTGGCAGTAAATACATGAAATACTCCCATCTATTTTGTGTAATGTGCATCTATTAATTAATGTTAATAATTTAATCCTTTATTTTATAAATAATTAATATTCATCAAAAGGAGAACCATAAATGGAAAAGTTTGAATTCTGTATAGCAAATATCAGCAGTCTACATAAATGTTTTCCTGAAAAGTGTGTATAACGTAATATTCTTTTCTTATGCACTGTTTGAAGCAGGGATGCTTTATCAAAGTGCTATGTACCATTTTAATATATACCAGGGATGGCATTTAGGAAATGTTTTTTTTCATAGGGTTTTACAACTGGCTGTGGCTTTCTGTGAATCAATTATTTTGATAAAAATACACATATATCAGTGTGATAACTGACCCACTGTTCACAAGAATGGTTCTTGAAATCCTCTCTCCAAGAACACGTGGAGGAAATTGCTTTTGATATGGTGACAAAGCAAGAAAATAAAGAAACTCAATTACTCTGTCATGACATTGTTCTTCATTTGTAGGGCAAGACCTTGCATGAGTGTGTTATTGAAGGACTAATTCTGTATGTTTGTGAATTGTTGCTTGAGAGGCTGGCTGCAGCTAACCCTTGAAAAAGTACAGATTAATTGTGAAGGATTAATAAAACCTAGTGTACACCGCAAAGGCTTTTCTGCAGCTTCTAAAGTCAGATTCTAAATTTTACTGTCTAAGTCTCTAGCTGGTGAGGAAAAGGGTTGGGAAAAGGGAACAATTAATTCTCTCATCCACCAGAATTCCTACTGGCTTTGAAAGTAGGAATGTGAATATATCTCTGTTATTATTGCCACTATTATTACAGTAAACAGTGACAGTATATCCTCTTCACTAAACAAGGGAAGAATGAAGGAAGCAGTCATAAGTGAAAAACAATGTTAGGTAGTATCATACGCTTAACAAATGAGAAAATTTAGTGCTCTTTTCTGATGCAACCAAAAAATTCAGTGCATTTTTCTCAGTTTCTCTTGTTATTAATAATAAGTGTTGTTATAAGTAATAAGTATTTAATACTATAAAGTGTAATTAATATCTAGTTTATTTTAATACCATTGTCTGTATTTATTTTAGTACTGTTGAGACGACTCAGAGAGACTAGACTCCAAAGCAAAAATTAAGATGTGGAAACAGATATAGGAATATGTAAGGCAGAATAGGAATAAGATTTAGTTGAGCAAGTTCATAATTGTTTAACAAATAAATCATAAGGCACCATAACATTTTGAGTTATACGGGCTGGAAAACTCGACGTTGTTACAGTCTTATGTCCACATACTTGTGCACAGGAAACAGCAGCTCTGCAAAATGATGTTAATAAACTGAAGACTGTTGAGAAGAAATGATGTCCCATCCACCAGGGAAAGGCATAGCACTGCAGCCTGAGTATTGTCAAGACCTAGCACACTGCTGCTCAGTAGTACTGATGGGTTTTATTAGTTTACAGTATCTAACTGTGTTCTTGTGGTTTGTGAAATGAATGAATAGTACTTAAACTGCACTTTAACATAACAAGATATTCCTGTTCTTTTAGTTTGCTTTCCAGGAAAAATTTCTCAGATGTTCCACAGTAAGAAGTTTTGTTTGTTTTCTGTGGGCTACATCCCAGTTTCTTGGACAGTACTTCTTGTCATTGCTATAGAAAAACAGTAATAAATGGAATCATTCACATTATTGTTACTGATGGACAATGGCCAAAACCTCCAGAGGTTTGCATCAGCTCAGACAAGCTGATAAATCTGTACTTTCTAATCTTCAGGAGTCTCCTTTGACCATCTCTTCAACAATCCCCTTCACTGTAGGCGTCTAGCAAGGAGATCTCAGTGTTGGTTTGGGTTTTTATTCTTTGTCTCACTGGCCTCAACTTGTTTTCACTCTTTGGCAGAAAAATTTGGGTTTCAGTTATGGGGCACTGGTGAAAAGTAGCTCTGTTTCAGATTTCTGAATCTCAATATTTGTGCAGTTACAAGATCATTGCATAGTCTTAAGGTTCCAATACATGCCAATGGAAAAGGTAACTACAAAATGATGAAAACCTGACTTTGCTTGCTTAAAACAGTTACTTGGAAAAGCATGGGGAAAGTTGAATTCTTGTGTTCAGTTTATCAAGAAAGTGTTGCATAGTAAACTATTCAGCTGAGTGGCAAAGTGTCATATCGATGACATATGGAAGTTACACATTGTTCTATTTAAATATTTTAAAATATTACACATTATTAATTTCTTTAAATGCATTGGGAGCTAGTCCTAACCAGTCATTTTTCTGGTTACTTTTTTTATCTTCTTATGCATTCTTAAGATTTTTTAATAAGTTAAATCCCTTTTCCTCAGAGTTCTGTAGACACTTTTTTAACCAGAATTGAGTGACTTAGAGCAGAAAGCTTTCTGATTTGATATTTCTGACTGAAATAGCTAAAGCTATCCTAAAGACAATCCTAACAGCCTCATTCCAGAGTCTGACTGAGGCAAAAGAAGCTGAGATACAGACAGACCCCTCACTTGCCATGATACTTATGGAGCTTTGGATTCTACTGAGGATGCAAAACTTACACTTGTTTATGTATTCAGTAGATTTCAGAGCACCACCCCCCTGATTTTAGGAAGAAATTTCTTGTGCATGTCAGAAATTTTAACTCATACCATTGCTTCATTTTGAAGTCATAACACACTGTAACTATTAATAATTACCACTCAGATTCCTGACTATATTTTTATCACTGGAATGTTGGACCTGAATAGAAACACAGGCATACATGCTAGGTTCCCAAAGAGAACATTTTAATATGAAAACAGTATTGATAACATTTGAAGTGGTAGTTTAGATGATGAAGTAAATAACTAACAGACTGCTACTAAATATTCTAGTAGTAGTATTCGTAGATTATGAAATTTGTTGTCACTGTTAATTTTTTCTTGTCCCTGCAGTGAAGAACCTAAAAATCTAAACCAAATCAAATAGTTAATATCTCATCAAAATTACCTCTACTTTCCCACTTCACTTCTTTGCTAAATCCTTTATCAACAGAAAGTTTTTAACATTTAAAATGCATACCCTATCAAGTCTAAATATTTGACAAATATTCCTCTCAAAAAAAAAAAAACCCATAGCAGGTTAAAAACCCCTTTACTCTTTAAAATATCTCTGTAAAATAAAACTCTTATCAAAACACTTCTGTTTTCATCCATGGATTAATACCCAACAAATGTCCAAAATCATCTATACTTTCAGGAAAAAAGAAAAAGGAAAAAAAGGGGACTGTGTTTCATACAGATTTTTCCCTGCAATGTATTCTTCTTTTTCTTGTTGGAAAAAATTTGACATTTACTAGTACTTAATAAGGCACAGAGCGGATACACTGATTTATTCAGCATTGTCCTCCAAGACATACACTTTCAAGTCACTGGCTAAAGTGAAAACAAACAAAGTGTAAATTCTTTGTTCCGGCAAAGTTCAATAGCTTTGCAAACCACCAGAATGCAATTTCAGGCTTGCACATAACCTACGAAACAGGTTGTCAGCGGAAGGTGTCCCTGCCCATGACAAAGGAACTAGATGAGCTTTAAGATCCCTTCCAACCAAAACCATTATGTGATGCTATGTATACTTCTATTAATAATCTATTGTCTCCTTTCGGAAACCGTTTAAATAAGTATGTTTACTGATAATCTGCCTTATGCACAGCATAGCATTTGTTTGAAAACAAGTCTTTTGCCATGAAGAGCTAACCCACCATGGCTGGTTTTGCTCCACTGTCATGCCTATTCTGTGACACCTCACATCGTGTGCAAAGGGAAGCAGGGCCAACCTTAGCTCCTCTCCTCACAGGGCCAGGAAAGATCCACGGAGATCTGCAGGATCTGGTGGCACACCAGCCTGAGCTTGTGCTTCAACAAATCGCCTTGCAGAATAACAGCTAAGCTTTTATTTTGCATTTTCAGAGTGGCAGAGTGCCAGAGTTTCTCTCCTCTCACTGCAGAAATTCACTTCTATAATTTAACCCTGTATGTGAGCACACTTATTAAAGGCTTGACCTCAGGGCAGTTGAAGCTTATTGATGCTGCATGTTTTTATACAAAGGAGACTCCCTGGCCCCAGGACAAGACACCCGTGCATGCAGGTGCCACGCTCCACATCTGCACATCAGGAATCATGGCTCTTTCAGCACCTCATCATCACTGCACTCTTGCACACACTGCATAACAATGTGTTCCTCATGGGGGCTTGAGCAGCTGCAGGAGTTGAAATCTTAACAAAGATCACCTTGAATTCCTTTAAAAATGCAGGAGGAGAAACAGAGAACACCTAATGTACTCTCTGAAATGTGTCTCTCACCACTGCAGTCTCTGGAGCTGTCACATCCTCTTTTGGTGATGTGTTGGGGAGAAGCAACTAATTGGGCATAGCCATAGGCTGGATTGAGTTTATTAGTCGTAGGTTTGTGCAAACCTTCCTGGAGGCAGCTGCTTGTTGTTTTGGGGTGCTCTCACTTTGCTTTTTTTTTTCCTGTGGGAAAAGCAGGAGACTGAGGGCAGACTCTCATCATCTTGTTTTTCTGGGTTCACTTTAATTGCAAGCTTTCCTGAGTTCAGAAGCAGAGACTAGGAACTGGAAATTTTAGCCGGACTGGCAGAAAGACACATGGCCACATTCTGGCACCTTGTCTGTACGTATGTGCTGGAGAAACGCATACCTTTGAAGATGAACTCCATGTGCTATTTTAGAATGTTTATACATGAAAAAACAGTTTCAACACTGGCTTTGGTACCTCTCAAATAAATGAGACAAGAAAGTAAAACACTACTGTTTCACAAGCTAACTAATCTGATCCTGATTGTAGGCACTGCAATATATTTATAATACTTCTCAACATATGGTGTCTAGAGGAAACACTACCTTCTTTCAACAGTCTAGCAAATGTGTTTTGAGATAGTCTAATGACAGGAATAATTCAAGGGGTTTCACTGGTTTGCTCTGGCACATGGGTAATCTGGACACAAGTGCTCTTAAATGGCATTTTCAAAACTTTCCATGAGATAATGGTGGTTCTTATGGGATTTACTTCAAAGCAAAACAGATATCTTGATCCTCTCTTACACATTTAAAAGCACCACACCTTTGAGTCAGACATTATACTCTTTATGCATTAGAGTTAGGTGGAATAATTTATCTTTCTAATGAAAAGGAATTACAGTAAATTATTGTAAAGGTTTTGAACAAATACATTGTGGTTGTTTCTAAATAAGTGTAATATTTCCTTTTATTGATCTCTCGTGTGTTTGCTGCTGTGGGAAGTGACAGGGTATCAGCACATGAGAACAATCATCAGACATAGCTGGTTAAATACTACTGTCATCTGACTTAGCTGAATTTGTATAAAGGCATTTTGGCTAGTAGATTCCAACAGCTGGCCACATTATAATTAGAATTTATTAGCACTGTTGGTGGTGTATTGTCTATTATTATGCCCCTGGGTTTCTTTCTGGAATGTCTGAAAGGTGTTAGCATGTTGCACTGCTCCATCACTGCCTTGTGAAGGTGAGGCGCTGATGGATCATAAGTTGGGTGCCAGTCTTCTAATAGGAATCATATGGTTTGGGATGCCTGAGGCCACTGCTGGGAAAAATAGACTGAGATGAGATGATCATGGACTATTTGAGATAGAAAAAGTAAGGAAAAGAAATATTTTAAGCCTGCTACTTGCTCGGCGATCTGCAGCAGACTTCCATTTGATTACACATTTGGACTACCACGTGGCACATACTGTTTTGGTATCTTTGGCTCTCAGTAGAGCTCCATTCATGGTCTAATGTGTAAAGTGTTGGTTTATTAACTCACACGCTCCACATTTTCACCAAACCTGACATAAACTGGGAATGGCGAAGGCGGGATTTGAGCTCCTGTGAAGCTGAGCTCATCTGCAAAAGCAACGGAGACACACAGCATCAGCCAGGAAAGCCAGATAACGTTGTACTTTGGAAAAGCGCAGCAGATGCCCAGCAAAGCAGGCTTGGAATCATCCTTATTGGTGTGTTATTTGAAAACAGTGTGAGAAAGAAGGATGAAGATGGAAACTGCCTTTTTAGAAGAAGTCACATGGAAAAGACAAGGTACAAGTTAGTCCTGGGGAGATTCCAAATGGACACAAAAGGAAAATTTTCCATTATAAGAATAACCAGCTATTGGAATAATCTCCCCAGGGAAGTGGTGGACTCCCCAGCATTGGACACTGTTAAGATTCAGCTGGACAGGGTGCTGGGTTATCTAGTCTGGTCATGCTTTACCAAGAAAGGCTGGACCAGATGAACTATCCTTTCCAACTTGGAATTCTAGGTTTCTAGGATCTATGTCTTTCTTTTAGAGTTAGAGCAAAAGTTGATATAGCTTGTGAGCAAGGAGGAAGATGAGTCCAGATTTTTCCCTGTTTAGTTAAAAGATCTTTGGGAAGTGCCTTAGGAGTTTCTCAACCTGAGTCCCAAATTAGTTGCTGTTGCACAGAGCATACATGGAACACAGCTATTAAAAAGCGTTGAACAGTGACAAGTCTTCTGGTTACCAAGTCCAGTGCTCTGATGTCACAGGCTTTGTGTCATGTCATGCTTCACAGAAACTCACAAGTATATGGAGCCTAGGATGTAGTAGAAAAGGGACAAGTATGAAAACAAAAAAACAACAAAAAAAAACCCTGCAAAAAAAGGGAGCTTTTATAATCAGAAAGCTATGCTGAAGCTGAGATACTATACTCCATATGTCAAAAGTCATTGCAAAGATCGTAACAACAAAACATGAATGCAGTGTTAAAAGAATCATCACTCCTCACTTCATCAAATAATTATGAAGCATACTACTACAGCATCATGAGGGTGGTTTCTTTAGGAAGTCAAAGTTCAATATGCAGTCTGTCTTTCCATGTTTCTGTGTTGCCAAGATACCAGAGGAAAAGCGCCTGCTGTTGTTTCTTAACATCAGTTATTAAATACATTGCATAGATTTTTCTTTCTTTTAAGATAAAATTCACTTATTACAAAGGAAATACTGCTTTGAAACTCAGATGAGATAAGATGCAAATAAATGGCTGCTGAGACACAGAATGTGCTATTTTTTCCCTTTCCTATTTGTTGTCCTATTTATTAATAAAGCAAACAAATCCATCAAATCCAAAACAAAGTTAATTAGTTTGCAGAGAACAAACTAATTGAAAGACATTGACCACTTGTGCTTCTTTCCCCCAACTCCCTCTTGGACAGAAATACAGCATGTGGTAGATCCTTTATCACCACAGTTAATTGTTTATACTAAAAAGTCAACCTTCCTTGCTGGCATGGGTAATTTTGCCAAGAGGAATTATTAGGCCTGGTTTTCTGCCAGATTTTACTCCCAGACTTCATTATTTAGCTGTTTCTTTGTATAGAGCTAGGTTGTCATTGAAGTTGGCAGGAATTACTGTGCTACTTTTGTGCATACATTCACCAGAGCTGTGGGAATAAAATGAAGGATCTTGCGTACACACAGAGATATTACAATAAGAGGCCTCATTTCCTCTTCCAATAAGTTAACAGCATGTGGAAAGACAAGCATGGAAAACCATGTGTGAAGAGCACAAAGAACTTAGAACTCATTTTAAGAAAATGTGGATTTTGCATTAATTTTCTTAATTGCCTACAAATACTTCCTGACAAGGTAGTTCTCTGTCAATTGAAACGTTGCTGCTGTATTGGTTCCTCTTGACTACACACTACGATGCATACAGACAGACAAAATAATTTCTTGCTGTCTCAATTGCATAAAACAAGTTGCCTTTTGAGGAACCCAGAGGTCTGCAGCACACAGTCAAGACAGCATCCTGGTAATACTGACGCACTGCAGAAATCTCTGTTGTATCCCTAAATAAATCTGCCATATTCAGCCATGCTGTGTTTTGTGGTCTTCACTGTAAAGGATATGCAAGCCCTGGGGGGCACTTGGCTTATCACAATATTGAGTAAATGAAAGGTGCTATAATCTCAGAGGAATGTTTTATTGTTATAAATTGACAGAAAGGATGAAAATTCTGATAGAAGGAACACATCAGTCACTAGATTAATCTGAGCAAACGACTGCTCATTAAGAACACAAAGACAGACCTACCAGATGCACTGTGGAGGATATACAGACTACAGCAGCAGCATGGTTTCTCCTTCCTCTGCCAGACTTCATTGACATTTCAGAAACTCGGAGTACGAAGGTCCACCTGAAAAAAAGGAAGAAAGGAATAATCTTTTCTGCACTCCTGCATCCTTACATCATTGCCTTCTCTTTTATTTTCTTATTACTCTTCTTCAAACAACCCTCACAAACCAAAATCTTCCATTGCCCAATGGAAGCTTCAGTAAAATCAGTCCTGTCAGCTGAGCTATGTCCCACAGCCTCTGCTGATGCTGAGCTTCTCGGACTTTCAAAGCTTATTGTGGTCTTCATGTTTCTGAAAAGGTTACTTCAATGACATGAGGAAAATAATGTCTTTAAATTTAGTCCTATTTCTCCAGGAAATGAGGCCATTTTAAGCACTTTCTTGTACCAGAGTTTCTAAATATAAAAGGAACATTTTTATTCTTTATAGGATCTAGAAGGAATGGCTGAGAAAGACCGAGATTGAATGCAACAATGGGAGCCAGGAATTCTTGCTCTCTCCATCTGGCTCTGATCTCTGGGGTATTTAGTGCATGATTTGATTCTCATCCTTCAGTGCCCCTCCTTTTAAACTAGCTATTTTGAATATAAGTAAAAGCCATGCAAGGCAAATCATTAGCTGATGAGGAACAATTCATTAGCGCATTCTTGGAAGGTGGCATTATAGTCATATTGTAGGACAGCTGATTTACCTTGCCCCAAGAAAGGCTTTTACAGATCATAACTTCTCCATTTTGCCTGCCAGGATTGCAGGCCTTTGTGTCCAAGAAGAGCTGCATTGTGATATGAGGGCTGGTAAGACAAGCTCAAGAACTTGTGTAAACATCAAGGCTTCATAAGTATGACAGAAAAATAAAGAAGTAAGTCACTACTGCTGAATCTGCTTTTGTGAATCACTAAAGCAACTCAGAAAAGAAACAATTGGAGGCTGAATATTTCCTCAGACATCATTGTTTGAGGTCATTTGCAGTGGGGGAAAAGCCAATCTCTTATGAATGCTGACTCTGTGTAAACTCAGTAGGTGCTCTGGGGCAAATATTTAAATTGTAAGCAAGGATTTTGACCACAAAATACACATTTAAAAAATACATGATAACTTATGACAGACTGTGTTTTCCTACAGCATAATGTGACATTGTAGTTTGAGCCCTTGGGACTGTGGAGCAACTCAACCTCAGGTTGAGTGGAAAGGGAAGGAGATGAAAGGTGAAAGACAGCAATTTCAGAGATCTTATGTAGGCAGAAAACTGAACTGTGACTTTTCCATTTCTCCAAACCACTACTTATCCTTGAAGCAATTGGCCCTGCCACAGTCTTGCCTCACAGCCGCCTGTCCCCCTCACCCATTCAGTGAGCTATAAGCATTATTATGCACCATTGTTCACTTTCAACTGAAAGCTCCTTCTTCGAGAGTTTATTTTAGAAAGATTTTTAAGATATCCCTTCCCCTTGCCTCACCTAATCTTCTTATAACACCTCTTTTCCTTTTCTCCATCTCTTTCTTTTGCTTCCTAAGTCTAAGCTCAGAAAATTCTGAGTTTCCCAACCAGTTTTTCTTCACTTTCTTTCCTTTCCATTCTTCCCACCACACTTCAGAACTTTTATACCTTATCTCTGCCAACGTAAAATATTCCCAGCTGTTTAGGACCAGACAGGAACAAGATAGATAGCAAAGGACCATGTCATATAGACCATCCTCATTTTGCCTACAAAGTGGAGCAAGAGCAGAGAGGTTCAGTATGTTCCAAAAGATGAACCATTTGAGAGGCACGAAGGCAGACACCATATCTTACCTTTGCAAGTCTTATCAAGCATCATTACTTCTGGATGGATGCAGGAGCCTGGAGAAGACAGCTCCTGTCCCTCATGTCTTGCCACCAGGTGGCAGCCACTATTGGTGGAGGAGAAGGTGATTTCCTCCTCTATGCCTTGCCGTTAATCTCTTCTGGAAGTTGTGGTTATAGCTTGCTGTTGTTGCTGTTGCTATCTTTGGTGAACTCAGGAAAAATGTCAGCTGTTTCTTCAATGAGCTTTCATACCATCAAAGGAGCCTGGGAATCTGGTCCCAATTGTGGACTGGAAGAGGCTGTGCTCAACAACTTTGCCACTCCCAGCTTTTTTTCTCCCTTTTAGAAGAGGGAGGTATCATATAACTTTCCATTTTAAACCATCAGGAAAATTACATACCCTCTTCTTCTATCATATGACCTTGAAAATCACAGGGCAGGGAGGCCTCAGGAACTGCACTTGTGGCTGTCTAAATGTGATTACTCCCTGCCTGATTCAATTCCTCCACAGATTTGGAGTTGTTGGATGTGGCACACAGCATCTCTGCACCCCAACAGACCTGCAACATAAGATCCTGAAGAAAAAGCCCTTGGGGCCCTAAATTCCAGTTTGAATGAAGTTGTCTTGGAGCACAGCCAGGCAAACAAAGGCACACACCCTAGATAAAGCAAATTTGAATTTGGAACACTTCAGTATTTCTGTGTGTCCACATTTAGGCAAGCCAGGGTCTTTTCTTCATGCTTGCTCCCAGAAAATTCCCAGTAACTTCAGCTTCATTCCTACAAAGAACATTGCAAGGCTGGGAAACTAGTATGTTGGGAAATCTGAGCTTGCAGTTTGTCTCTTCTGTCATGGAAATAACTGTTATATACATCACCTTGTCTTATTTACTCATGCCAAAAGGATGCTTTCCAGTCATTTCTTAGTTTTTCGTACATTGTCTCACTAGGATGTATTTCCTGAGCCTAGGAAGCAGACAAAGGTGTATAGTTATTATCTCTTCACTGAAAATAAAAGGACACACCTCTGTTTCAAGACTATGTATGACGGATATGGCTGCAGTCCTACCACAATTCATTACACTAACTTTCTGAGTAAGATTTTTTGAATTATCACATTCTTATATTTCTATGCAACTGAAAAATTATGTATCACATTCAGCAACATCATAATGTAATAACTCATTGAAGCAATCAAATGACTCTGTAAAAAGGTTCAGGGCCTCATCCTTGAGCTCTTAAAATGTAGTGACACTTTCTGTCCTTACAGATGGCTCCAATACTCTGCAGAAGCAACTCACTATTTTTTTTTTCCTAAGACTAATGAGTTGAAATTTTTCTCTTCTGTTGAGGAAGTCATAGCACAACCCAAAACTTGTTTAGGCAAGCCATAGAAAAATGAGGTTTGAACTGCAGACAGAATAAATAGAACAAAAGTAAGATGACAGACAATCCATTTCAGTGGATTTCCCATGGTATTTGTTTACTTTTTTCTAGTTATATGCTCTTATTAGTTTAAATATTCATGGAAGTGGAGGGAAGCACTTATTTCTGAGGCCCAAGTCAAATGTACTGTGTGATACAGAAGGCTTCAGATTTGGCCCTGTGCTTATGTTTGACAATGTCAGGCCATTTACTCAGTTAACTTCAGATCTGGGGTTAAAAACCATTTAATTGTTCATCTTGTTTTTTGTACTGCCTTTTGGAAGACACTTCTCTTTGTCTTGGATTTCCTAAAGAAGATACAGAGACAAGTCCTAAATGTTCTTATTTTTCTTAGGCTGTCCCATCATTTCCTTCCTTACCCATGCAATAAAAATGGGCTAACTTAAATGTCTGAGCTTTTACATTTTTGTGATACATTTCTTGCCAGGGGTAGGATGTAGAATTTTATACATATCCACAAGCCAACACCTGACCTGCAGATATCCTGGTGTTACTGAAACAGAGGCCCAAGATCTAGTAATGTAACAAGCATCATCTGAAGCAGAACTAAGCTCAATTTGGCAGAAAAATTAGCTCAAGAAAATTTCAGTTTAGTAGGACTGGTAGATTGAACGTTTCTTGCAAAATTATAGACTTTTTAGTAATGTTGACTTCAAATTCCACTTTTACAAAGATGGGTACCTTTTAAGTGTATGAACCTGAAGTTTTGCAACTGCAGATGGGTTTGTCAAATGAACACTAATGTTATGTGGGTGCAGGGGCTCTTTTTTTCTCATTTTTAAGATCAACACAGAATTTCTGAGAGAGTATTTTCTTTTTCCTGATTAATTGATTTTTTGAAAAATATAAATAAGCATGTCACCTAAAAGGAGATGAATGAAGGTATGTGTACCTAAAGCTACCACAACAATAGAACAGGAGACTGATATAGCAACTCAGATTGTTTTATTCAGAATTTTAATTCCATATGGTGCATCACTTTCTTCTGTTGTGGCTCATTGACACAGATTTCTCTTTAATGATAGCTCTTCAGGCATCATCCTGCTTCTAAAATTTACTTCAACAATTCACCCTGAAAACCAGCTTAGTTGCAACATCTTTATAGAACGTAATCTTTTATACCTCCTTATTCATAAGAAGTTCTTTCTGAATTTTTTTTTCCCTCTGGGATAATATTGTGGTCTGCGCAGCAAGCAGGATTTCAGGGTATAAACAAAGTTGTCTTCATAGCTCTTCTATTTAAATGGTATGGTATGTGTATGCATTTAGGGCTTACCATTCTCTCCTGAAATTTCCATTTCCTTCTTTCCTCCCTTCCTTCCTTCTTTTGTCCTTTTTCTCTTTTTTTTCTTTTCCTTTTCTCTTTCTTCTTTTCCTTTTCCTTTTTCTTTTCGCTTGCTTTTCTTTTCTCTTTTTCTCTTTTTAATTTTCAGATTTTCCTTCACCTCCCCTGTCTTTCTCCTTTTCTATCCCCTCTTTCTCCTTTTTCTCATGCTTTTGCTCTTTCTCTCTTTCATTTACACATTAAAATGAATAAAAGGTCACAGAAAAGTAAAAAAAACCTCAAAGCACACTTATCCCTCCCCTCTCTCTCCCAAATTACAGTACAACATAGCTGAAACCTGAGTCTGGTTAAGGAGAATATATAAACTTTACAAGTTTAATAAGAAACAGATTTTGTGGGCTTTGTATGTAACAATTACTAGGAAATTGAATGTAAGAAATATTTAAGCATCACATGAAGATTTCAAAAGCAATGTTAACTTGCCCACATTTAAAAACTGTTGTATGATATACTCTGATACAAGTTCTATTTATTTGTCACAATTAATGTTAAACATACGTTCAAGTATGAAAACACAATATCTTTACTAACTACACCCATATTATACACCTTGACTACTATTTTCATAGATTCCATTTGGCTACTAATCATAATCTAAAAAGCATTAAGAGATAGATAGATTATCTATTTCTAATGTAGTAAATGAAGACAAGAAATGCATGAGGCTGAAGCAAGGCCAAGTCAATTACAGTGTGAGAACACTAACTTTTTTAATTTCCTTCTTAATTTAGAACATATGTTGTCTTCTGAGATTTAACACATGCTCTTACTTTCATGTTTGCACAATTTTTTGTTTTACCAGTAGCACAGGAAAACAATTCTGGTACAGAACAAAAATAAAGGAATCAGGTGACCAGACAGATACACTCTGAATCTAGAAGATCAAGGCAAGCTTGTTGTCCATACAAGGCTGCACAACAGAGAGCCAGGTAGATGAGCAATCACCAGCTTTATGAATAATGATCTTTTCAAGAGCAGACAGCAATATGTCTGCTATATATTCAAATATATTTTGCAATTAGCCATACCTGTAAAAAGCTAGGATTGCATCTTTCATGTGTATACGCAAAACAAATGTATCTTAGTAAACTTTTTCACTCCAACAGAAAACTAAAGGTATAAAACGGGGAACGAGGTTTATATGCCATACTGTGGTAAGCTGTGAATTCACTGCATCTCCCTTTCAGAATATGAGAGAATCACCAAACATCCAAGCATTACTTCCCTCATATCCTAGAACTTAGAGTGATCTACTTTTACTGTGACCAGCATCTGATGACATTTTGATCACCAAACCACCAACAAGAACTTCGTCTTCTACAAGTCTTTCCTCCTTCCCCTCAGTTGTACAATCTTGGTTGCAATACGCTTATGGTTAAGGGGCAGATGAGAAGGAGCTTATTCAAGCTCACTTCCACCTCTGCTGTGTTGCAAAAGTGAAGCAGATATAATTAAGCTTTCATTACTCTGTGGAGAGAAAGCAGAAGATGTTCTGTTCCTGGAAGGGAAAATGAGACCCTCTGAAAGGCTGAAGAGGATCAAAGCAGCACTTATCACTGTCATCCAAATTAGGAATCCCACCCCAGGCAATATATACTCAGTCACTGTTTTTATGACTGCAGCAACATGAGGACAGCTGCAAAGCCCTTAAAGACAGACCATAAGAATAAGGTGATATTAGGAAAACCAAGCAGAGAATGTCTGATTTTCAGTGTGTGGTGGGAATGGTTTTTCATTTAATTTACTCAGACTACCTACTCCTAAGAGTTACTTTACTATAAATTGATCAAACATTTCTTTCTTTAATCCCTGTAATCCGTTTTGATCCTATCCTGCAAGGTGCTAACCAACAGCTGAAGATGCTTAGCAGTCCTCTGTAGTATGGGAAGTCCTGTATAAAGTTCAGTAATTTCTCTGTCCATTTAAACCTGTGCTGATTTAGCAGGGTAAGTCTGTGCTGGAGGCAATTTTTAAGCTTTTTAATCTTAAAAGGCTTAATTTCTCAGACATAGGAAGAACTGCTGTTTGAAGCTGATCCAAGGAGGGGGAGGAGGAGAGACCTGGCAGATGTCAATTTGAGCCTTAGTAATAACAACCTCCTCCAAGCAATCTAACTCATCAAGCTAATAGTTAGCCTGATTCTACAGTGTTTTTTGTTTTATTTCTGTTTGGGTCTTCCTGAGATAAGGCTCTAAAAGGAAAAAAGGAAAAAAAAAAAAGTAAAAAAAAGAAAGAAACAGCAGCGGATAGCAAAACACATAATCAACTGTCTGCAACTTTCTGACACAATCAAGCCTGAAGTGAAAAGTCTGTAACGTAAATGATTCACTGATGTGTATTGTAAGTCTATTTGGTGTTACAAAAGCCCTGTGATGTGTGTCTGTCATTAAGCTGTTCGACAAGACTCCACATACCTCGTGAAGTGTAGATTTCCACAGTAGCTCAAGGGTTGCAACTGAAGAAGTAACTTATGAGCCAGTGACCAATAACAGGTACAATGAATATTTCAGTAAAATAAATTAGTCAAAAGAAATAGAACCAACATGACAGAATACTGTAGAGCACTTCCAAACTGGAACTGGTTTATTGGGTATGCAGATGCTAAGCAGAGACAGTTTCCTATGGAAGAGCCAGCTGGTCAATGGTTTATTCCCATTGACACATGCACAATCCTAAGTCAACAAGAATACATCATGACTACAATCTGTGCTGCTGAGACTAGCACTTGGCTCCCCAAGGTGACTCCACTACCATAACTGGTTTTTGTTCCATTAGGTGGAAAACAATTTTCTAATGCTTGGAGCCATTTGATGTTCTGGTCTCAGAGCGCATTTAAGGAAAAAAAAAAAAAAAGAAAAAAGGAATGGTAGCAGGAGCAATAGCTAACATCCCAGTGAAGAGTCTGAACACCACCAAACTAAAGGCGCACCTGGTCCCATATTATATCTAGAACTTCGGTGTAGTCTAGTGCTCAGGGTGTTATCAGGCTCTCCTACAGTGAGGGAACAAAGATTAACATTATAAAAACCCATTAAAATACTGCATTTATGTCCCAAGGTAGAGGATGGGCAAGTTCATATTTTTTCTTTTTATGGTAGACCAGCTGTGATTCTCTGGACCACATCAAGCACAAAGCCTCCGGGAGTTTTGTCTGGGTGATGGTATAACCCAGCCTAAGAGCTATTCCCCATTTTACCCTTTGTAGAAGAGAGGGCCAAATGAAGTCGAAGGCCATTTTTGTGCCTTAAAGAATGAGAATTGAGTGTGACATATAGGTCCAGCAGTTGGCAAACTACTGCTGAAATAAGATCCAAATGATCTTATGAAATAAAATCGTATGAAATAAGATACAAATAATAGCTTTAGCTACTTAGCATAAGTACCTTTATTGGCTCTTTAGTGCCAGGACAAGGGGTAATGTGTTAAAACTTAAACAGGGGAAGTTTAGATTGGATATAAGAAGGAAATTCTTTCCTGTTAGGGTGGTGAGGCACTGGAATGGGTTGCCCAGGGAGGTTGTGAGTGCTCCATCCCTGGCAGTGTTCAAGGCCAGGCTGGACAGAGCCTTGAGTGAGATGGTTTAGTGGGAGGTGTCCTTGCCCATGGCAGGGGGGTTGGAACTAGATGATCTTGAGGTCCTTTCCAGCCCTAACTATTCTATGATTCTATACCTACCAAACATGAGGCAGGATGCAAAGATTGAAACCTGTAACTGTAACTTGGCGCATTTAACTCAGTTTTGTGGTAAGTTCAGGTACTAAATGTTGTTTGCAGCTTTACACAAGTGTTTTTGTTTCCAGATTTGACACATTCTGCTGGTAAAAACATCTGGGCTCTTCCAAAGTTTTAGTTTTTTAATTATTAATTTTGGCATATTATTGAGAATTGGAAATTATGGGTATTGAATTACAGACTTCTTTCAGATCAACATCAAAACTGACATAAGTGTGATTGTCTCAAATGAATTGTTAGAAGGTACATTAAAATTCATTAAAATCATCAAGCAGCGCAAGAGGACTGGAAGAGCAAAGGCAGAGCCAGTGGTGGGACACACACACACATATAAAATGAGCTAATTCGCAGCACCTACATGCATGGATCCTAGATTTTACCAAGAACATTTATGTTGCAGACTCAGAAAGAAAGCGTTCTCTGTTTTGCAGCATAATAAATTGGGTGGTACAGAACAACTCAATAAACTTGGCAGTCCAGTTACTGCTCCTTTACAGCAATGCCCGTTTCATGAGCAGTTTGGGCACAGAAAGTATCATTGAAAAACTAAAAAACCCCACTTGGCTCTATCATCCTGGTTGCAAACCTGGGCACTCTTCCGGCACACCACTCACTGTCCCTCTGTGTTGCAAGAGGACAGAGAAGCAAAGGCTAACTGTGTGGTAAAAGTGGTTTATGGAGTGTGGTTTTCTCATGTCTTCTTCATAAGGGCAGCATCATGTATAACTAAAAGTCTTTATTATGGCTTTGACCCCAAGTGTCCATCCAACTGGCAAAATTGCCCCTGTGAAAAACAACAGCGGCAGTAACGAGACTGAAAAAACACCACATAGGAAAAACAAGGTAATAAAGCTAGAGCCTACTGCTGCAGATGTATAGATAAAAGCCTCATAAAGTAGACCTCATATGGTCTGGCAGACCCACCACAGCACCTGAATTTTAATTCACTAAACCTAGAAACATGTAACAGTGCAGTAATTCTTTTACACTGGGAGCAAAGCTGCTTGAGATATTACTTCCACCCACTGGCAGGGAATGCAATTTATTTGTGTTTTTGATCTTATACATTAAACCAAAACAAAACTCTTCTGACTTCTGGACAAGCAGAACTGCTGTTAAGGTTAAGCTAATGCTACAGCTCTTCAGTCCAAGAATGCATTTCTTATTTGTACTTAAGCCAAGTTCATTCACTTATATTTTCACGAAACCCACAGTCCTTTGAAGATGCTGCACTCAGACTTCCTCCCTGCCAAGTTTCTAAATTACAATGTACTGTGTCCATGAGAAAACTGAAGATTTATTAGAACAAGGTGCCAGAAAGTTTCACCCTCCCCCTGCATCAGGCAAGGGTAGTAGTACTACACAAAAAGACAGCACCAATACATTTTATCGCTCAAATTTATAAAGAAAGATAGTGGTTTTTACTCCTTTCCCAACACTGTAAAAACATTGAAAGAATGCGTTTACTGATCTCTCAGATCTACCTGTGCACTTCCACTCACTGAGAGAAGCTGTATGCATATCCTGCCACTCTTTTGTTAACCCAGGAGACTACAAGCAGAGAAAAGACCTATGACATCAGTGAAATATACACTATAATTTAGAGCTTTATTGACAAGCAGTTTATTAATTGGGGATTGACTAGATGGGTCAAACAAAACAGTAAATCAAAACCATTCTTTGTTTCAGCTGGATTGAAGAAGAAAGATAATTGAGGATGTGAAGCCTATAAAAAATGTCTGCTGGGTTTCTGTTTTGGAGTTATCTGAGAGGCAATGTGCCCATCTAGCTGTCTGCTGCTTTCTTGTTGAAATTGCTGTGCTGGACCTCCCTGCCTTCAAACACAAGCACAATCCCCCCACTATGCTTAGACTAAGACTCACCTTGGGCAGCAGCTCTGCAGTTTGAATCATTATGGTGTTATACAGTGCAATAATTCTTCAGAGTCTAGGGGAAGACAGCATTTTCATTTCATTTTGGTTTACTTTTGTTGATAATTACGCTTTTGTAAAGTTCTTAAAATACTCCGGAAAATACTGAGGTGGCACAATTGTTAGATACATACTATGACTTTTATTAAGAAATCAATAACTGGCAATAATTGCCATTTCACAGCATGATTCAACACAGCGTATTTTCCCTTGTATGTGATGTAGGAAATAACTGTTTTAGATTGAGCATTACTGTGTGGTAATGTTGGATTTATTATGGAGACCACGGTTCATTAGGGAGTTTGATCACTTCTTTAACAGAAACACTTTGCTTTTGTACTGAGCTGACTTAAACATACAAACATGAGAAGCTCCACACAGAAAGAAGAAAGCTTGAGTACCGACCAAAGAGTATGAGAAAGTGGGACACGGGTCAGGAATAATATAGGATTGTATATGATATGCAGAGGTTTTCCTTAAGGCATAGTGGCAGCACAAACTGAAACCCTCCTAGAGAGAATACAGAAGGGTCGTTGAAAAGCTTGAATTGTTTAAAAATTTGTTACTAATAACCCAATGACTTTACCAATTTTCATAAGCACAAATTGTGATTATTCTCTTCTAGCCAGTATAGGACTTCATGATTTAATGCAAATCGGTCATGTCCCACAGGCACAGCTGGATTTTAAGTATGAAGATTGAGTTGCTTCTCAAAATGTCAACAGGTAAAATAAATCTGACCAGGAAATTTTGTAACACCCTCTCACTGTCTGTGAAAGGCAGTTCTGACGCTGAGCGTGGTGAGCACAGTGTGAGTATGTATGGTCAATGCGAATAGTTCCTTATTACCCTATCAGCATTATGTCAATAGAGAAGCTAGGAAAATCAATTTTCCTTTGAAATGTTAGAACACAAGTTGGGGGAGTGTAGCAGGGGAAGATTTGTCACCAGTTTCACAAAGGCTAGTATTTCACCTTGAGTGTTTCTGTCAAGACTGAGTTCTGTTCTAAAACACTGAAATAGATTCCTCTCCTTTTTAAAGTTTTCTTTTTATATATTTTTGTGTTCTGCTTTGATTGTTTAGACAAAGTCCACAAGGCGATATCTAAACCAACTGGGAAGTATTCACCAGAGTCTTCTTTCAAGGGTGAATTTGTCTCAGCAGTATTAACATGTCAAATGAGGAAAACAATGTTTGCTGAAGTTTAAAGTCTCGTGTATCAACCCTCTGTTCTCTAAAAGGGGAGTGAGGGAAGATTCGCTTTCCAAATGTCATGTGCAAAATAACAAGCAGTGCTTAACTGGAAATGAGTAGATCCTGAAATTATCTCAAAGATCTCCTTAAGGCTAGATAAGCTCTGCTAACCAAACCTGATAAGTAGATTTGCTAGAGCACTAGGAGATTAGAAAGCTCAGGGCCACACTGAAAGAGTGTCAGAACCATTGAGTAAGGTACCATTAGTCTATTGATATATTCACTGCTTTATGCCTCATCCCAACTTCTTGTTTCACCTGGGAGGTGCTTCTTGCTCCTTCTGAATGTGCTTTTGAAGTTCATTTTTTGATGTTCTCTAATCCAAAACAAATTACCCACAGCTCTCCCCTTGTGGGAACCTCGGGAACAGCTTGCCTGGAGAGGTTGGGTTGTCTTTCAATGTGCATATGAAATATTAAGTGTCTGTTCAGACTATCCAGCTATGTACAAAAATAATCCTAGTGGAGGATTTATATATTTTTGTGCATGAAAAACATACACAAGAGTACATCTCCAGGATTCACTTTGGGCAATTTAAACTGTGAGCTCTGGACTTGCCTGGATCAGTAGTGCATTTGACTGTAGCTCACATCAGATATCCAGCTCCAAGGGAATTCTGACAAAGATCAACAAGAGACCTCACAAACCAATGTAGGTCCTGGAATGATAAAGGATTTTCAGACAGCACCAAGGCAGCAGTGGTTATGTTAGTTGTTTCAAATATCTGAGCAAGGTTTTGGGAGGTAAAGTTCACAGAAGCAGAAGAAAAAGTCAACATCCATTTATCACTCACACTTTCTCAATTTTGTCTGTCACTACTTTTGTCAGTTCGGAGTGTAGTAAGAAAAACATCATGTTCAGAATTTAACAAAATAACATTTACTCAAAGGTATTCCAAATTAGACTATTTTTGTTCTAATTTCCTAAAATAGCTATTGAAAGGGGAAAGAATGAAGAAAATATTGTATAATTGCATAAAATGCATAAATGTCTTAAAAAGCTATGATATGAACTGGGATTACATTTTGAATAAAATTGCCCTCAGAAAAATATGAAATAATTCATCTAACACTATGTGATGATGTAGTTGCATTTCAAGCTGTGATTTCTGATCTGAAGGCAAACACTCTGAAGTTGTTTACATTTACTTTTGCAATTCATGTCTTTACATTTCAGAAGAGGAATATATCACAAAACAAAAAACATTCTCAATGCGTCAGTACCTTGGTTGTCCATGATTTTCTAACATTCTCAGCGTTGATTCAGCAGACCAGTAAAGCAGCTTTCCCACCAGCTGGCTCATGCTGCAGGAGTCAGTGCTGTATTTGCTGTTCATGGGCATGAACTCTAAGACCACACCTGCTGCAGAATTCACTTCTGGTTTTAAACCCCAAAAAGACTTGCACTTCAGGTAGCTTTATTTACAGCATCACTTTCTGCTAAATGATAGAAATCTGGGCTCTTAAAGTATGTGACACAGATAATGTATTCTCTTTAACTGGATGACAACATTACTACTCAGCAGCTGATTTTGCTTGCAGCCTGAATTCACATCTAGGGTGCTACAACTGGAGAGAGGCTTTTGAAAAAGGCCTGTAGAGACACAACAAGGCGGGGTGGCTTTAACCTGACAGAGGGGAGATTGAGATGAGCTCTTAGGCAAAAGTTCTTCCCTGTGAGGGTGGTGAGGCCCTGGCACAGGGTGTCCAGAGCAGCTGTGGCTGCCCCATTCCTGGCAGTGTTCAAGGCCAGGTTGAACCGGGCTTGGAGCAGCCTGGTCTAATGGAAGGTGTCCCTGCCTGTGACAGGGGTTTGGAACTGGATGAGCTTTAAGGTCCCTTCCAACTCAAACCATTCTATGACTCTGTGATGTTGACAGCCCTGGGGTCGTGTTGGACAGTGCTAGGTACAAGGAGTTGGAAGAAGAGCAACAAGGGATCTGACACCAGGTGATGGTACTGGCAGTAGATGGAAAGAAAGGGAGAGACCTCAGGTGTTATTTCTTCCTTCCACTCCTATTCTTTTTTTGGTAATAAAATGGACTTGTAGAT
The DNA here is from genome assembly GCF_037157495.1 of Lathamus discolor. NCBI lineage: Eukaryota > Metazoa > Chordata > Aves > Psittaciformes > Psittacidae > Lathamus > Lathamus discolor. The sequence goes on along the minus strand of NC_088909.1, from coordinate 34,022,663 downwards.
ATGGGTGCTGAGATTCATAGAAATGGATGAAAGGTTTGGTGCTTGTTGATATGGACAAAATTATGTGCTAAGTGTCATGCAGGATATCTGGGACAGAGCAGGAAACTGAGCCTTGTTTTTCAAAAGCTTAGGAAAATGTTTAGTTACCAATCCCTTTTCTTCCCAAGTTTCATTTCTGTCCTAGTATCAGACTTGCACTTTTCTCTGGTTTGCTATGATGGTTTCCTTTCCCATCAGACAATCACTTGCTAAAGGGCAGAAAAAGGGATTCAACCTCATTTTGTGCCCATAAGTAACCCAGTCACAAAGGAATTCTTGGTGGGATTCCACTTGGCACGAACACCACTGTGTCGAGCATGCCATACCATTTATGTCATGGGACGCAAGAGATAAAAGTTAGATTACAGTCATGCATTTCCACTGTTCTCTCTGTCATCAAATCACTTCTTACTGTCTGTGAAATCTTACATAACTGGACCATCAGTCAGATATTCATGTAACTGCATACGTTAATGCAGAGTATTTGGAAGGAAGCCTGAATAGGGTCTTCAGGCAGGAAAGCAGCTATTTATATAGATAAGAGCTAAGGAGCAGCGTTATCTTCTCCACCTTGAGATACAGGTGGAATAATGCATAGGCCTGAAGAGAGAATGGAACATCTGGCTTTAAGAGATGAAAATGTTTTCCCCAAGTCTGAATTTTTTCATTGCTGTTTTGGCAGATGTGAGCTCTTATGCACAGTCTCTAATCCCAGTTCTGCTGCAGGGTTTCTTTGGTATGACGCAACACCAAGAGACTGAAAACTCGCCAATTCCAGGCTCTCAGTCTTTGTTTCTTGGAATCACAGATTACTCATTAAGCACCACTGAATACTGCCAGCAACTGTGGCTGTCTGGAACGTATGTAAGATAAGCAGATTCACCTTTCAGAGGACTGGACTCCAGAAAAAGGGAACAGGCAAACTTCTGGCAGATTGCCCTGTGTGGTTGTAAATGAATGTAGTATTTCCTGTTAGTGTTACAGTTCCAGGAGCTGTAACATAAAAGAAATGACTGGTTTGCCATGGAAAGCACATTTGAGCAAGGCAACCCAACAAAACTCAGCCCAAACCCCATATTTTTTAAATCATAAAGCTATGGTGACAGTACAGTTAATGCAGTATAAGTCTAGCAGCTTTAGAGATGTTATCATGGCCATCTAGTTCATTACGCGAAAACTATAGTAAATCTGTCATGACTGCAAGAAACCTAGATTGAAATTCAAGGTCCCATAGTAATAATGTGGCAAAACATGCTGAAGTGTAGTTTTATCCTGGCATCTAACAAATTTATTAGACCAAGTATAGCTTTGAACACTGCAATCCCTAGAAGAGTCCTATGATGACATGGCACAATCTTTAAAGAGTTATCCTAATTTTCAGAAAGAGTTCCAGTACCACTAGAGATGATACTTACTGAATTAAGGCAAAGTTTGAAAGACCTGAAGCCTGAATTTGTGCTGACATGTCGGAGTATACACATAAATTTCCTGCCTGTTGCATCTGCAGTTTGACGGTGCATTACAGATTTTATAAAAAGTAAAGCAGTAACGAGAAATTGGGAACAGATTATTATTTCAGTAATGCTGCTGCCAAACCTGCCTTTCAACAGGTGTGAATCTTTAGATCCTTTCTAATGTGTAACTTGAACATGCCATAATACCAAATCAGAAAATAAATTTCAAATAAAATAAATAAATAAATAAATAAATGAATGAACTGTTTTCATTCATTGGTCATATATGTTTTCATTCATTGCTACTTCAATACTTCCAGTTCATTTGGGTTTTGTCCCCCACTGTCTTTTTTACAGGAAAGTAATCCCAAGAGTCTTGAACTGTTCTCCTTAAAATCTTGGCTATCAAGCACTTTCTCCTGTGACAAGTCCAGGAAATTAGCTAAGAAGTCACTGTGATGAAGGGAATAATGAATGAGTGGTGATAATTAAGACAAAACGGCATGTAAGAGTACAGACATTACTGCATGTCTTAGACTTTTCATTTCTGCTTCATGGGTTACTGGAAATATCTAATGCAGCAAGGAAAGTATCTAAAACTGAATATGAAGAGGTGTATTTAAACTCATATGAATGATGATATGTACATAAGTACTCATAGTCAAGATCTTTTGCCCACTCAAGAATCTGCAAGAACGCCTGTAGGTACTGTTAAAGTGCTCGTAGTTGAAACCGGCAGTAAAGTAAATAAATGTTTGCCTGCAACTGAGGTTAAATAGAATAACTGAAAACATTTTAAGCTAAAGCTTTAGAAGACGGTAGTAATAGCCTGCAGTCATGGGACAGTAACTGAAATAAGGAGTGGATTTCTCATGGAACTCTGTGCCATCATATTAAGTTTATAGCCTGCAATTATACTTTGGAGATTATCAAGACAGAAAGGAGCTGTAGGGATTATGTGCTGAGGCTTTCTAAGCCTGGGAGAAGTTCAGCCTGTTGGGAATACCAAAAGGTGTCTTTTCTAAGAGGTCCTGCAATAAGCCAATTCGTGGTGCGGAAGGAAAGAGAGCCTGGCTCTGGGCAGCTCAGGTCTTCCCTGCTTATTCCTCCTCTCCTCCCAGGTTGCTGCCTATGTCTTTGCTCCTAAAGGAGACAAAGACTGCATCTTTTGTCTGATTCCTATCATTCCTTGGAGATCGTTGTTTGGCACTACCATGGTAGTCAGTACTTCCTCATTGAAGCTTGTGTTTAGCATTGTAATATCCATATGCAGTTTATACTCAGGAGGCTTCAGCCCCTTCCTCTGTCCCTCTGTGCATCAGAGTATGTTGTGCATTGATGAGCGAGAGCCTTTTTCTACTTCTTTGAAAGCAGCACTCAGGGAAAACCTCCTGTGCTTCTTCCTCCCATTTGCCTCTTTATCACTTTTTCTTCAGCAGCTGCACAAGGTTGGCAGAGGAACAGGTTTGCATTTTCATGGCAAAATGCATGGACTGTGAATGCCAATCAGGGTCCGCATGGCTGCAAACATTTTGATGCTATTTGGTAATATGTCATAGCAAACTCTGCCTACTAAATTAAGGTTGAGACAGAAGGTTGAGACTTTGGCCATAGGAGTTTTGACTGCAGATTGTAAAAATAAGTGCTCTTCTGACTGTAAGAAATTGTATTCTTTCAAATGTGTGTCATAGATTAATCATAAGAAGTTTTTTTCCATGAAAGTGTCTTTTCGTTTTCTTTAATAAATTTCAGGGTTAACAGTGAAGTGAAAAATTCTGTCGTGTGAAAAGTGAAATTAGTAGCAAATGAAGTTAGTGGGAGAAAAGTTGGTTTGGTTCATCTTTTTTTTTTCTTTTTCTTTTAAATCCTCAGATCGGGGATTTAAGAGGAAGTTAACAATATGCGTTATATTGAAGTCCTTGGGTTGGTCTTTTTGTCTGGTTCACAACTGTGCAGGTGTGCTGATCTCTGTTAGTGAGTCAGCTTTGTTCTACTGTCTCTTGTGAAATGTGTGCATGTAACAATCAGCGGCTTGTCTCTCATGTAAACGGTAGTAAGTTTACAGTCTAAAATAGACATATTCTTCCCTAAGAAATAAAGAATGATCAGGGGTGACTGCATCTGGAATTATTTTTCTTCCTGTGCCTTTTAATTGACTTGTGTAAACACACACTCATTCAAAAAGATTGTAGTATCCTGTGACAACTTTCCAACAAAAGATGAATCTCAGCATGGGGCTGGGGAGAGCAAGCTGGGGTGCATAACTGTCAAGGCTCAAAAGGAGCAGTGGTAGTGGTACCTCACTTGAGTTTGAACAACTTAAAAGAAACAAGAAATGAAATAATGATTTTTTTTTTTAATTTTTATTTAAATACATCAATATCAGTATGACCAAGACTGTCAGGGAGTTTGTAGGACCAATATTTTACAAAGCCAATAGAAGTTCAAGAGTTGTGCTCAGATGCAAAAGAAAGGAGATTTCCAGACCAAAACACTTTTTATAGAGGATTACAGAATCACAGAATCACAGAATCCCAAGGGTTGGAAGGGACCTAAAAAGATCATCTAGTCCAACCCCCCTGCAAGAGCAGGGTAACCTACAGTACATCACACAGTAACTTGTCCAGGCGGGCCTTGAATATCTCCAGTGTAGGAGACTCCACAACCCCCCTGGGCAGCCTGTTCCAGTGCTCTGTCACTCTTACAGTAAAGAAGTTCTTCCTGATGTTAACGTGGAACTTCCTATGCTCCAGTTTACACCCATTGCCCCTTGTCCTATCACTGGATATCACTGAAAAAAGCCTAGCTCCATCATCCTGACACCTACCCTTCACATATTTGTAAACATTGATGAGGTCACCCCTCAGTCTCCTCTTTTGCAAGCTAAAGAGACCCAGCTCCCTCAGCCTCTCCTCATAAGGGAGATATTCCACTCCCTTAATCATCTTTGTGGCTCTGCGCTGGACTCCTTCAAGCAATTCCCTGTCCTTCTTGAACAGAGGGGCCCAGAACTGGACGCAATATTCCAGATGCGGCCTCACCAAGGCTGAGTAGAGGGGGAGGAGAACCTCTCTTGACCTACTAACCACTCCCTTTCTAATGCACCCTAAGATGCCATTTGCCTTCTTGGCCACAAGAGCACATTGCTGGCTCATGGTCATCCTCCTATCCACCAGGACCCCCAGGTCCCTTTCTCGTTCACTACTTTCCAGCAGGTCACCCCCCAACCTGTACTGGTACATGGGGTTGTTCTTCCCCAGATGCAAGACTCTACACTTGCCCTTGTTAAATTTCATCCAGTTTCTCCCCGCCCAACTCTCCAGCCTGTCCAGGTCTCGCTGAATGGCAGCACAGTCCTCTGGTGTGTCAGCCACTCCTCCCAGTTTTGTGTCATCAGCAAACTTGCTGAGGGTGCACTCAGTTCCCTCATCCAGGTCATTGATGAAAATATTAAACAGCACCGGTCCCAGCACCGACCCCTGAGGAACTCCACTAGTCACAGACCTCCAGCTAGATTCTGCGCCATTGACCACAACTCTCTGCCTTCTTCCTTTCAACCAGTTCTCGATCCACCTCACTACTTGATCGTCAAGCCCACACTTCCTCAGCTTATCTATGAGGATGCTGTGGGAGACAGTATCAAATGCCTTACTGAAATCAAGAAAAACTACATCTACCGCTCTACCATCATCCCTCCACCTAGTCACTTCCTCATAGAAGGCTATAAGGTTGGTCATACATGACTTCCCCCTCATAAAACCATGTTGGCTGTTCTTAATGACCCCCTCATCCTTGATATGCCTAGTGATGGAGTCAAGAATAAGTTGTTCCATCATCTTTCCAGGGATGGAGGTAAGGCTGACCGGTCTATAATTACCCGGGTCCTCCTTCTTGCCCTTCTTATAGATTGGTGTGACCTTTGCCATCCGCCAATCCTCAGGCACCTCGCCCATTTCCCACGACTTACCAAAGATGATGGAAAGTGGCCTAGCAATGACCTCCGCCAGCTCCCTCAGCACCCGTGGGTGCATTCCATCCGGACCCATCGATTTACAGATGTCCAGTTTGCATAGCTGATCCCTAACACAATCCTCATCTACCAAAGCAAACTCCTCCTTTGTCCTGACTCCTTCTGGGGCTATAGAAATCCGGGGCCCTCGGGGAGAGTCTGCAGGAGTAAAGACAGAGGCAAAGAAGGCATTCAGCACCTCCGCCTTCTTTATATCCTCTGTCTCCAGGGTACCCACTTCGTTCAGCAGTGGGCCTATATTGCCTCTTGTTTTAGTTTTATTTGCTATGTATTTGAAGAAGCCCTTTCTATTGTCTTTAACCCGACTAGCAAGATTGAGTTCCAAGGAGGCCTTAGCTGTCCTAATTGCCTCCCTACATCCTCTAACAACTGTCCTATATTCCTCCCAAGCGGCCAGCCCCTCCTTCCATAATCCATAGATTCTCCTTTTCCACTTGAGTTTGCCCAGCAGCTCCTTGTTTAACCACGCCGGTCTCCTAGATCCCTTACTTGACTTCCTACTCATTGGGACGCTCCGATCCTGAGCTTGGAAGAAGCGGTCCTTGAATGCTAACCAACTATCTTGAGCCCCTTTACCGCCTAGTACACTTTCCCATGAGACTTCCCTTAGCAGTTGACTGAAGAGGCCAAAGTTGGCCCTTCGGAAATCCAGAACTGTGGCTTTGCTAGGTATTCTATTCCTCCCACACAGGATCCTAAACTCCACCATCTCATGGTCACTGCAGCCAAGGCTGCCATTGACCGTCACCACTTCGACCAAACCCTCCTTGTTGGCGAGTACTAAATCTAGCAGCGCTGCTCCCCTAGTTGGTACGTCCACCATTTGCATTAAGAAATTATCATCAATGCACTCGAGGAACCTCCTAGACTGTGAATGACTGGCTGTGTGAGTCTTCCAGCAAATATCGGGGTAGTTAAAGTCCCCCACGACGACTAAGGCATGTAGTCGCGAGGCTACTTCCAGTTGCCTGTAGAAAGCCTCATCAACTCCTTCGTGCTGATCAGGAGGTCTGTAATAGACCCCCACAACTGTATCACCCGTGCCAGTCAGCCCCTTGATTCGTACCCACAGACATTCCACTTGCTCCTCATCCGACCCCGGACAGAACTCAATACATTCTAGTTGCTCTCTCACGTAAAGAGCAACTCCACCACCTCGCTTCGCTGACCTATCTTTCCTAAAAAGGACATAGCCATCCATGACCACATTCCAGTCATGTGAACTGTCCCACCATGTCTCTGTAATCGCCACTAGATCATAACCTTTAGCCCGCACACAGACTTCTAACTCCTCCTGTTTATTCCCCATGCTGCGTGCATTGGTGTACAGGCATTTCAGGGAGCCAGTCCTAGTACTCTTTTTCCCCTGCGGGACAGGGTCTAAAGAGCTATCCTTTCCCACAAGTGAAACAAGAGATTGATAGTCCTCCTTAGCCCGCCACCCTTCAATCCCTAGCATGTTCCTCTTGGGCTTGTCCCCAACAGGCCCAGTTAAATCCCCTCCCCCCTTCCTAACTAGTTTAAAGCCCTGTCAATAAGCCCTGCTAACTCCTGCCCCAAAACCCTTTTTTTTCTCTGGGACTGGTGTATCCCGCCTGTCACCAGCAAACCAGGTGTCCCATACAGCAACCCGTGACTGAAAAACCCAAACCCCTGCCTTTGGCACCAGTCACGTAGCCATACATTAACCTGCAGAGTCTTCTTATATATCCCTTCACCCTCGCTTGCAACAGGTATGGAGGCAAACACCACTTGCGCTCCAGACCCTTTAACCAGCCGTCCCAGGGCCCTGTAGTCTCTCTTCATTGCCCTTACGTTCCTCGTAATAATTTCGTCACTGCCAACCTGAAAAACCAGCAGTGGGTAGTAGTCAGACGGCTGCACCAGTTCAGAGAGCTTCTTTTTAACATCTCTAATCCGAGCCCCAGGCAGGCAGATCTATCTCAAATATGAAGTGCTGGTAGAAAAGTTACAATATGAATAGGTAAAATGATGTTCATAAAAGATGTCTGTGTTCAGATGTAGCTCAAGGATTAAATTGTTTGAGATGTTAGAGTCAGGGAACTGAGTTCAGGGAACTGAAAGGTGGCTGATACAACCCTAGTTTTTAAAAGTTTTTCAGGGGATAACCAAACCAGAAAGCCTGATGTTTTTATTTGCTCAGCATATAATAGAACTAATGAGCATGGGATAAATCTGGCATTGAGAAAGATTTTACATGTTTTTTTCTTAATAAGAAGAATAGAGCACAAATCCACTGAAGTCCACAAACATTTCTACAAAGGAGATTAGGTTAATACAATCAACACTGGGCACTGTCCAGTGGCATTTGGTAATTTCGCATCACAGGCTTTTAAAGAAAGAACAGTGAAAAAACCATGGTATCCCACTCCAGAACACTCTTCCAGCAGCCTGTGGCTCCAGAGACTTCCTGCAGCAGGTGTGGTATATATTTTCTATAGCTTTTGGTGGTTTCGTCTTCTAGAAATGTACTGCTTTCTTGTGTCCATATAAACTTTCAGTTTATACTGTGTCTTGTGGTAATGAGTTCCATAGCTTGTCTGCATGTTTTGTAAGGATCCACCTCCTTTGGATTTGCTGAACCTGAGAGCTAACTAATTTAATTTTATGCTATCTCATGTTCTACTTGAAAAGATGACAACTATACTACATCAGGCATGACAAGATGGATCTCAGGTTTCTTCCTGTTGTCTTATGTTGTTTTCTTCCAGTTTCAAGAATTGTAATTATTTGTTTAGCTATTTCTCATGCCAACATTTAATTGACCTTGTTGTTGTTCCTTGCTATTCTTCCTGTTCTGCTATTATTGAAGACAGAGGACCAGAAGTATTTGGAGTTTTAAACTTGGAATTACTGTGGATCTATGTAGTGTCAGAATAAGGTTTTTGTTGGGTTTTGTTTGGTGGGGTTTTGGGGGGTTTGTTTAGTTTTAATTTCTTTTTATTATTATTATTTAGGGTTTTGTTTTGGGGTATTTTTGTTTGTTTGGTTGGTTGGTTGCTTTTTTTGGGGAGGGTTGGTGTTGTCGATTGGTTAGTTTGTTGTTTGTTTGGTTTTGGGAGGTTTTTTGGTGGGTTTTTTTGTGTGTGTCGCATTTTTGTGGGTTTGCTGTTTTCCCCCCTCTCCCTCCCAGAATTCCTTCCCTCTGCTTTTGAATGCTGTTTGCTTTTTGTTTGCTGCTGAGTGTAGAACTGACATTTTGAGAGCTCTCTCATGCAAAGATGCCATTCCAAGACAAGAGCAGCTCAGAAGTCATCACTGTAGATGAAAATCAGGTAAAAATAAGGTATCTTTTCCTCATGTGTTTCACATCTGTGTGCACTGATGCTCACCTGAGTTTTACCACTTAGTATTTCACTACTGAGGTCTTCCCGTAAGTCATCTCAACTGGATATGATCTCTACTATCCTCAATAGAAGTGTCAACACATCTGCAGGCTAGCGTTAGAGCAGTGAGTAGCTGGATATCAGAAAAGCTAGGTAGTATTATTTTGGTTCTTAGCTGTTTATACAGCTAAGCATTGCCAGCCTGATGACTGTAAAAATACATATTGTTCAAGGTTCACAGATGTGATTTTGAAATGTGAACAAATGCATACAGTGCACATGCAACTTCATCATCCATCTTGAAATAAGTTATGAAGTGGACTGGAGGATAGCTGAAGAGACTATAAAAAACCACAAAGGTACACTTGTTACAGCACTTATTCCACAGAAGATTTGGTATAGTTAGTTTTAAGATTTGCTTTTCTCATAGCTGTGTCTTGTCTGGTCATGAAGGATGTATATTTGAATGATGAAGTACAAAAGAAGAAATTTCTAGAAGTTATAGCTTAGCTGTTAGAGAATGCAGGCAATGGGTCAGCGCAAAGGTCTAACACATCTCATTCCAATTTCTTTCTTTCAGGTCTCTAACACTGAAGCACTGCATTAAAATATCCAGATTAAAATGATTTTCACAGAGGCAAACCTTGAGCATACTGTGACATTTCTGAGTGAGATTTTGCTGATATTACACGAAAAATTAAAATCAATTTATGTACCGTTCGGTCTGTGATTCCATGATTCTGTGATTGTCACAGGGCCAAGTTCATGATACTGTGATCAAGGCAGTAACAATATTTTCATCACAGGACTCTTTAGTGGCTCAGCCATAGATTTAAAACTGAGATGAAATCTAGCATCTGTGATCTCACTAAAGTAAAGGAGATTTACTTCTTTTTAACCTCTTAGAGAGAAATTAGGCAGGCTATTTTTGAACTACTCTGCTTCCACACTCCTTCAGCTGAGGCTAACTTTCATGCTGTGGACTTCAGAGTGATCAAAACCCCTGTGAATATAGACATGTTCAATGAAGTAAATACATCTGCCTAGAATCTGCTCCTGGTCGCTGAAATAAAAGCTGTATAACTTGCAGGTTGTGTTATTAATATTGTGTAAATACCTTTTAAAAGGATGCCCCTTGTTGGTCCCCATGCAACTAGGAGAGCTAATACATGCACACAGTGAAATTAGTTACCTGTTGGTCAAGTTATTTTTCTGAGAGAAAAGAGAAAAAAAGCTGAATGCTGTGATCTAAGCACTTGGTTTAGGGACAATAATTTATGTTGCTGACAGATTTTTAACATGGATATTTCAGACCTTGGTATGCACGTAAATGAGAATTGAGTAGATGGAGCTAAGATAATATTTTAATAACTAGGTGAAACAGTAACAGAATTAACCATACAACTGTTAAAGCTCTACTGGTGCAACTATTTGTTTTGTTTCCAAGGATCTGGGCACTGGGAAAATTTAATTTCAGATTTAAGTAAGATGTAGCTCCACATTCCCTATGTGAGATTCCACTCTGAAAAAACTACTCTATATAGTTTCTTATATATTTTTTTATATACATTATTTTTTAACATTCATTTATTAATTTGTGCATACTTGTTAGTACTACACAATGAAAAGAGGATGTCATGGACGTGTGTTGAAGATGAGCTGTGAGTCTTATTACTAACAGTTTACAGCATGAAGCTTGAGGAAGGTAGTACCTGTGATGAGATGGAAACTGCCAGTAGAAGCATGTTTAGTGCTGTATCATTTGTACTTCATCATATTTATATATAAAAGCAAGGATCCTTTCAACACTTCACCCAATTAGTTGTCCGGGTATAGTGAAGCACACAGTGAGGACAGCATTTATACGGTGCAGCTTTGGACACTAGACAGACAGTATGTAGTCTTCCTGAATTCTCATTTCTTCATGGGAGATTTGAAGCACAAAATACCTTAGGCAACTGTCCAATCTTGAATCAAAGTTAAATTATGGTTTAATCACTCTTAAGCAAAGAATAAGGTCCAACATTCCAAGATGTAGCTGGTCCCAAACATGCCAGTTATAACTGCCAAATAAGTCTGGCTTATTTCTGAAATTGCTGTTTCCTATCATTTCCTAACATTGTTCTTTTCCCTAACGTCAGTGTAACTTTTAATTTGAAGGATGGAGCTTCTTGTTGCCTGACTGTTGACTTCCACTCACAAGCTGGAGAACATGTCTTCAACCACCAAGTGAAAGCCAGTACCCAGACCTCCAAGCTATCTTTAACAGCATAGCTCTGCATGTCTGATGTGTTCTGTCAAGAACTCATTTATGTGGGTGGAACAATACCTTTGTTAAACCACATTTAGCAAAATGTGTTTCCAAGCTAATGCTTTTTCCTTAGGCATGCCAAGGTACTCAGGCTAGTTTGCAGACTGTTGTGTTGTGCTTCACATGTGCTGTGTTGCATTTCAGATGTACTACATTTTGTTCTGTAGACATGGCCAATATCTGTTTAAAACTAACAGAGTTTCAAACACAAAGAGCCTTCTCCAAGGAAAACTGAACTTCTTTCTTTTTTGTTTATTTCTGATTCACTGGCAACTGGAACACAGATGTGAGTAACTTAGTTTAAACTTTGGGGGTCCCCTGTTCAACAATCTCTTTCAGCAGTCCAAACAAAAAAGGAGCATGAGAAAGTTTCAGTGCTCTTCCCCATATATTCATTAACTGAAAGCTGTACTACCAAATGTTTCCAATAGTGGCTTGTATTGTCACTTTAAATAAAAATCAAGCCACATTAAAGTCTAAGAGCTGTTCATTGTAAACTAATGTGGATACAAATTTCGTATCCCACTTCAGCATGCAGCTTACCTGGAGTGCCTTTTGGGTATATCTGATATACTCTCATTCAGCAAGAAATTCTAGCTTGTGAGAGCACAAAATATGTTAAAGTGACATTATCAGTAAATATATAATTATTTTTCAAATTCCTTCCTCCTTCCTTGACTTTGACATTTGAGTGAAAAATTTCTCAATTTTAGCACTACAAATTTATTAATTATGAATATAGATCCTATGAAAGAGAGAAAAGAGCATGAATCCCTGGAAGTTTTATTCCAGATTTTGCAAAAAAAAAAAAAAAAAGCTTTTTTTCATTTTTTCTTAAATAGAATAAAGAACATGTTACTTATTCACCTTTGCTTGGTTTAATTTCCATAATCCCCAGCTGGATTCTGACCTTTTTGGTGTTATTAGCTCAATTTCATCACTAAGCACAGTGTATAGTGGGTCATATTTTTTTCTGTTACACCCATGAAATGCCAAGCACATGAGGTCAGTGGGATTGTAGGAGTGTAACTTAAAATTTGTTTTGACACATCATTACATTCTCTTTGGGCAACAGACAGAGGACAACAGGCACAAGCTGGTGACATATAGATGGAACACCAAGTAGTCAAATAAATGTTTGATCGCATTGTAACTACGCTGGCCTCTATATGCTTTACAACCTCTGATCACTTGATAAACTTTGACAGAATGGCTTATTAAAAGATACGTCTGCTTCTGTTGCAATTCTAAACTGGCTCTTAATTATTCATTATTAGTAATTTATTTTCCTGTGGTAGTTCCTTGGAGTTGTAGATGGTTGCTACGTAATAAATTAGGGCATGACCAATTAAATAGATTCATCAGGTTCTGTAGTCCCTTGTGTGTACACAGCAGAGCTGATTTTTTCTATAAGATACTGGTGTAATAGCAACATCATTAGACATATTTCTCTAAATATGTGATTTCTTTGGTTGTGTTCTTCAGGTAGAAATATTCAGCAATAATATCTGGATTCTTTTTCCTTTTATTTGGTGGGTTTTTTTTTTTTTGTTTGTTTGTTTGTTTTTGAGCTGTGCAATGTGCCACTCAAGAACCCACTAATGCAGCACTGGGGCAGTACAGGTGTAAATAGGGTCCATTAATGCCTTTGGTCTTTTTATCTAAATATGCTTTCAGATTTGTTTTATGTTTCCTGGAAGTAGATTTTTTTGTGATGTTTCTATAAGCAAATGAAATTCATGAGGATCACCTCATCATGCAACAGCAACTTCCCGGTACAAGAAGGCTGTGAGAACTGTGCTGTTTATGGCCATTATGATTTGCAGTTCTGCTATCTCAGAGGCTCTCATTGTTTCTACATACATGCATGTGCTTCAATCTAGAGATTTGTAATGCTGTGAGCAAAGGAATTCAGATTATAAAAAATTCACTAAATCCAGCTTGTTGGAAGGAAGTTCAGCACTCCCATCTGTTTTCTTCCACCATGAGTCATCAGATACGGGAATCGACCTTTGGCTTATTCTTAACACAGAGGGCAGAGCTTCACTTCTGGCCTTGTCCAGCCATCTCCTCTTCCAGGCAGAGGTCAGCACTTTCCCAGACTGCTCCCTGGGATGTGAGCTAAGTCTATAGATCTTCCTGAGAAAGTCAGGATCTACCAGTGTGCTGGAATGCCCTGAGGCAGTAGTAGTTTTCCAGTGAACAGGCAACTCAGTGTAGTGACCTAGTCCATGTTTCACCAGAAACCATGGAGCCTGAAAGCTCCCTTTGCACCACACTGCACTTTCGTTGTCTTCCCAGACCACCTTGCTTTATTGATGACTTGTCAGTCCAAGCGTAAACACATGTGATCAAAATGACTGAGACTACTACATAGTAAGTTGTTACTATGAAATTAGAGTGATTGCTTCCAGGTCTCTTCCCTTTGTTTTGTGCTTCAGAAACTTTCTTTTATTTGAATGAGGGGACAAAAATAATAGATTGGGGAGGAGGAGGAGATATCTTTGATTTTGTTCTGAACAACTACTCCTACCTCCACCTGTGTTGTCTGTAACCTAATCTTTAAAGGTGCTTTTAAGAAGCTGAGGAATTAAAGGCTAAATGCTGTCAGTCTAAAAGAAGGTGCTGAGCACCAGTCTACCTGCTGGCTAAACCCTCTCATGTAAATTTTAGATGGTAGCTTCTAGTTTGCTTTATAAAGCAGATGAAAGTTTATATATGTTATAAATCACAGAGTCATAGATTTGTTTGGGTTGGAAGTGACCTTCAAAGGTCATCTAGTCCAACCCTGTGGAGGTCCTAATCCTTTGGGTAAGATCAGGTCCCTTCAAAGCCTCAAGATTGGGGATCGTTTTCTGCATTGCCCTTACGGTATGGGACTGACTCAGGGTCACTCAAACAGCTGCATGTAGAGATGTAGAACTCTCTTGTCTACAGCAACAGTGAGAGATTAGGTAAAGTGGCCACAGCCAGGGTTAAAGAGCAGGCAAGAAGACATGGACTGCTATTTTGTACTTCCATGCTTTGCTTCCAGCTGGGAGATGCCAGATTAGAATTTAAATCAATAAGTGTTAAAATGCACAGGAAGACACACTGTATTTCCCATCTGTGATTGTGCTAGGGTTTTTTTCTCTCTATAGGGGACACGTGGTATTACCGGTAGAAGGAGTTTAGCAGATATGGCATGGATTCTAAAGACTATTTGAGGCTTTGTTGAAGAATGAAATGCACTAGTGTTGCAAATTCCATAAACAACTGCTTTCACCAAAGTTTTGGTTAATTTCTTCTTGGGTATTCATGCTCGTGTCTTCAACCGGTGTCATAGATTACATAAAGAAGGGTGGAATTTACTCTGTTATGAGTCACTAAAAATAGTTTTAAAGATAGTGTTTTTGCAATTAGGCTTTTTAAACCTCTTTGTGAGGTTGTTTGTACTGTGGTCTGCTCCATTTCTGAAACCCTTCATTTGCAGTGATTAGTTCAACTGAACAAGGGAGTTAGCTTGTAATCTGGGAAAATATTTCAGATTGAATCAGGATAAAAAGCTGACCTAAAAGCTTTACCAGCATTCCTTCCAAAATATATTTTTACATGGAGGTTGTTTGTAAGTGATGGTATTTTTTATTAAAGGTGGGAGGAAGGAAAGATATTATTGGTTACACCAACCCAAGGAATTTAATGTTGAAATCGTGACAAATTGAACTGTCGTGACCAAACATAATACTTTGTTACAGTGTGATTGTGGTTAGTTTCTTAGAGTAAGTTTAAGATAAGCTTTTAATCTTCTTGTTTTGGAATAAAACTCAATGAAGGACTTAGCTGGTGGAGATGCCTCCTTGCAGTTTTGAACTAGTTGCTCTTATTGAAATAGTGAGTCTTAAATGCCGTGAAGTGCTTTTGCTACTTTACTGCATGTGCTTTGATGCATCTCCAGGACTATAGTCATTTGTTTAAATTTGTGTTTACAGAGAGAAATTTCTGAGCATCCAATATAAACCACAGTCTTTTTCATTAAGGAACTCAACACAAGGATAACTTTCAAAGAGCAAAAGGCACTCTATTCCAGTAATTTTATTTCATTATATAAAGTGAATAAAATGAAATCTGTGCAGAAGGCAGCTTATAAGCTCTTGCAACACTGGTCTGTGAAACTGGAAGTGGAAATCAAATTTTTGTGGTTTTGTCTTTATCATATTTCAGTGCTGTTTATAAATTTCAATGCTGAATTTGCGAGTAAATGGAAAGAACAAGGTGAAAAATTCCTATTGTTGCAACTTGGAATGTCAGATTGATTCTTGAACATCAAGATGTTTGTTCAACTTTATTATTGCCAAAGAGTAGAAGTTCTAAAACCGAATCAATTCTACAGTTGAATTGAGATTCAAAAGAATGCTTCTAATTTCAGTGGATTTGTGCATTGGTAGAATACAGACAAGTGCATGAATCCTGGCATGGAGAAAACATTTTCAGCAGCCTACTTATAATACAAAAGAAACACTACAATTTGCCTTGCTTTGTCTCCTGGTATCCTTGAGGATCAGAAAATGAGAGAAAATATGTATTTTGCTGCATTCCCAACTGAGATATAGAAATTTATAGTACGAAAGCAATCTACAGTAGTTTCTGATAACTGTTGAGTTTGCTGATGTAATACTTCCTGATAAGAGATGTAAGTTTGACTACATTCCAGTCTCAGGTTTGTTTCATGAGATGTTCATTCACCTGTCTTAAACCCCCAAGAATGGCTTTATATGTAGCTGGACTTTTTCTTTAATTCTATCTAGCTATAAAAAATCACCTCAGATTAAAAAAAAAAAAAAAAAAAAAGAATGTAAGAGTAATTTTAGCTGGCTCTGTTATTTAACACTTTTGCAAAAAAGATTGATTGAAAGTAGAACTAATTTTGTATAAACTATACTATAGCAGCTTTTGCACATATTTGTTGGCTGTTATCGATGATCATATTTGAAAGGGATAAAAATACTTGGGACTGAGAAAGAAAGAAAATAAACTTAACCAAACACTGGGTAATATCTAAATACATTTTTTTTCAGAGACATATAGATACACACTAGTTTCAGAGCTTTGACTTTTGCTGTATCATGTCTAGATTCAGCTGTGTCGGAGTAGGCATAGTGACTCAAAAGACGTTAGAAATGGTTAATTAAATTGGCAGTGTATTTAGAAAGAAATGCTCATAAAGCAAATTGAGTCACTTTTGGGGAAAAATTCTATTACATTCTCATAGTATTTTCCTAATTTTATAGTATGTTTAAATATTTTTCTAGGAGAGGCTTGAAAATTCATAGGATGTATATTTTCTTTAATACTGTAGATGTTCAGAATAAAGTATAGAACCTTTTGCGTGTTCTCTCTGCTAAATTCTCCTACACTGTCTTGGAGAAGCAAAATCTTCCAGTAGCAGTGTAGTTAATATGATCTGCTTGATTTGAAGGATGCTACATGGAATTAAGTGTTCCACTTGTAGTATTCTTTCCCACTAGTGTAGGGAGTTCTTTTCTGCAACCACAGGATCACAACCCATACTATTTCTATGACCAATATTGGATTTTAGATTGCCAGTTAATATAAAAGAAGAACAGAAACCAAAGCTGTAAGTAACTCTTTTGTGTGATTTTGTGTGATCCTGGGAATCTACTTGAAACAATTCCAAATGGATACATTTGTCATTTGTGGAACATTCTAGACATCAATAGAATTTCACTGATATAGAAGCTACTTTTTGGAAAGCAATGGCTTGGCTTTTATTCATTATGTGCAGCTTTTATATTGTCTAATTGTCTAGCCTGGATTTCTTTTGTTTTGCTCTTATTTCCACATTACCAAAGGAGCTTGCACTTGTACATGCAGTACTATTTGATCCTTTCTGAAAATCAGGCTGTTGTGTTATTCACAATACATTACTTAGAAACTCAGGAAAACTGTCACTCAGACTTTGAATTTTGCCTAAACCTGACACCTCTGATTTTACACATAGCCAGAACATATGATTACATTTGTAGTTAATAAGAATGTTATTTGCTCGATTGGGGTCAAAGCATGTAGTACCTTCTAAGATCAAACCCTTATAAAGACAACAAGTCACATGCTGCAAAATGCAAGAAAGATTAAAATGGCTAGTATGTTTTTATGATTCCTATGGCTCTGGCTTTTATAAGTCTTTATTTCAGGGGTACTTGAGTAATATGGCATATTTGGCATGGAATATACAAATATAGCAGTAAGGGCCTTTTGCTTGACAAGTCTTTCTTATAGTGTATAGTCATGACGAGTTAAATTTGCTAAGAGGCAGACCTGATGGCAGGGATTTTAAGTTGAGCTTACAGACCTCAGTAATACAAAGGACATGTTATAACATCTCTTCCATTAGCAGCTATTATGATAGCTTTTTCTGCTCTTGGTGGTATAAATAGAGTCTTAATACAATAATCCCATTCCATTTCTCCGCTACTGTGGTACATCCTCTTGCACATGTTGTCAGAGATAAGAGGGAACGAGACTGGGGAGGTAGGGCTATTTTTTCCCCTTGTACTGTTTTTAGAAAAAGACGCTATTACCTTTGTTATATTCCTGTGGAAGAATGCCAGAGCCTCAACTAATCTAAGTAAGGCACCATTTGGCCTTGAGAGTTCACCGACAGCTTCCATTCAACTGAACAATGTTTGATGTAGCATAAAATATACAGAAGACACTTGTCTTATATGCTATCTAATAAAAAAGCATTTTTTTCAGACAAGCAAATGTTTTCTGGAAAATGGAGCTGCAGCACATTCAGGAGAGTGCAGATGGCATTTCCGTGTGGCTTTTACCACAGAAATGGTAATGGGCTCAGAGCCTGATAATTCTCTGACTTGCATTTTATTTCCGACATACAGAATCTTGCTCTAGAAGTAAGAAGCAAAATACACGGTTAACATTGAAGATAACTAGCTGCATCACCTATTAAGGGTGTCTGTATTTTCACTGTTTTCAGTTCCCTGTTGCTTTAAATTCTGAACATTAATCATTTGAACTTCAGCTTTCCAGATGAGATGTGTGCCTCAGGCTAACTGTAATTATGAGGAAACTGGTGGGGGTTTTTAGATTTTTTTTTATATTTTTTTTTTACCTTTTTTTCCCCAGGAAACAAGAATGAACAAAAGCATGCTATTTTGTTCTTGTTAGAAGGAATTGTGGCAACTTTTCTCTTAGAAGTTCTAGCAACTTAAATGCTGTCAGCAAAAGCTCTTTTGAAAATATTTAATCAATTATAGTAATTTTAAGGAGATTATTTCTAGAACTCTGGAAGTGGTGAAGATATTTGTTCATGCTCAATATGTCAAAGCCCAGAATTTGCAGGACTTCCGCTACAGTTTCACCTGTAATCTCATACATGGTTGGATTGTCTCCTATGCTTCCTTGATGTACTCCAACAGGATGGCAGAGACTGCTTGACATGGATGCTGACGTGAAAATGCAAAAGAGTGTTGATAAAGAGCCTAGGGAGGAGGGGATGGAGGTGGAAACTGGGCAAAAGGTGAAATGATGAATGGCAAGGAGAATTGGAAGCTAGAGGGTGAAAAGGGATTAGGTGATGAGGAATGGAAAAATTGAGTCTTAAACTGCATAACAAGAAGATTGGGACCCAATGTGATATGGAAGAAGAGAAACATAAGTGATAAGGATCAGGTGCATAAGCAAATAGTTAGGCTTAGCTGAATCAGAAGTGAAACCATTGAGTGCAGAGAAGCAGAAGACATTAAACGAGGGCTACTTGTGGTGAGTGCAGGTCAGGAAGAGAAAAAGAAGGAATGAGACTTGCTAAATGAAGAGCTGGCAGACAAAATCTAAATAACGCACAGCTGCGTTTGTAAAGGGAATATGGAAACCAAGCAGGGATACTGCCAACAGTGAAAAAATGTCATGACAAAAAGAGTGGAAACGCAGAGGACAAATCAGAGGGCAGAGAGCAGAAGAGACCAAGAGGAAGCTGTGTGCTGGAACAGTGAGCAGACCTGGGGTGCACCTCTCTTCTTTTTTAGCAAGCCTTTGTAAAGCCTCCTGTTCCTGTCTGTGTGGCTGTTGACAGTGCTGCGGTGGTTTGCCTACTTCTGCCCGTTCTTTTCTTCCCTCCAGGAGCTAGGCAAGGTGTTAAGTGATTCAAAAGATCTTACTGTGATGACTCAAGCCACATGGAGATATAAAGTCATATTTTAAGCTTGCATTTTCCCTCAGATCTGAACTGTAACAGAAGTGCTTCTTGAAGAGTAGAGATAGGCTGCTGTAATTAATTATGATGCTGCCTTTAATCATAGGTGCAGGCAACTTTAAACTTTACCTTGACTGATTTTTGAGCACACGACCTTGCAATCTTGCTGATTTTATTTTACTGCAGGCTTGTGTATGTATTTGTGCAATATGCAGGTGATTTGATACTACCCGGACTCTGGTTGTGAAATACACTAGCAAATTTTATGTAAAAATACCGGAATGCATTCTTAATCATCATAGAAAACATTGGAAAGTCCCTAATATGACAAGCAGAAGGGTGGGGAGCTGCTGATTTCAGTGAGGTCCTAGCAGAAGCTGTCATGTCGGCAATATGCTATTACACACTGGTTATGAATGAAATCTAATCCACTTAAACTAGAATTTAAAATAAATAATAGTGGAGAAGAGAGGAAAGGAATGACGGTGGAAAGAGGCTTGTATAAACAACCTTCCTTACAACCAATTTGTATTATTACATTTCGACTGAACAACAGATATAGACCAGGTTTTCTTCTGAATACAGAAACCAGACTGTTTGTAAAGCAAAACATTAATCGCACTTATTTATTTCTACAGTGACAGTGCACATTTAAACAATGCATCTTTGTTTTCTTTTTCAAAGATTTATTGAAGTAGACAACTGCTAGTGACTCTCAGGAGTCACTCAGGGAGTCACATTCAGAGTCCAAACTTGATGAGGAAACCAGAGGTCTATTCTGAGAGTCCCCTGAAAATGGAGAATGATCCTACCAGGGCATCTCTAGTGAGATAGTGAAAGGTAGGGGCAATTCAAGACATAACTAAATAAGTGGGTGTTTGGGAGTTATATCTGAAATTAAAGATGCTTATTTGCTTTGTGACCTACCACAATATTATTTCATAGTATCTTCATAGGTTTTTGAAATCTCTCATATCTACTTAATGTTATTAGATAGCACAGATGCCTATTATATGCATTGTACTCCTGCTAAGACATTCCTGATTGTTCTGTTTGATTTTGTTTGTTTTGTATGGCTTTTTGTTGGTTTGTTTTGGCTTTTTGTTTGGTTTATTTTTTGTTGTTTGGTTCGTCTTTTTTTATTTTGGAGAAAAAGGTTATTGCACCCATTCTTGCCACCAAGAACACTTAGTAGTTTGATTTAATCCTTGCTGTCTAGACTAAAAATCCTGTCATCTGACAGTCTATCTCACATTCTTGCCTGTACTTTGAGGATGCAACACTGGCAACAGCTGTGAAGGAATGGGAGGACTGGGACTGAGGTGGGAGGAAGCATAAATAAGCTTTTTAAGTTGGGAGACTGCAAGTGAAGTTTACTCAGGCACATGGGACTATTCATTCAAAAGTTCAGCTGTTGCAGAGAATTACCCATCTTTTTCTCACATCTGCCTTTAGGGATAAAAATCTTTCCTCTCCCCTTTCTCCCTTCCTTCCCTCTGCCGCTTAGGATATGGAAGGAATGGATGTTGTGCTTCCTGTAATGTACATTAGTCTGCTGAGCACCACACAAAGGATTTACGTAGGAGTAATTTTTGAGGCCAGATAGTTATGGATAGCTTTGGTGACATGGGTGCTGTTAAACTGCCAGAGATACAGCTGCATTTCTATCATCAGTTTAAGAAATATGCAGGGGGAAGAGGAGGTAAAGTGGCAGGACTGGATTCATCTCCATAGCAGTATGCTGACATTTTCTGCTTGTGCTTGTGCAATTTTGTCAATTTCTATTTGAATAGCCCATTAAGGATACTTCTTTATGTTCAAGAAAAAAGATACATAATCACAATATGAATTAATTCCGGAAGAGTTTTGTTAAGTGATTGAATAATTGTGCTGTTTTCTTTGCTATTCCACTTGAAAATCTTGCTCCTAGCCTGTAGAACTTGCACTGGAGTAAATAATGTTACTGAAAATTTACTATTTAAAACAAGTCCAGTGGGTGGCAAAAATTAGATGTTAAAACCTGATCGTGAAACTGTAAGCATTTGTTGTGCAAATGGATTTGGTTTCAATTGGGCAAGCATAGGTTTGGCCTCTACCAAGTAATTTGCAGAATGAAGTGTCTCTATGGAATAGTAAATTCCACTTTTCTTTCAGCATTACTTTTCTAGGAAAGGTGTTATTATTCCATAGAAGGAGCTCTGCTGAGCACCTCCCATGAAGCTTTGACTTCAGTAAGAAGTATAATGACTACATGTCAGATAAGACAGTGATGAACTGTGATTCTTCAAAGAGCAAGAAATAAACTTGCTTTCCTTCCGTTGACTTCAGAAGCAAATCCATAGCCCACAGGACATTTTAAAGTAGAATTTCTATTTTGAAAGGAGGATATTACTGCTAATATAATAATTGCCTGTGGCTAGTTTCCTTTGAATTCTTCTTTTTTATTTTTTTTTTTGACAAGTCAATTATTTCATCATTTAAATCGTAAAGTGGCAGAAATCTCTCTATAACATGTGAAGCCTTCACTGTAACATATTAATGTATAAATGTGAATATTTTTTTCCTTTCTTTTCTGATAAAAATAACCCACTCTGCTGGCTAAAGTTTTAGATCAGATAAATGGCTTGTGCAAGAAATCTCACGCGCCTGATTATCTGATGCAAGACTATGGTTTTGCATACTCTTAAAAAAAAAAAACCACAACAAAACAAAAAACAATACACCAAACTCCACCTTGAGTTACATTTTGGATGCCCATTTACATTAGTACAAACTGCATACAAAATGCTAATAAGAACATTAAGTCAATTTTGCATCATCAAAATGCTGTAATAATAAACCAAACAACATGTTATAGAAGCAACCTCACTCAGGGTAACTTTGGTATTCAACACTGATCCTGATTTTACCTGAAAATCCTAAAAAAAAATGTTTAGCCTGTAGACAATTTTCTGTAGAAAAACATTGAAAATAAGTGATGAATGAAGTATTTAGAATACTTTAAATTTGAATTTTCTCTTTTTAATAAAACATATGGGAATAAAATAAGCTAATAGTATTTGATACATTATTCAGTATAATTGCCGTTTCCTAAACAGATTATTTCAAATACATTCACTTTTCAGACAGAAGAGTATTTAAAGTCTAGTGTTAACAGTGAATTTTATAGCTTTGAAATTCTTGTGAGCCATGGTGAAATGAGTGATAAAGCCTACTGCTAGAACTGTAACCCTTGAAATATTTGGCTTTATTTTTCCTTTAATCACATGCAGGGAGAAGCTAGTTTCACTCCTTTCCATGTTAATCCCAGTAAAATTTTAGGGTTTCCTGTTCTGATGCTGTGATCTGTTTGGACTTAGGCCTGTAATATTTGCCTGGTTCAGAGCTTTTGTTTGGTGGTTATTAAATGCTACAACTTGGGTCCTATTGCATGTATTTAATTTGAAGAGATTTCCGGTGTCTCAGGAGCCTGCTCGAGGAAACTGTAATCACTTTGACAGTAATGAGGAATTGTATCATCAGATTACATTGAGAATGTTTATGGTCCTTATTTATTGTTCATGAGAATGCCTGCTTAATCACAACTGAGTGGTACCAAATAACTTCCCAGTTTTATTGTGGTTTGGCACCTTGGCATATAGTTGCTTCAAGTAAAAGCATCCCCTGAAGGTTTCGATGGTTTAGTATCAGAACAAAATTTCAGTTACCACCTGAAGTGGAAGAGGGCTGTATTCTGACCCTCTGCTACAGAGTATGCAATTATGCATTATGCTTTGCTGTATTTGGATTAAACAGATTCAGTTCTATGTATAACAGTCCAAGCAGCATTCTTCTATCCATGTTGCTGGTATAATGTTACATCCTGCTTGCTGTTTTTAAGGTATTTTTCATCTAATTATAAGGATTTATACAGATGTATAGATCAGTGTGTGATACTGCTGGTTTCACTATTTTACTTGATGTAGCCCACTTCATAGATAGGGGTTTCAACAGGAACACCTTCCACTAAACCAGGTTGCTGCAAGCCCAGTCCAACCTGGCCTTGAGCACTGCCAAAGATGGGGCAGCCAGAGTTTCTTTGGGTAACCTGTGCCAAGGCCTCACCACCCTCACAGGGAAGAACTTCTTCCTAAGATCTCATCTCAATCTCCCCTCCATCAGGTTAAAGCCATTTCCCTTGTCCTGTCCCTACAGGCCCTTGTCCAAAGCCCCTCACCATACTTCTTGTAGACCCTTTAGACACTGGAGCTGCTCTAAGGTCTCCCCTTAAGGAGCCTTTTCTTCTCCAGGCTGAACAAGCTCAGCTCTCTCAGACTGTCTTCAGAGCAGAGCTGCTCCAGCCATCAGAGCATCTCCATGGCCTCCTCTGGACTTGCTCCAACATCTCCACAGCACCTTGTGAGCTATGTTTCATGAATGGTTTAGACTGCACAAAGTATAAAATTGTGTTCTTCTCTCCTGTTCTGTTTCTCTGTATGTACAAATTCATACCAGAGCAGTTCATGCAAGTAAAACGGATAAAGAGCGTGCAATCTGTTGGTGCATGATCTTGATTCAGGGACAGTCATGGGATCAACAGTGCAGATTTATTAATTCACTTAATCTAAGTTATTCTGCTGGACATTTTTACAGTGCCTTGTGGAATTTAGTCTTCACTGTCTCCTAATCTCTGGACAGCAAGTTTTACAGCTAGTTGTTCTGTGGTTATTCCTGTAATCAATGTGTATGGAGAATTTAAACGCTCTTAAATCCATAGCCAAATCTTTACCCTGATATGCACATGAATGTTTTTCTTAAGTCAACATAATGAGCCATGTCTAATGTAGATGTGGAAGTCATTGTCAAAGAATACGATAGGTGCGAAAAATCTAAACAATTTTGTTTTGGAGCAGGTTAGACATATTTGTAAAGGATAACTCTTTTGGTGACTGCTAAGACATGGGATGGTCCAAGTGTTGGTTCCAGCTAAGAGAGGCTCAGAAGTGCCAGTGGTAGAAGATGGGGAAATGAACTATGTGATGTTCCTCCTGGTTCAGATCTCCTTGAAGCATCTGTCCTTGGCCACGGCCATGTGTTGGGTTTGTGCTCCTACGGCTGCTCTTATATTTTAGAATCCTAGAATCATAGAATAGTTAAGGGTGGAAAGGACCTTAAGATCATCTAGTTCCAAGCCCCATGCCATGGGCAGAGACACCTCACACTAAACCATCTCACCCAAGGCTCTGTCCAACCTGGCCTTGAACACTGCCAGGGATGGAGCATTCACAAGTTCCCTGGGCAACCTATTCCAGTGCCTCACCACCCTTACAGTAAAGAATTTTCTCCTTATATCCAACCTAAACTTTCCCTGTTTAAGTTTTAACCCGTTACCCCTTGTCCTATCACTACAGTCCCTGGTGAAGAGTCCCTCTCCAGCATCCTTGTAGGCCCCCTTCAGATACTGTAAGGCTGCTATGAGGTCTCCACGCAGCCTTCTCTTCTCCAGGCTGAACAGCCCCAACTTTCTCAGCCTGTCTTCATAGTGGAGGTGCTCCAGTCCCCTGATCATCCTTGTGGCCCTCCTCTAGACTTGTTCAAACAGTTCCATGCCCTTCTTATGTTGGAGTATTGCGTGAGGAACTGCACGCAATACTCCAAGTGAGGTCTCATGAGAGCAGAGCAGAGGGGCAGGATCACCTCCTTGGACCTGCTGGTCACGCTCCTTTTGATGCAGCCCAGGATACAGTCGGCTTTCTGGGCTGTGAGCGCACACGGAAGCCTGCTCATGTTCATTTTTTCATTGACCAACACCCCCAAGTCCTTCTCTGCAGGGCTGCTCTCAATCTCTTCTCTGCCCAACCTGTAGCTGTGCCTGGGACTGCCTCTACCTTGCACTTGTCATGGTTAAAGATCATAAGGTTGGCATCAGCCCACCTCACGACCGTGTCAAGGTCCCTCTGGATGGCATCCCTTCCCTCCAGCGTATCAACCGAACCACACAGCTTGGTGTCATCGGCAAACTTGCTGAGGGCGCACTCAATCCCACTGTCCATGTCAGCGACAAAGACGTTGAACAAGATCGATCCCAACACCGATCTCTGAGGGACACCAGTCATTACTGGTCTTCAGCCGGACATCGAGCCATTGACCACAACTCTGCATGCGACCATCCAGCCAGTTCTTTATCCAGCAAGTGGTCCATCCATCAAATTGATGTCTCTCCAATTCAGAGAGAAGGATGTCACGTGGGACAGTGTCGAACGTTTTGCACAAGTCCAGGTAGATGACATCAGTTGCTCTACCCCTGTCCATCAGTTCTGTAGCCCCATCATAGAAGGCCACCAACTTGGTCAGACAGGATTTCCCCTTAGTGAAGCCATGCTGGCTGTCACCAAGCACCTTGTTGTTTTTCATGTGCCTTAGCATGCCTTCCAGGAGAATGTGCTCCAAGATTTTGCCAGGCACAGAGGTGAGACAATTTTAATCCTATCTGTGCTGATTGTCTCTTGGAATCTAGAATTTTTCTTCTGCTGTTACATTAATTCATCTTATTGTAAGATAGCTAGCTTGGGGAAGGAGAGAGAATAGATTCTGGAGTCCTATTGACTAGGAAAAATATTAATTTCCAGATGGTTCTACACACTGCCTATTGATGTCCATCTTATTCTTCATGATACCAATTTGTAAGACTTATTTGCATTTATTATTTTATAGCCACCTGTTCAAGAGGAAGAATCAATTTTTTCATATATATCCTTTGAATTCTTTATAGAGTCATGATTATTCCTTTCTCCAGTCATGATTATTCCTTCTCCAGTCAATAATGAACATACACTTTAAATCAGAATTTTTTTAAAAGGTTTTTGAATCCCTCCTATTAGTTCAAAGCATTCTTGCAAGTGCAGATTATGCCTGTGCTGCATGGATAAATTTTATGCTGAAATTATTTTTGTCATGGTCCTAAAGGTAGCATAATCATCTAAGTGCTGGATGCCAAAATTGTTTCTTTTCATGAGAGATTTCAGGGTAACCATCTACAGAGATGATGAAAGCCAATGATAAGTGAAGCAACCTTCCGCAAATGTCTACAGAATTACCCAATGTTTCGCAGAACCGAACTGAATTGTATTGGTCAGCCTGACTTGCAAGATTCCTGTCTTATCGGTTTAAACTTCTTTTCAGTTTGTCAATGGGAATACATCACAGGAGTACATGTGAGTCAGCATCGCAGCTGGCTAAGGCCAGAGTGTTAAAATCCTGTGGAAAGTTCAGAATACTTATGAGTATACTTAATAAAAAGGAAAAGAAAAAGAGTGAGGGTTTTCTTGTTTTATTCGGCTTGGTTTTGTTTGTGTTCATCTGTTGGGTTTTGTGGTTGTTCTTTTTTTCTTTCTTAAAAAAAAAAAAAATTGTACATAACAGTGCAATTAGTTTAGGAAATTGTATTAGTGCTCATCCAAAAATGCTTCTGTGGGGATTTAGTGAAGACAGAGCATGCAGGAAACCAGTAGGCTAGAGAGGGCTGCTCCATATGTTTTTACAGTTCATTTTATATATGGAATTGACACAGTACAAGGCAGCTTTTTTATGCTCCACACAAAAAAGAAAAATAGAACAAAACGGTACAAAATGCTGTTGCTGATCTGATGAATTTCGAGCTGCAGAACTATTCTGTAAAGCTTAGAACATCCTCTGGCAAGTCTCAGCTTTCATGCTGTCATCAGTAGGAGGGCTGCTGAAAATTAAATGGATTAGGCAAAGCTAGCTGGTCCTTACCAGTGGGGCATGTGATGCCTTCTCCTGCTCTATTGTTCAGGGTGAGAAGGCATAGCTGGGGGTGGAAGGAGAGACGTGCAGCAGGAAACTGCGATGATAATTGAGGAGATTGCTGGTGGTCTCTAGGACTTCCTTTGTACTATGCTTAACCCTGGGGTCAGTGGGTCAATTATTATGCCCTGGTGCTGAAGGGCAGATTGGTGGAGTCATGGGAGGGTGGTGGGGGAGGATAGCGGTAGCACATTTAGGAAGTCTACAGAGAATGAGGCAGTGTGAAGTGATGAGCTGGTTTAGCAAAAGCCACCTCGTCAAGCAGCACAGCAGGACCTTTTATACGATCAGGGTAAATTAGCTCACTTGGAAATCGACGTCATGCAGCTGGGTTGCTTCCAGTTCCAGTTAGGTTAGAGATAGATGTACAGCTATACGCTGTGCATGCATGTCAGTAGGGATCTGCAAAGTAATTGGGAAACCATAGAAAGGTTATCGGTCTTGCGCCAAAAAGAACGATGAAGAATCAGTTTACCAAGCGCTAGGACATGCACGTGCTGGAGGCTCAGGATTTTCCAACCTCCTTCTGACACACAGCTCTTTGGGAAGCTGAAGTGTATGTGTAAGGTTACAGAGAGCCATGGGTATCCCCTTCCCAGAGCTCAGATGTCCTGGTGCAGTGCATGGGACTCACTGAAACACACTGATTACTAATTTACATGGCCTTTTCACTGGCCTCTTCCTTCGAAGGAAGCCTTCTAGTAGGCTCCCCCTGAGAGGGATTAGAAACACAGTGTCCTTAGTCTACCTTCATTTTTGGTGTCAGTAAAAAGTGATGAAGTGCTGCAGTGCCATTTCCTGGTGTGGTACCATTTGGAGCACAACCATCAGGTTCAGGTTCCTGCCCAGGTCACCCTCTCTGCTGTAGATGTCTGGAGGTCAGCATTCCCAACCACACATAAGGACGTCATTGTTGATAAAAGGCTGCTGCAGACAAGATACGGATTTACAGTGCATCCGTTATTACCAGCAGATACCCTAATAGGCTTTCCCACATGAATGTCTCTAATCCCTTTTGAAGCTGCTCATACTCTTTGTTTTCATGACATCATATTGCAGTGAGTACCACAAATAAAATGAACTATGTAACAAACCAGGGGAAAAAAAAACAACAAACCACAACAAAAAACTCCCAAACATGTATTTGGGTTTTTTTCTTTTTTTTTTTTCTTTTCTTTAGTTCTGTCCTGATAAATTAACTAGGTGCCCTCTGTCTCTTACAAGTTTATAGATTTATGACATGTCCATCATCAACCACTTTTTTTCAAAGGAATTTTATAGCAAGAACATATAGAAAATTATTAGGTATAATTTACTCTATTAAATTAACATCAAGTGCTGCATTAGCAATTCAGATAGATAATATTTAGTTTTAAAGAAATGTTTCTGCATTATAAGTTTTCCACAAGGAGCTCTTTATGTGGTTGTCAGGTTAAACAATTTTTTGATGACTTAAGAACACACTTTCAAAGAATCAGTTTTAAGTTATTCCAGATTTTTTTCTGTAGCTTATAAATATTTGGTCTTGGTTTCAGCTTTTCCTTCCACTGGAATTGTAACAAAAAGAGTAAGACATGCCAAGCTCTCCAGTTACAAAGTTAGTACTAACAATGCTGTATGCCCATCATTGTAGTTATTCTTAAGTAACCCTTAGAAAGTAATGAATGGAATATACCTTTTTCCCTTTGAAGGTACTGTTTTTCTGATAAGAAATGAGATGGAATTCATGAGTATAATTCTAGGTCATAGACAGGTGAGAATATCTACCTTGTGACTACATTTTCTTTTAAGAGTGGCGAAGAATCAAAACCCGAGGAGATGCAGAGGCAGGTCAGCCGTCCCAGACAGGTATTCTTGGTCATGCTGGTTCTTAGCTGCAGAGGCCCTTTTCTTGTACAACAGTCTGTGCTTAGGTAAAGCAAAGTAGGCTGACAGGCAGAAAAACAGATTTTTACATTATGGCATCTTATGTTGAAACTGACACAGGAGATTTTTGAAAAACAACTGTAATTCACATTGAGATAAAAAAAAAATTATGGTATATGCAAACATCAAAACTTTTTCCTTGCTTTTTGCCGCTAACAGGAGGAAAGAAGAGAATCTTTATTTTCCCATGCAGTGGAAAAAATCCCCAAATTTTGGCACGTTCAAGGAGTAAAATTCCACATCTCTATGTGGGTAGAGACCAGGTTGTAAAAAGGGTTTCATCATTGCCTAAATCAGTTCAGGCCACTTACTCAGTGAATCTATATTTCTAGGTACAGAAAATATTCATTTGTTTTTAATAATACAAGGGGAAGCATGCTTTTTCGAATGAAGAAAACAAGAATGGCCATCATTTGGCTTTAAAACTTTTTGCATTTTCCCTGGGATCCAAAGAGTATTTCTTTCTGTCATTCCCTTTGAAATTTTTCCTGGGACTGATGTTTCATAAATACATCACCAGAGGATAAAAAACATGTAAAACAGCCTCATAAGCTTTTTAATTTCTTCTTCGTAATATTTTTTTTCCAGCAGCAATATTCTTTAAGGGTTTATCTGTTGAAAATAGATAACCTTTTTTTTTTCTTTTTTTTTTTTTTAGAAAAAGTGGCATGAAGTTTTAATAAGCAAGCACAAGAAACCACGGATTTTTATCTTTCTAACATACTCAGTTTTAACACTTATTGTTGTGCTGGTTTGGAGAAGAAAAATATTAAGGCAGGCCATGAATTGGGAGCTCAACAGAGCTGCCCTCTGTTTGCCCTGTTCCGGTTTCAGTTTCGTTAAGTACACTGCCATCCCTGCTGTGCATCAAAATGACCCCCCTCAGTAGCCTGGGACCTATCCCATGCTGTTCTCTGGGCTGTTCCAGAAGATTTAAGAGCAGACCTAGAGTGGTTGTATTGTACACACACTGGGTCTTGCATGTTAGGAGAGGGGTTTGGACCTTTTAACTTCATAATAACTGCTTTCTTAGGCAGTGTGAAGCTCATGTGACAAATGACATAATAAACAAGTGCTCTTTGGATTTTTCTGGCTTCCTTTATTCCTTCTATTCCCATGAAACTCTGTGACCACTGATGTCGATGTTCAAATGTAGGGTTACTTCTGGAATTTCATTTTTGGAGCATCCCTTGGGCTCGTAGTTGAATTGGAAGGCTAAGTAAGACCTGAATATACAAGTCTGAACTAAAAAGGTGGTTGTGTGAATTAATATTAAGGAAATCAGCAAAAGAGTGTTAGAAAACATACATGAGGCTTCATGCCTGGATCTCACTACTTCTTCCAAGTAATGAGGTCAAGCTGTGAATTTGATATGTATCCTCATTTCAATCCCTTAACAGTAAAAAGGTCTTTAGCTCTAGGGATGTGATTTGGAGTATTTAAAAGACAGAAGTCAACTGAAAAATTTTAGATCTGGGCTAAAACTTAAATCTAAGCAGTCCTAGAGTTGAATGGGGTTTGAATTTGGAGTTATGGTTGGAGCCAGTGTCCACCTAGAAATACAATTCAGTCACAGCACGACACAAAAAAGTAAGATATAGATGAGAAAGAAGCTGCAGTTGAATGAGAAATATATTTGTTATGAGCAAAAATGAAATTAAAAGAACATGGGTGGAAGCCAGCAAATGTATTCTATCATAATATAAAATGTTTAATTTCCCATTTGTGATAACATAGAGAAACTAAATAGGGCCATGTTATGAATGTTCCTTCATACAGCACTTATTGCTGAGAGTTGGCAGCATATGAAACCTTCCTACTCTAGGCTGATTGCCTAAAACCTCCTATCTTCTGACTTGATACTGCAACAGCCCTTTTGAAGACTGTTAGATATTCCTTAAGAAAAGCATGCCTGCAAGAAAGTTACTGAGATTTCTCTACTTATATGTATTTAAGATGCCAGCCATAACATGTGGACATTTTACAATAAAAAGGCATGTATACATTTTATCAGTGGGTACCTTGTAGCATCAGCTCTTGAAGGCCAGACGTAGAAATATTTGTTCTAAATTATAAACATCGCTGGACTTATAAACCAGTAATTTTTAAGTAGCAGAGATTTAAATAATGCAGATTAAGATGATACATTTTCAAGCCATAACTGAGAATGGTGATCTTTATCCCATTTTCTTCCTCCTGTGCTCCCCTTCCCTTCCTCACTTAAACATCATTTATTCCTTTCTCTTTTTTTTGCCAGTGATTATGAACTACAGGATTCAATGCTTAAGCTGTGCAGGGTTAAAAGGATAGCTTTCCTCATATTTCTGAACTTTCTTCCACAAAAAAGCTCAGGAAGATCTCTAATTTCACTTCCTCAGCATGAAAAGTAAAACATCTGGTCCTCTTAGTTTCCCACCCCAGCAGCTGACTTTCAAGAAAGAGAGTAAGCAATGATATGCTTAAGATTAAAAACTAAAAATCTGCTATGTACATGTTGGCATGGGAGAACGGCAGTGTGATGAAGAAAAGAATACAAGTTTCTATAGCACTCATAATTGCAGAGCATAGATAACAGCCTGCAGTTAACACTTTAATATATCCTGGCCCCTGCTCTATTTTTTCTGGCCACTGTCAATGGGAAGTTGATGGTAACAGCTGGTTTGGGAGTCCCCTCGAATGAATATAACCAGCTGCTGCATGCTGGCTCTTGCTTCCCCCTTCCTCACATACACATACTTTGAATATGTGTCTGAGACAAGAGGAGGTTCTGCAGCAGGGACAGTTACAACAAGCAGAGAAATCAGGAGGGGTTTTCGGCAGGACTTAGGTTAGAGCACTCTGAAAATCACTCTTTCAGTGTCAGGTTGCTTCAATAGAGCCCGGAGTAGCCTTAAGAATAGGGAAGCTAGAGAAGGAGGCTATGTGTACTTCCGTTTCTTATCATCAGGTAATGTCTGGGCCCGGTAGAGCATAATTTACCCCTTCACCTGTTCCACTTACTTGCACAGTGAAATTGAGCATTTCTCCTTCTGATGTTCTTTTTCCAGGTTCCCTTCAATGACCAGTCTTATTATGATGACAGCTGCAAGGGAATATTTTCCTTACTTCAACTTATTTGCTCCTAATAGAGCTCAGCCCGGACAACCCATTCTTCACCTGTGTGCAGCACCTTTATGGCAGAAATTAAGGGTAATGGTGGAGGAGGGATACGACTGTCTTCCACCTTTTCTGAATGGCTGTAATTTTAAAAACATGAAACTAGGATCCTTTCAGTAATCTCTTGTGACATATTCCTCACTGACAATGTGAACACACAGCTTCTCTAGGCAACCTGTGCCAGGGCCTCAGCGCCCTCACAGGGAACAACTTCTGCCTAAGAGCTCATCTCAGTCTCCCCTCTGTCAGGTTAAAGCCATTGCCCTTGTCCTGTCCCTACAGGCCCTCGTTCAAAGCCCACCTCCAGGTTTCTTATAGCCCCTTCAGGCACTGGCAGCTGCTTTAAGGTCTCCCAGAGCCTTCTCCTCTCCAGGCTGAGCAAGCCCAGATCTCTCAGGCTGCTCCAGAGCAGAGCTGCTCCAGCCCTCTGATCATACGGGCAAAAAAGATGGTTAATCTTTTTTATAGCATGACAGCTGAGGGCTGAATATATCTTCCTATCCTACAGTGATCCAGCTTTTATTGCAGAGTAAATTACTTCATATGAAGCATATGGTATTTCAAGGTAAGATCTTACCCAAAAGCAGTTACCAGAGTGTATCAAACATGCTGTAAATCCCTACCTCAAGCCCCCCCAAAACTGTTCATATACTCATATTTTTCTTTGAATGTCATTTATTCAGTGACTATATTACAATACCAGTCCTATATTGAATTCATTGCATGACTGCATAGATCAAGCATTTGTATTTGAAGAGAGAAAATATTTATGCCACCGTACTCTGTACTCTGAAAATGGTGGAATGGTAAGAAAAGCAAAACTTTCTAATTCAGCTAGTTATTAGCATGGCTAATTGCCATTTCCCTTTCAGACAGATGGCAACTTGTGGTTTTGATAAAAACCAAGGAAATACACAAATAAACACAAAATCTCCAATATCTAAATAGCTTTTGGCTGCCTTCTAGGTTAGTTATGCAGAACAAAGGTGGTATGCGGTATGTACTAACAAATCCAGGAAGATGCATAATGCTAAAGCTACCAAAGCATTAGAAATAATCTCACTGTCACTGCTAACACTCCCAGCTGTAGTAGTAAGAACCTGCAGAAATCCATGCAAAAGCAGACAGACCTCCAAGTTACATTTCTATAATTAGGAACCTATTCATGTAGGAAAGCAGGAAGAGCAAAACAATGAATAACTTATTTGCTTGGCATTTCACAGAGCCTGGAGAATGCCAGGGTGACTGAATTATCACACATATAAGCAAGATAAGGAAATAAGCCAGAGCACCGTAGAGAAATTTATTCCTAGCACCACTCAACACTCTTGGAATAAAGAGTTTCATGAAGGATAAATGCATGCTGTTCTGATTGTATTGTGGAACAGAAAGACCAAATCCTCCCCCTTTATTAATTCTTGTGTTACCACATTAGTAGTGAAAGGGGAAACTAGAGAAAAGATGGATAACAGTGAGTGCTTTCTATCATATTTGAAAGCCCATGGAAATTGAGAGGTCCCTCGTGAGTGGAGAATGCAAAATCTTGCACCCATCTTCAAAAAAGAAACCTGAAGGACTATCTGGGACTCTATGAAATAGGTAGCCTTTGTTTCATGGGGAAATCACAGTACAAGTCTCAGACTACATTTGTAGGTACAGGAAGGCTTTGATGCACCCAACGCAAGAAGGAAGCGGATCTGTTTGAGTGAGTCCTGAGGAGCTCTGAGCAACCTGGTCTAATGGAAGGTGTCCCCGCCCACAGCAGGGGGTTGGAACTGGATGAGCTTTAAGGTCCCTTCCAACCCGAACCAGTCTGAGATTCTGTGATTCTGTGACTCCCAGGTGTGCTGTGCCAGGAGTGCCCAGATATAACAGAGGAACGTCTGCTGCATCAGCTCTTATCTGCTACATTTGCCATTGCATGAAAAGCAACTGCAAGCTTTCTCAATGACATGTACGTCCTATTAGCAGAACAAGAAATAACAGCCTAGATCCTGTGAGAGAGCACTGAGAGAGCACGCTGACAGCTCTGACAGCTTGCGCTACCACAAAAATAAAATGAATGCATGTTTCTAAAGACAGCAAATTCCTAAGGTAAATAAAGTAGCTGTTGACCAAACACAAAAGACATACTAGCTAGAGCTGAGTACATGAAATGGAGTGTGACTCATCTCACATCTCAGACCAAAACATCACATTACCCAGAGTGGCATATACTTGATTCAGATTTTAATTAATTAATGAATTTTTTTTTTTTTTTTTTGGTCATTGCTGTATACCTCTAGCTTTCTGTTTTGGAATAAAACCTCAGCCTAAGCACCAAAATATGTAAGAAAGGCTGCTTTCTGAATTTATTTCTTTTTTTTTGCAAAACCAGAAATTTAGAAGTCTCAGTTTATTATATTCTTGCAGGCTAAAAACCTTTGAATATATGAATGTTGTGGCTGAGTTTGCCTAGGCAACAAAACTTACAGTACTGACCCAAGCCAGACTTTTCCTATTGCGATTTCCCCATCTTTCATAATAATGTGAGGAGACCGACCAGAATAAAGCAGGTTTAAATCCTCCTAATCTGTAAGAGAAAAGTAACCCAAGGATCTGGGCTGGTTTATTCATCAGAGACAGAAGGTACACACCCATCATACAGTAAACATCTGGAGTGCATCAGACTATCTGGGTGGAGAGGGCAAATGTCTTCCATGCAAGATTAAATGCCTGCCTACTTTTTCAAATGCAGTTGTACTAAGGTGCCTTAATCTTACATTTGCAATTCATTTGAAAACTTAAGTTACTCATTTTTAGGCACGGCTATTAAACACATTTTGCAACAACAACCACAAAAAGTGGTTTCAATATTTTATTTTCTTTTTGAAGCAGGATAAAATCTAAACTTCTTGAACTTCCTATTGTGGAAAAGAGAGTCTTTGCAACAGCCTTGAACATGTGCAGTCATTATGACCATTTTGTAGGTGGAAAAATTGCATATGGGAAGAAATGGGACAATTTCATTTCCATAAATAAGCGGGGTTTGACCACCTCTCTCCTTCCCTCAGAGTGATACTCTGTCACCTTTCTGCTCAAATCTAGTATCTTTTGTGACGTGACAGGAGTTTTCATTTGATACCATTTTAGCTGGAGTGATGTGGGCTGTGCAGGAGAAGGCTAGACCCACCCTTGATGGTGTACCACATGCAAGGCAGGAGCCATGTCCTCAGATGCATCCTTGGCTGCTCACGTCCCGTCTGTGGCAAGGATGTGTCGAGGGCATAGTTTTCCGTCCCAACAGATGAAAAACCTAGCACAAAGGCAAAATAAATGATCTGCCCAAAATTAGTCTGCTGAGAAATGATAGTTATTCTTTTGTGTGACCTGAAGATGCCTGTTTCTGCACCCTGCACACTGGAGGATGCTCTCCCTTGTTCTCTGAAAAACATTTAATGCTTACATTAAGATCTCTACCTGTCTGCCTACTGCTGCATGGGGGTAAGTACTGACTATCAAACAAAATGATCTTTTCCCCAGCTGCAAAGAGGCATTGTCTTCCTCAGGAGGACCTTAGAAACAAGAGAGTAAGAAACCAGCTTGGCTGTGCTTCCTGCATGACCTTGGGTTGGGATGCTTCATCTGGAAAAGTTTCTGTTCCCCCTCCCGCCACCCAGTAAATGGGGATAATAATAGCTGCCCGTATCATCAGGGGATGTGAGGGCTAATACGTTAATGCCTGTGAGGCTCCCTGGCACCCTGCTGACAAGGGGCTGCCTGAGTGCCGTGACAGAGCGCAGGAGTGCAGGAGCTCACGGAGCAGGAGTTGCTAACTCTAGTGTTGATTAGAGGGGGGACAAGCAACCATGAGAGCTGGGAAGGACGACAATAGCCATAAAAGCTGAAGCAACAGCAGAGGGTGGGCTTCAGCGCCCAGCAAGGTTAGGAAATAGCTGGTTTGTCCACAGTGTTATTCTAAAATGTACAAGTTTGTGTTATAAACTTCATCCCATATGCCCATATACCCAGGAGACCTGGGTGTCTTCTGCATGCCAGCATGATATCCTGCATGGAGCAATTCAAAGCAGTTGAAAGGGAAAGGGGGAAAGGGGGGAGAGATAGATTAGCGGGAGACAAGGAAACCAGAACCATGTGCTTAAAGAAGTCTGTAGCAGCAAGGATGTTTGCAGTCCCTCAAGGCTTGTCCCCACCTTGGGGAGACTGCCCCTCAAGGCAGTATCCCAAACTAGGCATACAGCATAGCAAAGGTGGGTTTTGTGGGTGTTAAGAAGGTATCAGCATAAGCTTAGGTGGGGCCAGACCTGAATTAGAGCCTGTGATTCCTGCAGACATGCTCATGTACCTTTTGCAGACCCACTATGCCACTGTTTGTTTCTCTTGATGATGAACTTGTTTTGGTTTGAGGTTCCTTTTCTTCTTCTTCCCTCCCCATAACTTATCCTAAAGGGAAAACAATCTTTCCATGAAGAACTTAATCTGTTAGCTATCAGAATAACAGCTCATATTTTATGAGAGATTATTTATATCAAAAATCTCTTATGTTAGAGTGGTGGGAATTTCTGCTTTTGCAGAAGGCTTGCACAGTTCAATTCAGAGTTACTGAAAAGTTATTGTATCTGTGTGAGCACAGTCAGGACCTAATGTGAAATTTCCTGTGATCTAAATCAGGACTGCTCGAATGTCAGTTAATGAGGGTCCTGATGCAAGTAATTTCTGTGACTGCTGCTCCTTGGAGGAGCAGTGGCAACATGCAACCACAGTGCCCATCTGGAAAGGCAGAGAGCCGGGCTGGCCTGGCAGAGCTAGCACACTGCTTACAGTTGAGCAGTAGGCTTGTACAGATGACGCAAAGAGTCATCTGCATACTGCAGTGATGCGCCTCACTTCATATTCGATGAGCCTCATATTCATGGCTCTAATCACTGGATAAAGCACCATTGGAATGTGGAAGGAGAGACCTGTTATCGCATAAGAGAGTTGGTGATGTGTTACATCACAGAGACTTTTGGATGCTTTTGCGGGTGCTACCACTTATTCTGGATGGAAATAAACACCTCTCTCCATCACTAGACAGAAGTTCTGATTAAAGTAGAAATGGTGGTGGAGTGACAGTAGCACTTAGCAGCTGGATTTAGAGCCAGACAGGAGGGTTTTGCAAATCCTTGTGCTATTAGACTGGCATTAATAGCTCTTTAAAGTGTTACTTTTCTGGTCCTTTAAAATGTTTTCTGTTCAGGAGAATGGTGTCCTACTGCATTTACCAGGCTTAGTAAAATACAGCCTTACTCAGCTGGGACTTCAAGGGTTTTTCATTGCAGTGCAATTGTAAAAATAAAAGAGACGAGTTTGTGCACTTAACTTTAATGAAAAATCACAATTAGTACACTCAATCTCTTTACAGCACCTGTATAACCTTTGTTTGGAGGCTGATAAACTTCATGGGATCACTCAGTGATTTACCAAATTACATGCTTTTGAACAGTAATACCAATACAGGTTCTTCTTATGGCAAGGTAGGAGTGGGCTGTGTCCATTCTGTTGCTACAAAAACCCCTTGTGACTGTATATAATATAAAAAATCTGGGGAGACCTTAAAGCAGCTGCCAATGCCTGAAGGGGCTACAAGAAACCTGGACGCGGGCTTTGGACAAGGGCCTGTAGGGACAGAACAAGGGGGAATGGCTTTAACCTGACAGAGGGGAGATCGAGATGAGCTCTTAGGCAGAAGTTGTTCCCTGTGAGGGTGGTGAGGCCCTGGCACAGGGTGCCCAGAGAACCTGTGGCTGCCCCATCCCTGGCAGTGCTCAAGGCCACTTGAACTGCTTGGAGCAGCTTGGTCTAGTGGAAGGTGTCCCTACCTGTGGCAGGGGGTGGAACTGGATGAGCTTTAATGTCCCTTCCAAGGCAAACCAGTCTGGGATTCTATGGCATATGCCAACACCAAGTTTGTCCATTTTTTCCACTTTCTTCATCTGCTTTGAAGCCTTTGGGACTTTGGCGGATATTGGTGAATTGTTTTTATGCATTTCATATTGCATTTGAATAATGCATAATGCAATATGCATTTCTATGCATTTCAGCATTATTTTTTTTTCTGGAGACTTCATAGTCCAAACAACTCACCAACAAGTTGGGCTCCTTCCTGTGTTAGATGTGATGAAAAGTGATTAATTTTTATTCCTGATTATTGAGTTTCTCAAATCAAGATTTTATATGGATAATTTCTGACAATAATTTGTCTTGCTCAAGCAGTATGGCAAACTTAAATATATTGTACAGACTGTTGTAAAGGAAGGTTTTACTGCTATTATTTATTCAGTGGGAACCACTACACTGTCCTTATAGACGAAAATATACACAGGAAGATCAATCCTAATTCACAATACTCACTACAGGTGTATGTGAAAAAAAGCAGGAAAATAAGTCTTCTTATCTGTACACCTCTTTAGGGACTTGAGCTGTGCCTGAAAAGTAGAGCCAGGACTTCTGGTGTGATACAGAGGGAGCTTGTAATAACC
Organism: Lathamus discolor; assembly: GCF_037157495.1. NCBI lineage: Eukaryota > Metazoa > Chordata > Aves > Psittaciformes > Psittacidae > Lathamus > Lathamus discolor. Next base: position 33,983,864 of record NC_088909.1, on the reverse strand, counting down.
GTTTATTTTTTAAATCACGGAATCACAGACTGGTTTGGGTTTGAAAGGACCTTAAACCACATCCAGTTCCAACTCTGTGCCACGGGCAGTGACACCTTCAAAGGAACTCTGAATGCATGTTCCTTGCTCCTCATGCATGACAGTGAGATCAGTCACCCCTGCTTTGCTGCTCTTGTAAGCCATGGGGAGGCAGAAGAATAGGAAACCCAGTTTATTCAGCCAGAAGCAGGGACTAGAAGTCTTATAGAAGTTGCCCCCCCTCCAGCTGCCTGCTGTCCAGGGGCACCTGTTTGGACATTCTGGGGAAACGAGCCATGAAGCCAACTGTCAAGAGCTGTTTTAGGATGAGGGGTTGATCCGCAACACAGTGGCTTGCTTGTAACGCTCACATCTTCTGCCCAATTGCTAAGTCCAGCTCCTCTAATTACTGGAGCTTGCTTGGAGACACGAATCTCCCACAACCTGATCTGTGTGAGAGTGGCCGAGTGTTGCAGAGTGCTGGCTGGAGGGGTGCCAGATCCTGCTATGCCTCCGTGGAATGCTCTGGCAGAGGGACCCGCTGACCCCGGGTCAGGCACAGCTGCCCCAGCCCCACCAAGGGCTGAGTTCGCATCCGCATCTTCAACCCTGCTGTAAAACCCTCCTTGGCCACTGCAGCCGCCTTTGGCAGCATTACAGCTCTCAAATCCCTCTCACCATTCTCTAACAACCATGATGAGGTGCTGAAACATGGAAGCTGAAATCCCTGCATTATTGTTCTCCAGCAAAGCAGGCTTGCAAGGGAACATGCCTTGAAAACATCTGGTCTTAGTTTGGGAATTAGGACCAGATATGGCTTTACAGTGACCAGATTATTGCACATGACACCACTGCCAGCAACGGGGAAGTCCTTGCTTTAATTCCTCCAAGAACAAAACAAAAAGTGTACTCATTTATTTAGTATTCTTAGCAAATGTATGCCTTTGTCTGAAGACTGTATCATATTCCAGGCAAACCGAGGAACCAATTTTCTGTGATAAGCCTGGAGCAAAAATAAATAATTATTTTCTATATCCTCAGAAATTAAATGGCTAGAAATGTTAGTGTAGCAGTTAATATCTCCAGTTCACTCTCCCCCCAGAGCCGCGGGTCTTTGCATACCAATGGCTGAGAGTAGGAAAGATGACACATACTGTTTTTCTGATTTCTGCTTATTAAGAGAGTCTCTAATGAGAACAAATACTCTGATGACCATGAGCATCGACGCTTCCTGTAAGAAGAAAAAGTATAGATCCATCTTACTCTATTACAACCTTCCAAAGTAGATAAACGGGAAACCCACATAATACTGATGTGTTTTCCCTAAAAAGAAGTGGACATTACTTTATTTATTTATTTATTTATTTATTTATTAGTTAGTTAGTTAAGGAAGTGACACAGTGACACAACATTGAGTGCTGGGAAATTGGGGGGGGGGGGGGGCATTTTTATTTTGCAGACATTACCAGTCTTGCTCTGCAGGAATATTGAATCTCTAAGCACTGTGTTTACTGCTCAGACTTGACATCCTTTAGGTGTTTGGAGCTACCTCATGCCAAGATCTTGTCTGGTGTTGGTAAAGATTCACTTTCTTCTGACTCTGTTTTCCTTGGAATAAAGGATCTAACACTTGTCCTGGAAGATATTCTGTCTCTGCCTTGTGATTAGCTCATTTACCTCAAATTTTCCCATTTCTTCCACCTCCTTCCTTGACAGCCTCACTTGCCCAGCAAGCCTTTTCCACTAACAGCTCTTCCCAGAATTGCAGTGCTAAGGGAGGTATGGTATTGGGAAACAGAGGCAAGCTGCCAAGGTAGCCTCTTGTCACATGAATACATGTGTTGGGTGTTCCCAGAACTAGAAAAATACGTTGGTACTGTGGAGTCCAAGAGAGACACTAAGATCTGGAAAGAATTGTCTTCCATTTTAGTGGCCATTTGGACCTGTGAGAAATTAGAGATTGCATTCTCTGTGCACGAAGTTAGCTAACACCACTGTATTTGTCTAGAAGCTTGTAGTAGATACCAGTGTGTGGCTGATGATCTGTAGAGGTAATGCCTGTCTATGCCACGAAGGTTAATGGAAGCAGTGGAGCGCTAAATAGCTACATTGAGCCTAGTTACATGCACAAATATAGAAAGCTTAGCCTTTGCAGTAGAAGAACCAGTAAAACGCTGCTTATTTTTGCTCAGTTTTAGCGACTTTGTTCCAATCATGCTACCGTCCCATTTATTCTTGGATTACCTAGGCCAAAATTCACCAACAGAGAATTCACAGAGAGTAAAATTCCCACTCTCACAGTAATGTTTGTGCCAGAAAGTGCCTTGCATGCTGACTGAATCAGAGCAAAATACTTTTTGTATTATCTCATTGCTTATTATTAACTCACAACAGGCATATCTAGTACCAAAGACAGTGAGCTGTTGGAAATCCATGTGGGCAGCCAAAAGGGAGGAAGAAGTGTCAAAATTCCAAATAATACATACCTCCCAAAACCTGAAACATTGACAGATATGACACACGTTGGGAAAAAACCCAGATTCTTTCCATAAAAATGCCTATGCTTCTCTCAGTCCAGGATTTTACACTTTAGAAACCAAGTGGCGATGTGAACTGCTTCCCAGCTAAATAGGGACTGTTAATGTTTGAACATTCAAAATAGTTTCTGCTAAGATTAGGTAAAATGGTAGAATAAAAGGGATGTTGTGGAGGATGAACTGCAGATGATAAAGGAAAAGCTTAATTTGTTTGTCTTGATTAATGCTGACCATCTACAAATAAGGGCACCTCCCATGGTGGATGCTACAGAGTAGACCTTGGGGTTTGGGTTGTGGTGCTGGAATGATTCTTGAGCATAATTTACTGAGGAACAAGAAAGAAAGCACTCTGTATTCTGAGACAACTAGGGTCAGAGCTGGCCTCTTGCAAATTACCAAAAGCAGTCCTGATAGCTCACCCGTTTGTGTTTCTACTGTAACAAGAAATCACATTGTACATTGTGATAGGGAAGCAGGGATTTTCCAGACCCACAACATAAGTGTTATTGGGATTACTTTCTATAAAATTTCAGTGGGAATCTTCTAATTCCATTACAATAATTTGAAAATCCCACTGAAGACAAAAAGTTTATGATTTACTCTCTTAAACTTAATTTGAAGATATTTTCTAGAGATATATTTTGTATATGCTGTATTCCAGCACAATACACAATCAAGATAAAGAAGAAATAACGTATTTTTTAGCCTTATCTCTGTGTTCTTGTCCATAGTTATTATGCTAAGGAACTAAACAAAGTTAAAAACCCCTCAGCAAGCTGTTGTCATGTATTACCTAACATAGCAAGAAAAGATGAACTTTTTGGTCAGAGAATGGTTTTTACAAGCTAACACTTGAGTATTACATACTATACAAAATGTTAAGAACCTCCCAGCTGAAACAAATCATGTGTGTTTTGGCTCACATGACATGAATTTTTTGGCAAAGCTTTAGTTGGTTACAATGGGAAAAATGGTCAACTTTCTTCTGGTCCTTTCATGCCAGTGAAGTATTTGAAGAACCGAAGAGGACTCAAGGGCCCTGTCTGGGGGAAAGGAATTTCCTAGTCACAGGAGAGTTTGACCTCTGATGTGTGGTCAAGTACAGCTCAGCTTGAAGAGAAGGTGATAAACTCTTCTACCTTTTAACTCCATTTCTTTCTGAGGAAAGCATTTAAAAGACCAGCAGACTTCTGGCTCTCTCAGATGCTAACTATTGTATGCCCCTAGTTTTAGGCTTATATTACCTTAGGCTACTTAGAGATAGAATAGCTGTAGACCTGTTAACATTTTGAAATGTGGGTTTTGTTTTTTTTTGTTTTGTCACAAGTACATATAAATGAAATCTTGAAGCCATGGGAGCTTTTGTTACCCATACTTAAATGCACATGTTGTTTAGATGAAAAACTGGCATGCTGCAAGTTTCCTATTTAATTTGTGTAGTCTTCATTCAACCAGCTGGATTTCTTTTGCTGAACATTATACTAGTTAATAAGGGGAGAGCTGGAGCCAAGAACAGGAAAAATAGCTGGCCTAAAAGAGCAAGTTATCTAGGCTGACAAAAGGAAAATGTAAATACCTTCTGTTGCTGGGTGAGAATCAAGTTAGAGCTGCTTGGGGTAACCCAAACGTACCATGAAAATGGCTGCCAAAATGTAACCTTCTTTTGCTCTTGTGCATCATGTGCAAGCTACTGTTCATTTACAAGGTTTAATTCATTAATTCATTCATTAATAGGGTTTTAATTCATAGGGCTGTACTATGTCTTTCACCTTGTGCCCAGTGTTATCAGTAACCTTTTGTGATAGGTCCTTTGAAAAAGCTTTTTGACAGTCCAAATAGAATCTCAGGTAAATCTCCTTTAGAACTCTTTCTGGATTTTATGATGTAGATATTGCTTAGATGCTGTTCCCTTGCACAACTTGCTCTGAATGGTATCTTTCATTTCAGGAGTTTAACTTCTTGAGTAGCTAAAATTTCCCGTCAGTTTTCTGCTGCAGGGAGTAAGGGGGCTATTGGGCACTCTTGGAGAGTTTTTATGTCAGCAGTACTTATGGGAGAGTCAGCAGCACAAATAAGTGCAGCTTGTTTGTGCTTGAATACGGATTTGCTGCTCAAGAAAGCCTGTCATTTCAGCTGTCATTTTCATTCTTGTGGTTTTTCTTCTGAAATGCAGGTCTGTAGATTGTAGCTGGGGTGGAAGGTCTGACCTTGATTTTCCTGCAGTCCCCAGACTCCAGGCACTAGCATTTATGAAAAATGTCTTTCAAATATGTAACAGGTTTCTGGACGTTCTTCATGTTTTTATATTTTTGAAAGTGATTTCATGCTGTATTCATACCAAGATACAGCACACAATGCTGTGCCTTCCTGCTGCTGCTTTCCTTCTGCTTGGGACTCGGACCCGGTTTCTCATCACGTGCTAGTCATCAAAGTGCTCTGACTTGGTTCATCAAAGTGAAAGCAAGGTTCAGCTGTGGTGGGCTTACTTTTCCTGACTGTTAGCTCACTGATGTGTAAGTGACCTTTCCACTAAAATTCCTTTTCCCACTTGTACCATTTGATTCTGTGATACTTCTCCATGCTTATCTACTCTCCATTCTAGGTTACCAGGTCTCTGGCCTTGTCTTTCTCTTCACCTGCTCAGAATATTTTCAGATTATTCTGTTATATATATATATATTTAATCTTTATTATTTTTCTTTTTTTTTTTTTTTTTTAACCCCCAGCCTGGTGTGTTGTTCTGCACTGGAATAAAATCCACTTCAAAAATACAAGTATTTCCATGGGGAACAGGAAGATGACCAGCTCTTGTCACCTCTAATCATATGAGGAGTGTTGCATTGGAATGCCTTCACACACATGCGGTTTCATTTGCCCAAATGTCCGTGTGTTGCCCTGGCCACAGCAACTCTTGAGTATCTCTTCTGCTGTTGCTCTGTGAAGACCATGTGTTCTGCCTCCCACAGAGCATGAGCAGCAGGTCGAGGGAGAGGATTCTCCCCCACTGCTATGCTCTGGGGAGACCCCCCTGCAGTCCTGCGTCCAGCTCTGGGGCAACAACACAAGAGGGACGTGGAGCTGTTGGAGGCAGTCCAGAGGAGGCCATGGAGATGCTGTGAGGGCTGGAGCAGCTCTGCTCTGGAGACAGGCTGAGAGAGCTGGGCTGGTTCAGCCTGGGGAAGAGAAGGCTCCTTAAGGGGAGACCTTAGAGCAGCTCCAGTGCCTACAGGGGCTACAAGAAACCTGGAGAGGGGCTTTGGACAAGGGCCTGTAGGGACAGGACAAGGGGGAATGGCTTTAACCTGACAGAGAGGAGATTGAGATGAGATCGTAGGAAGTTCTTCCTTGTGAAGGTGGTGAGGCGCTGGCACAGGGTCCCAGAGAAGCTGTGGCTGCCCCATCCCTAGCAGTGCTCAAGGCCAGGTTGTACAGGGTTGGAGCAACCTGGTCTGGTGGAAGGTGTGCCTGACTGTGGCAGGGGTTGGAATTGGATGAGCTTTATGGCCCCTTCCAGCCCAAACCAGGCTGTGATTCTATGATTCTACAGAGGCACAGATCCTGTGTTACACCCACTAGCTAAGCACAGATACCTTATATAATGGCAGTAATTATCTCTGGTTGGCAATTAATTCCTCCCCTTGTACTTAATCCATCATGAGCTCTACTGCTGAAGACCTTCATAATGGCTACTTGCAGGTTATACTGATCTGTATTTCTTAGCTGGTCTTACATACTTAGCACTTTCCAAAATCTTGAATCAAATTAATTTGCAAAAATGACAGTAACCTTTAAACATATTTTTTGAGAACAAGAATAACAAAGAGACAAGCAGAAGGGATGAAAAATACCAAAAAACCTCTGATTTTAAAATAAACTCAACATTTGCTTCATAAGGAGCAAACAAGTGAGAGTCTATTCCATATGGGGCATCACGTGCAATTGGTTGCTCCTGTAGGACTATGTCACTGAATTTGTATAGCCACAGTAACTGTTTTATAGGTGATCCATATTCACCAGAAAAACGTGAACAATTACCAGTTCCACAGTATGTTAGTGGTTAGGTGAAAAGTTTGAAAGTGGGTACATTAGTCCAAAATTCTGGAGCCACAGGCTAGCCAACCACAGTCATACCTAATAGATTTTTTTGTCATATGATCCAGAGTGAGAATAAAGGTTGGGATTCTCACAAATGCTGTGGCACATGAAGATGTGACTGTCATGCTAACAACTCTCTTCACAAAATTGTCACAGTACTGAGAAATAAACCCTGAATTTTTAGTGCTAAACACAATTCAGATGTAACTTACGTTAAATAGAGCTCCTTTAACGGGTAATCAGTGGGAGACACACACTAGGCAGAGTACTTCCCTGTGCCATGGACTAATCACTGAGAAAGAGGACAACAATACTTTAGAGTCCGTTCTTTGGACCTTGCTCCCTGGACCCAGAAGAGAAGCTTGGAGTATGAAAACTTATTATATTCCTTTTGTAGCAAGAATAACATGTCTAATTGGGTGCTTTATGGCTGTTTAGAAAATAAGCGCCAGTGATGAGGTTTCATAGTCTTATCTCTACTTAGACTTAATGTTTTAAGAACTATATAGTTTGGAAATCTGTATGAACTCTTATTACTGTAATAGTTTGTTTTAATGTCCAGATTGCCAGACAGGTGCCATTGTAAGCAAACATTATATGAGTAACCTGGTTGCATGGAAGGCGTCCCTGCTCATGACAGGGGGTTGAAACTGGATGAGCTTTCAGGTCCCTTCCAATCCAAAACATTTCATGATTCTGTGATAATTATATGATATAAGATGTTCCCTGATGTAATTGTTCTCATTTCACCTTGCAACAGCAATTTAGCACTGCTACCATCTGGCCCTGACAAAATTAAAACCCAACCATGAGGCTGGGCATTGTAATAATCTTATCATGGTCACATGGAATTGCAAACCAGCCTGTAGATCTGGTTCTTTTGTTAGCAGATTGTTAACATTGTTCACAGATGTTTTAATTTAAAAATGCGAGAATGTAGGCATCTCTACAGCATCTTAAAAATTATAATTCATATCCTTTTCTGCATGCATTTCTCTGAGAGACAGCTGGGGACTTGACTTTTGAGCTCTTCGTGAGAATAGATTGGTCAGGTTACACTGTAGTTTGCATGTCCTTCATTATTCCAGTGAAGATGATGAAAGCTTCTAGTAACAAAAGGACATTTGGTAAACAAGGGCCAGCTGACTCTTGTATGAAGAGCAGATCTGTCTTTTTGTCCTAGTTATGCACAGTGTGGCAGCCAACTTGCTATTTGCAAAGAGCCTGGAGCTGGCACACCAGAAAGAGTCACGTATTTTCTCCAGATGATGCTTAAAAGCAGAGAGCTGCAGAAACAAGATTTTTTGGCTGGGACAGTTACCTTTCCTCTTTAGTTTTGCTGTCTTACCTGGCCACCACTACTGTACAGCACCAGGGATTTTTCTTCTGTCCTGTGCACAGGTGAGGAAGGGGTCACAGTTCACAAGTTCACCTACAGGGAAAGAGAAGCTGGCCCTTTTATCCAGATGAGTGTTACTCTGTCATCTGCTAACTACAGCAGACTGATTAGAAACAAGCAGACATGTATTTGTTCTCTTGAACAAATACTTGACTGAATGTTGACAATTAGCCATAACATTTGTGCAGGTTGGCAGCAGCTACTTCTGGTTTGATTTATTCCCCACTCATCCTCTAATTGTAATCAAGTCTCTTTTTTAGAGGAAAATTCCTCTTTCATCTCCATTTTTTTTTCATCTGTGAGGGTGGTGAGGCACTGGAACAGGTTGCCCAACGTGGTGAATGCTCCATCCCTGGCAATGCTCAAGGCCAGGCTGGACAGAGCCTTGTGCAACATGGTCTGTTGTGAGGCATCCCTGTCCATGCCAGGGGGGTTGGAAGTAGATTATCTTAAAGTCCTTTCCAACCCAAACCATTCTATCATTCTATGATATTCATACTTGCCTACAAAAACATACTCTTTTTAAACCAGATAGACTAGAAAAGAGAAACAATCTCCTATTTCTAGTCTTTTCAATTTTCTTACAGTTAAAAAGGTAAAAAAAAGAGACCTACTAACTTCTGCAGGATTCACTATGCTATACTTAATTAATCCTAGCATTTCAGCCACCTTAGCCTTTAAAAATGTAACGGACTTGAGACAGGAAAGACTTTCATTTACTGTTTGTGTCATTTGTAATTATGCCATTTGATTTCCCTTGTGGCCTCACAGTTTTCCTTGAGTTTCTCTTCCAGGCTGCTTGTGGAAAGCCCACCAAGAAGGAACCAAAGAGCAAGAAACAATGGCCACAAAAATTAAGTCCTGAGAAAATAAAATAAGTATTATTTTGTGTTACAGCTGAAAAACATACTGAAAAACAGTATTAAGTATCTTTCATGTATTCTTCACTAGCTGTTGGGTTTCCATCAGAAAGAGGAGGAAATACTGGGAAAATAACCTAGCAGGTGGGACAGTTTCAGGTAAGATGCTATTTCTATTAGACTTAGCAGAAATAGTGTGAATGAGAAACAAAATTACATGAGTTACCCTGCAAGAATAGATTGGAAACAATCTAACATCTGAGGAAAAGGCAGTATTGCACATGAAAATGAAACAGGAAGAGAAGAGAGGCTTCCAAGTATAAACACAATGGAGCATCATTATCACAAAACAGAGCATTGTTATCACAGAACAGCAGAAAGGAGATCAAGTGGATTCAGGAGGCTTTATTTGCACCTTTGACATGATGTTAGAACGATTTTGAATCAGTTGAAGAAAGGACCCAAGATCTGATTTAAAGCTACTTTGGTCCTGTTTGGGTCTTGACATTTCAGGTATCAACTGTTGTTGGATTAATTCTCAGAACAAGTGAATCTAATCTGACTAATGGATATCCAGGAGCACAGAGGGAAACCCAGGGACAGGAGTGTTTTAATTCCGCTTGTGTTTTTTACCTTTACATGATCCTTTTCCACTTGGTAAATGTGTAGTTTTCCTCCAGTATAGGGTACTTCTCCCTCACACTAGTTCACATGCTTTTTCTTGCCAGAGCATGTTGCTAAACTACTTCCATTAGCATTGTTGTAAATCACAGCGACAGCAAAGATTAGTTAGCACTTTTGGAAGAGCAATAGTATCCAGTTGGGCATACTTTTATTGTCATTCCCTATGAGTATCATCTGGTAATATCATACACGTTTGTGAACTGTGAGTTTTGTAAACATGAGTTGTAAGAGAAGCATCATTCTTTATGACTACAGTGAATGGAAAGGTTTTCTCTTCCCTCCAAAACAAGAATATTTTATTCTGAAAGAAGGAGTACTAATGCTTTTCTGAGATAAAAAAGTGTCAGTAAGGGTCTTATTTCAAAGAAGAAAGCTTTCTAACAGAATATAACAACGGCCTGTTGGAATAGAAGATTTTGGAAATAAAGCTGATTTAGCTCAGCTTTTTTGGAAGTAAAGATGATTTAGTTCAGCTTTTTTGGAAGTAAAGATGATTTAGCTTAGCTTCACTTTAGCTAATTTAGCCAAGCAAGTTCATTCCAGGTAGCTATGAAATAGAGAAATCACAGCTTGGAAGGTGGAAAAGTCCAATCTTTATAGCAGCAGCATAGCAGAATAACACAGTACCTGATAATTATATGTATAATCTGTAATAAAGTGATAAAATACCTTCTTAAAGGATCTTACTTTGAGTTATTATTGTTTAAATGGCTACAGTCTGGACTACAGTTTAAATCAGCAAGGACTTGGCTAGAAGACCTCTGAGCAGGTCCCACTCCTTCAGAAAATATATCTTTCTCTCTCTATAAACAAAATTTAACAGGCATTCTTCACATTACTTAGTACTAGCTAATGGTCTGTCAATGGTCTTGGCTCTCCTAGAACTGGAGCTGGATCAGGTGTTCCTTTCCCATCCCGAGTTGCGTACTTACTTCTGAATGCTACTGCCTGAAAAACTAGAGGGTGTTCTGACATGGTGGAACAAGTAAAGGTCGATGCTCTCTGAGAAAGGTCTAAAGCCGTTAGTGGATAGCTGAATTGCTCCATGTACCCGAAGGCATGAGAGTACACAGATGAAGGCGCTTGGGAGTACAGTAGCCTTGCAGGTTTCTTGATCCCTGCTGCATGGTGAGACCCTGGGGTGTTAACAATAAATTGAAGTGGCATAAAAAGCTGCTGTCTGCTGGCTACAGAAGTACCACGGTGCCAGTTAGCACCGGAGCCATACCAGAGTGCTTGGATCATATCCTTGTCATTCTCTCTGCTCAGGCTACTCCCTGACGTTAGCAGGATAATAGGGGAAATGAATAAACTAGAATTTGCAATCTGTGGACTTGGGGGATTTTGTTTTCTTTTTGGTGCTGTGTTGCCTCCTTTGTGACATCAGATTGATGAAAACAAAATGCACCACATGTAGAGAAACTGCAACAAAGGAGCAGGAAGTGTCTTAACAGTATGAGCATGGTGAAGCTCTAGCAAAAAATGCCCAGAGAAGCTGTGGCTGCCCCACCCCTGGCAGTGTTCAAGGACAGGTTGGATGGGGCTTGGAGCAACCTGGTCTAGTGGAAGGTGTCCCTGCCCGTGGCAGGGGGTTGGAACTGGATGAGCTTTAAGGTCCCTTCCAACCTAAACCAGTCTGGGATTCTATCATTCTATAATTCAGCACTGGAGAAGAACTCAGGAGATCATTACAGGCAACATAAAATAAAGTCAGATCACGCATAACTTGATGAAGAGTATTTTTCCTGACTCCTAAAAGCTTCATGTGAAGATGCCTCAGTATTTCTGATGGGACTGTGGAATTGCTTAACAGCATATCCATCTGTTAAAAACTCAACCAATTTGCTTTGATGAGGTCTCTAATTGTACCTATGCCAGTTTTCCCTTCAACAGAATGGTACGCTACAACCAAGAGTATTTTTAGACAGAACTATTTTATCTTCAGAATGCTTGAGATTGCATGTTAAAAAAAAACCAAAAAACAAAAAAAAACCAACAAAGCAATTTATCCAGAATCTGTTTAAATATCATGTTAAGAAGAATGGCAATAGAAACTGTTAAGTTGCTTCGCAGGATCAAATGCTGTAATGCAGCTTCTAGAACTAGATTTAGAGGGATAAAAGGAAAGTCCAAACATGACTGCTGCTAAGTTTTGGAGCTTGTTACTCTATATATTTTAATACTGTCTAAGCAGATTCCATTTAACTTTGTCCAGTTCCTGAACCTTGGGTGGCCTCTCCACTACTGTCAGACCAAGCTTAGGCACATGGTGTTGACACAGGAATTTTCTCGGAGGCCCTCCACCTCTTTCAGTGTTAGGGGTGAAACTATTGCAGGAAAGAATTAGGGTTAAATAGGGATGGGAACTTGCTGCTTTCATGAGGAGGCTGGAAGATGCATAATGAATGTGTTATGGGCTAACAAGAGAGACAGCTTGATGTTCATCACAGCTATAACAAAAACATGAAATTGCATCTTCTCTTTCTGTGCTGAGTGGCGTTGGGTTATCTGATCTCCTTTTTCCTCATGTGTTCACTAATATTCTTCCCAACATTGATTTTTTTTCTTTCCAAAAGCGTTGGTTGACTTCAGGTATAGTCACAAAAAATGGGAGTTGTGCTTTAGACATATAAAATGCTACACGCTGTTGAAAGCATTCTGAAATATTGTCTCCCAGGTCATACAAAGTGGGTATTCAAAACTAACATGTGCTACAGATATAAAATCTCTCCATGAGTACTCCTGAGTTTACAGTCCTGGCTACAACAATGCTTAGGTGAAAGGCGCATGTCTCAGTGTAAGAAAAAGCCATTGGGAAGGTTTGGGACTTGGGGTTTGGGACATAACATCCTCTGAGTGTTTGTCTGCTCAGCATGGGTCTTCTGTGGTTTGGAGAACTAGGTAGTGAGCTCTGGTAGGAGAAGTGTTGATCACTTTTACTCAGAAATGCTGTCAGCATGCTAACTGACTGCTTTGAATGTTTATCCAGACATGAGTTCTTCATCTTCCTCAGCCTTGGGTGCGCACCTCCTCTCTGGGGACTGCTCCCACCCTCTGGCCATGCAGATGCGAAGCACCTTGCAGTGCTCACCCTGAAGCTGGGTAAAGTGCAAGGCAAATGGTGAAATCCTTCAAATGACTGAAGCAGCACAAAAATATAGTCTGTGCCACTTGTTTTTTTCCTGCTTTCTCTCACATATTCTCCTCCTGTTGATTTTCAGCTGGGTATTTTGTTTTCCTCTGTCCCTGCCCCTTCTCACTAGGCATTCTGCACTGTTCATGTTGAATAGATGCAATGGTTTTGAAACAAGCTTGTTCAGTCCCTAACTGAGCATGGGCTTTTCGATTAGAGGAGAATTGTAGGAGAAAATGCTGAAGTTAGGGAGGTCTGGAGCATAACCAAACAAATAGCTAGGTCGACATTTGCAAGACATAGACCACAATAGACACATGCACTGCATGGTCACATATTGCTTATGATGGTGCTAACTACGATGGTCTTAAAAAGCTCTTTGTTTTCCTACTTCTCCATCTGGAGTCTGAACCCTGAGACTGAGAAAGGGCAGGTGGTGGTTTGGGGCTTTTAGAACACAATCTGCTGGCTCAGCAAGGAGTTGATAAATGACTCCCAAGAATAGTGAATTATTTGGTAATGGAAGTGAAGAGGACCAAGCTTCCATTCCTGCTCAGGTCATGGCACTGGAACACTTGTCTGTGTATTATATTGTACTTTATTATGACAAGGAGTGATGAGGTCTGTTTGTGTATGCACAGTTCAGAGCCCTTCACCAAGGCATACTAAATAAATACAATAAACTTGTCATAGGGAGCACTTTTGTGGTTTGTAACCTGTTTTTCCTTAGAAACATATTTTCCAAATGTGAGATGAATGGGCTGAATGAGTTTAGGGAATAGCCTATACTGTTACAATCATTGTGAGCACATACTGAATCATTCAATTAAGTTTGCAAGCCAGCAACACCATCACCTCAAACATACAAAAGGGGAAACCAGGAAAAAGCATGAAGTGCCTTGCTTTCCATGGTGGCAGTGTGTTGTGCTAGGAAGAGGCTGCACTAGCGTGCAGCTATCTAGCAGATAAGAACAGGAGTGCAAAATAGATTATAAATGGGATGGAACAATGAAGGGAGCTTAACCAGCTGTGTCCCTTTTTAATTAAATTCTGTATTTCTGATCTTGGAAAGGAAACACTCTTCCCTGGCAGAGCTGGACTGAGCAGCTCAGTTGTTGCTGGGTAAATATCTCTGTGTTTAGGTTCCTCCAAGGTTTTGGGGTGTCAGACAAAACACTGGAACTTCTGCTGCCAAAGGGCGCAGAAGAACTGTGACTTAGGTTTCATATAGATGCTCTTGCACCATGTTCAGGAGCAATTCTGGTTAGCAAAGCTTCTATGGCACCATTTGGCACAACTACATAGCACTCTGTATCAAACAAATGTGAAGCGTTGTGGTATCATGGCTATTTCCTCTGTCATCTGTAAACAGACTGTGACCAGGTACTGCCAAGGCATTACGAGTTGGTTAACTGGCACTCCACAGGTGGAGTTTCAAAAGTAATTAGCTATGGATGGATTTGAAATGAAGAACAGGACACTTAATTTCAAATGAAGTTAGCCACTTTACACACACAAAGACCTGCACACATGAGAAGACAGCTGTTCAGGGGAAATTTGCTTTCAAAGCTGGTGTTACAGGGTTTGTTGCAGGTCAGAGTAAGGAAGGAAGAGCCTCCTGTGTGTGTCAATGGGAAAGGAAAGAGCCTAAATGGCTGTTAAAGTGAAAATTTGGGCAGGAGGCGTATGAAGAAGATGGTGGTATGGTCAAACCAACAGATCAGGCTATGGTCTGAAGCAGCTGAATTTCAAAGGATTTGTTCTTCCTTGTGAGAAGAAGACAAGGAGACAATTTTTATTACTTCAGGAAGTCACCAGAGACTAAAATCTATTCCATGCCTCTGGTTTCTTAAGAAAGGTTATTATTAAACTATCAGAAGGATATAAAAACTTGTTCCTTGGCAGGCAGATGCGCTATCAGTGCAGGGAAGGGGTATGGGGAAGAAAAATCTTGCTTTTGTGTGCTCATGAAACCCGCTTGAATGAGGAACCCAGTTCAAGCCCTCCAGCCCCAGGCACATTGCTAATGATGATGGTAATTTTAAGTGCCATCTTTGGTGTCAGGATTTTATGTCTGTAATAAAAAAAAAAAAAACCCAAACAATTCAAATATAAAGAATGGTTTATCATTAGGAAGGGATTTTTATTATTTTTTTTTTTTTCTCTCTCTCGGAGTTTTATCAGTCTGTGGAAATCAACAATGAGAATTTGGATTTTACATTTGTTCTAAAGAGACAAAGATCAGTGCATTCCCTTAGCTTCCTTTATTAGATGAAAAGGGTGGGGGAAGGAAAATAAGCATACAGCTTAATAGGAAATCAAAACCGGTTTGTGAATGTGTGTCTAGTCTGACTTATTCATGACTGTGATACACATGTAAAATATGCTGGCGGTGCTACATAGTCAAAAAAGCAGCTTGCCAATGCTGTTAATTTACTATTTATTTCCTTTTAATTCCACTGGGTGTGACACAAATGTCCAAATACATCTATCATTTTCTTGGACTTTTCGTTAGCCCTACTGAACCCCTGAAAGGTTATTTAAGTTTTTGCATATGGGAATGACCAGATGTGAAGACTTTAGAATGGAAAAGGGTAATTTTATATGTTGACCTGACTTGACTTTGCTTTAAAACAAGAAGTCTTTTGTGTCTTGAAACAAGTCTTTTTTTTTTTTTTTCAGAATAAATGAAACCATATACAATTTTACCCTTTCAAAACCTCCTTGTCGTATTTAAGAGAAAATAAGAGTATTTTAATCACTGAGCTTGACAAAAGTAAGTGCTGTCATGGGGTATGAGTGACGTGATAGGCTCCTCTGAGTAGTTTATGTATGATGAAAATGTATGATGCAGAGGATGTCAAGGAGCCTGGTGCAGTGTGTTTGGATTGTATGCGCTTGCAGCATGAAAAAGAGATCAGCGTCATGACACAGCACTTAAGGAGGCCTAAAACAAACTGGTGATTTGGTGTGTGTTTCACAGGCAACATTTGTTTGTGGTCTACACAAACATGGCCATTTACTGAAATGACGTTGCTGCTGGATACGCTTTGTTTTGCTGGAGATGGGCGCTGACTGTTTCCCACTCAGTTGAGCTAAAGGGAAAATCTCTGTTCTCATGGTACAGCTTCCAAAAAGCTCTTTCAAGTAATGAAAATGATGTGATGAGACAAGAGGCAATGGGTGAGCTGCAGAGCTAAAGGATATTTTATTTCTGAAGTTTCTGAAGCCTGAATGAAGACTCAACCTGACTGACATTTCATCAGAGGAGCCTGGGCTCCAGCTACCAAATATAGCCGAACAGAAGGGTGCACCACAAAGGCAGAGGCTACTTCCTGAAGACTGCCTGTGGTCTTATTAGCCAATGAACTGGTCACGAAATTTAGGCAAGAATTGTCTGGAGATACATCTTGCCAGCTATTGACTACAAAAACCCAGATGTGCCTTTGGGCACACAAGCCCTTCAGGTTAGAAACAGAGTTGACAAATTGAAAGCCGATTCTACGTTAGTTCTTCATGTGACATTTGTCACTTTGGACCAGAAGAACATCCTCCCTGATCAAAGGCACTTCAGTTTTTTTTCCCGTCAGGAAGTCTTGCAGAATGACTGTATTTTCTTCATGCATTTTGCCTTGGTTATGAACTAAGTGCATCATGAAAAAGGGTGTAATCTATAAAACTATAAGAACTGTAGTCAACAGAAAATTCAGGCCACATAGCCAAGACCTTGTTTTCAATGTGTACATGTACTTTCCACACCCAGCATGCTGATTACATTGCATACATGAGCTAAAGGAAACTAGTTCTCTAGCTAGCCAAGTGCCATCAAATACATGTGGAAACTATATGGGCCTCATAACGCATGTTCAAAGCACTCTTCAGATGTGCCTGGGCTGCCTAACAATGTTCAAGCAAAACAAGAGAAAAGGCAGGAAAAAAATAGACTGGAAAACCTTCCCTAATTGTGAATGTTTTGACTAGATAATGTAAAGATACCACATGAGTATGAGAAGCAGGCTTAGATCACATTTTCCTGGCTTCTGGTGGTGTTTACCAAGATTAGCATTGCATTGTATTAGGAAGATGTTGGTTTTATTTTCTTCAGAGAGTAGTTGTGGCATGAAAGAGAGAAGAGTGGAAGCAATCACTAGATCACAGTGAGCCTTTCTAAACATTAGATGGTGGGCTCCCCCACTGATGTCAACAGGATAGAACTGCAGATACTGGGCCTCCCTCATCCTTACGGATGTGTTGAGGAAACACTGGGGAGGATGAAAAGGGTGGCTGCAATACGTAGAGACCCAGCCATGTTTTGGAGGGTTCAGCAGTGGGCAACCACCAGTCATAATACTGGGAGTAACAGCAATCCTCACTGTATTTCTGACTGTCCATTGCAAAAATGGTATGTTTAATGCTTTGCTTCTAGGGGCTGTAGAGAATGACTGCAGGCTACTTTATCTGTGAATAATGTGTTGTTTTCACAGGCAGCATGAATTGTTTCAGATGGTGAATGAACTGAAAGAATAAAAGCCTGAGAGCACTAAGAGTAATTATTTCTTCTAGCCCATTCCAACTTCACCTCTTGGTGACAGTGTATTTCCACTGCTCGCTGGCTGCGATTAGGAAAGTAGAAAGGGCATTCAAAGAACAGTAACGTTCCAAGAACATGGAAGTCATCCTTGGACTCCACTTTTTCTTTCCTCTTTCACTAACTGTGTCTGCCTGTTTGCTTACCAGTCTCTCCAGCACATCAGACCTCCACAGTGATCCCATCTCTTACTCATGCTTTACTCATTTCCCAACATGGCTGTTACTGCTTTCCAGTTTAGTCTTCCTAAATCCCTCCTTTGAACTTGAGGTCAGTAAGAGTACAGATATGGATGAAAGTTAATATAACATTAACTGACAGCAAGTACATGCAAGGGTATAAAATATTCTGTGTATTCCAAGGACAACAAATCATGTTTCAAGCCTTACTGCATTAACTTACTATTAGTTGCATTGTTAAACAGCAAATTTCTAGCATACAGTAAACAGATCGACATGCCAGGCTGGATAGGGCTTGGATCAACCTGGTCTAGTGGAAGGTGGCCCTGCCCATGGTGTTGGAACTGGATGAGCTTTAAGGTCTCCTCTAACTCCCAACCATTCTAGGATTCTATGACACATTTGTTCCAAGATCGCAAATTTGTGCCGTTTTGGCAAATTTTAGCATGGTACACCTTTAATGAAGCACAGCAATACAGCTGAGCACAACAGCTCAGGTCAGCTGATAGCTGAGAAAGGAAGGGCTTGCAGTTGAACTCCTTGCCAGCCATTCTGTCAATTCACAAGATGGCTCAGGTCTCCATGAGCTGCAGTCACAAACATAAAACCCTGCAGGCTGCACCCATCATGTGCCAAAGACAAGTCTGCACCTCTTCCTTCTGCATGTGCAACTTAGAAAGGAGAACACTTGACATTTTTCAAGTTGCATAATCTTGACCTAGGGTACACTGTCCTACTGAAAAATGCTCTTCTATAATCCTGTATTATCACTGTTCTCTTATTAGCAAAGAAAAACAGACAAGACACCTCCTCTTATCTACACCTTAAAGCCACAGGCTGCCTCACACCACCCTCACCTTTCATGCAAGGCATCCAATATCTACAGACCAGCAGCCTGCCAAATGCTAGAGCCACCATCCATGATGTTTAGATAAAAGGATGAAGTGCCAACATGGAAGTACTCTTCTATAGTAGTAGACACAACTACAGCAGACGTTATATTTAATCACTATTCCATTCACTCCCCATGCAACTTCCATCCTCTACACAAGATGAGGTGTACAGACTTGTAAGCTCCTGTACTTCAGCTAGAAATTCCTGATGCTGTCTCCTCAGCCACCCTTGATAGCTGTAATCTACTCTGTCAATTTATGTCAAATCCTGCAACTGTGCATCTGCTATTTCAGACTACTTTAGCACCTAAATCATCTGGTAGTAAACACTTAACTTCTCAGTCTGGGTCTCAGAGCAGAGACAGAGTGCAATAAAAGGTTATTTTCCCTAGCACCTTGTTGTGATTTAAACAGCAGCACTGCACCAGCTACTAAAAAGGAGAAAAATGACTGCTACTGCTGAACCCAGGACACACCTCTTTTGACAGAGCCATATCTGAACTTACTCATTATTCTTTGAAAATGACACAGTTCAGGCTGAGAGTCAGGATGACTTGCTTAAGGAGGAAGCTTTATTAAGTGCGTGTGCCTGAAGCTATACTTTCCCCTTCTTTCTCACAGCATCTATACCATGGTCAAATGTCAAGGTTTTCTTGGTTTCTTATGTCTCTTTTGCTTGAGAAAAAGAAAGGAAAGAAAGCAAAATGGCTTTTAACATGGGAAAACAGTACCTTCCTCATCTCTTAGTAAAAGCTGAGGTATCAATCTCCTCAAAGACACTACTTTGAAAAATAAAGAACTCATCCTGAGGCAAACACCTGCCTAAAGCAGTCATTCTGAAACAACAGAAGTTTGTCACAGTTTAAAGATCCTGTCTGCAGGTACTTTGACTAAAGGCAAGTATTGGGCAGCTCCATCACAGATAACACATCTGCCTACACTCACTTCTAACTCTTAGCTACAATTTAATGCTGCTGAACTTGTATTGCCAGCAGCTACTGCGAAATGTGTTATTTACTTTGCTGCTAAAGTAGCACTGTTGAGCAACCATGCAGCTAGCACACCATGAACATCCCATAAACGTCATATAAGGAGGAAAATAAAAAACATCTCAAACTAGAAAGTATCCATCAATAACCAGCATCTAGGACAAAATGAAGAACTGTATAAGAAAGAACTTTCAAGTGTGAACAGCAAGCAACAAATAGGAAGAGGCTTGTTTGCACGAACTTCAGTGATAAAATGCTCTGAACAGGAAAGGCTTTTGCAACACAATGTCAATAGTTTTCATAATTCTCAGAACTAAAAATTTCCTTGGGTTGTTTCACTGGTGTTCCTAATTACAGCTAAACATATCAGATTATTAAGAATTAACCTGGTAACTAGAACAGTTTTGGATGAATTAGAAATGTGTGAAATACCATACAAACACTTTTATAACAAAGACCCATAAATATTAACAACTAGAATATAATTGCTTAATATAGGCAGTTAACAGATGATTCTTTGCATATTCTGAACATGTATACACCCAAGAGTCAAAACCCAAGACTCCTTAGAAATCTCCCTCGTCTTGGAATGGCACCTCTGAAATCCAGAAATTAGCTGCTTTGATGCTATGTTTGGAGCAGTATTCATATTTGAAGTCACAGAAAGAGATTTTGTCTCTCCCCAGGTTCCCTGCAGTTTAAGCGTTCTATGCATGTGCAGTATGGTCATCATCAAAAAGCTCTGTACAGCTTTGAAGCTGCCTGGTTTACAGCCAGGAGTATTTATTTGGCCTAAATTGCAGAAATTTTTCCTGGCTCCAAATTAGAGAACAGTTTTGGATGATTACTTCTAGTGGTGATTTAGATATGCAGGTATATGTGAGGTCATAACTCAGTTAATAACTAATAATCACTTTTTTATAAATACAGGTTAATCTGGGTCCATGAAACAATTTTTTTCAAACAAGAATGACAAGAGTTGCATGTCTTTCAGTGTGTTTTATTGTCAGCTTAGCTCATTCTGATCATACAAGTTTTTAGACCAACAAAAACCTACTGCTGACAAACAACTCTCTCAAACGCAGTCAGTAAGAAGCCATATTGTTACCTGGAGTAAACACACTGTCAGGCATTATTAAAATAAGTTACTAGACTACTAAAAGTTTGCCAAATTATAGAATGAATGGTAATGGAAAGTATTACTAAAGGTAATTTAATCTTAATTAACAATGAATGTAATCTCATTTAGTTTTCTCCCACCTTTTGAATACTGGGACACACGGCCTCCTCATCCGTAGACCCTCTAAGAAGCTAACTGTTCACTCAGCCGATTTAGCAACCCTACCTAACATGCAACAGCAGCAGCAGAGCGTTTAGAAACCTCTTCTCATAATAGTGAAGAAAGCCGGGGAATCTTCAAGGCCCGGCTTTGAGCAGTATGGTCTAGTGGAAGGTGTCCCTGCCTGTTGGGGTGGAATTGGATGAGCTTTAAGGTCCCTTCCAATTCAAATCAATCTACCAGAGATTTACCGGGGATCTAGATCTCTAAAACTGAATACATATGATGTTTTACACAGAGCAGTCCGAGCTGTCAAAACCCATGTCTGTGCCTTCTCAGCAGCTAGTCAGACATCACTACAATCCTGGTCCCTACCTTTATTCATATCTTGTCTTAAAATAAAAATATTGATAGATAATTTGAGGAATTACAAGTTTAAAAACCAAAAGCTGAAACGAAAGCTTAGGCCACAGATCCCATTTTTAACATGTGAGTACAGCTATCACAAAATGTCAGGAACTATTCAGACAGTAAAAACTAAAATATGGTAATGAAACATACCCTAAAGTCACAATGATCCTTATTCTTGTATGAGTGGTCTTATTGCTATTGCTACATTATCAGTTTGAAGTTTCATTAAATAGGTCTATTTAAAAAAAAAAAAACAACCAACCAACCAAAACAAAAATCAAAACCAAAAACCCACAACCAATCAACCAAAAAAAAAAAAAAAGAAAAATTATAAATTTCCATAAAGCTCAGATATACATCAGATACCCTTTCAAGAATTACATCAGGAGTGCCAGTATTGTCTTGACATTAATGAGCATGTGTCATCTGGAGTTAGCTGCATTATGATCACTACTACTGTACACGATGGTGTGTTAGCAGGTGGGGGAGCATCCATTACAAGGCAGGCTATCCAATGTGTTATTCAGCATGAGAGAAGACTTGATGACACTCTTCTGTCTCTCCCTGTCGGAACTTCTTCGATACTCTGATGTTTGCCAGAAGGGCACAGAGCACACTCTCCAGCTGCTACTGCACAAACAGGATGGTGAAGGCCATCACGACACAGCTGACAGCCACGTATGGGCTCTTCCGTTCACCTGAAAGGAGGAGAAAGAAAAAATACTAAAACAAACCAAAACTCGGGCATGACTAAGCACATCTAGGCAGCTCTTAGCCTAACATGCTAATTAATCCCATTGCAACTGCAAATTAATATTCATTTCCAGCTGGAAAAAATGCTATTACAACTACAGATGTGTAGCTGAAGAAGAATATGCATGGGGCGGAAAAACTAAGATGTAGGACAGGACAAAAAACCAATATATTACTGCTGTTTCTTAGTGATCAAGAGAGTCAGATGGCAGGCACTGGAAAGCTGATCAAGACACTAAACCTTTCACTGGCTCTCTTCTCAATTCTGGCTAAAGGCTGCCGCTGCGCAAAAGCTGTTCTGTGTCAGCTGAGGTGTACCTCAATGCTCTCTGGCCATGACAGCTGCTATGTGAGTGTGCATCCCCTATGCATCGTATCGTATAGGAGCCAGCTAACTGTCTGGGGAGCTCACAGCTGCCCAGACATAGCCAGATGCCTGTCTTATTTCTCTGCTAAAGAGACGTAACATTGCTAGCACGTGGAGAGGGCCTAGTCCAGAGATTTTCAGATTAGTGATAGAAACGGTCAACAGATCACAGAAGTTGCACAGACACCTCTATTTCTGACTCTTTCAAATAAGTGTCACAGTTTCCAGGGGCAGACTGTGGATGGAAGTTAAATTTACTCCATTAATAGACTTGTATATGGTGGCAAAGGCACTCATGAAATGTATATTCCCACCCATTTGGTCCAGAACAAAAATGCTACAAAGTTCTCCTGTTCTGCAAATAAACTATGAAAAATAAAAAAATCTGAGGTAGGCAACTCTAACACAATCAGGGGATTATTAGTATTGTTAATCAGACTTCTGCCTATTTACATCGGCAATTCCTCTATTTAATTATCCAGGTGTTTTTACCATTCTACTTCACGCTTTTACATATCCCTAGAAGTGTTCAAGGCCAGGCTGGGCAGGGCTTGAAGCACTCTGATCTAGTGTCTAATGGAAGGTGTCCTTGCCCGTGGCAGGGGGTTGGAACTGGATGAGCTTCAAGGTCCCTTCCACCCAAACCAGACTGGGATTCTGTGATACTTAAGCATTACTCTTGTTTAACCCACTGACTTCCCTCTGGAGAGCAGAATCCCCTGCACTGGATGGTACTTCCAGTCTACAAAAGAGTAATGTCCTCAACATAAGAAGGACATGGAGCTGCTGGAACAAGTCCATAGGAGGCCACGAGGACGATCAGGGGGCTGGAGCAACTCCTGTATGAAGAGAGGCTGAGAAAGTTGTGGCTGTTCAGCCTGGAGAAGAGAAGGCTGCGTGGAGACCTCATAGCAGCCTTCCAGTATCTGAAGGGGGCCTACAAGGATGCTGGAGAGAGACTCTTCATCAGGGACTGCAGTGACAGGACAAGGGGTAATGGGTTTAAATTGGGGAAGTTCAGGTTAGATATAAGGAAGAAATTCTTCCCTGTGAGGGTGGTGAGGCATTGACACAAGTTACCCAAGGAAGTGGTAAATGTACCACACCTGGCAGTGTTCAAGGCCATGTTGGACGGGACCTTAGGTGACATGATCTATTATGAGATGTCCCTGCCTGCGGCAAGGGGTTTGAACTAGTGGATTTTAAGGTCCTTTCCAACCCAAACCTGTTCTACGAAAATTGTCAGGAGGTGTCAACACAGCAATGACTTTTTAAACTAAGAAGATTCCTGGGTTTATGTATTCAGAAGCATCAAGACAGCTGGACCTGTTTATTTAAAAAAACCCAAACTTCCATTTCCTTTAGCTTTGCAAGGTCTTTTGTCCTACTACAAACCAGCTTTTCTGAGATAAAGTTTTCAGAGAAAAACTGAAGAAAAAAAACCTGCCAAGATTTACCAGCAGGACTTTCAAATACAGGAGGAACTAACTTTCCACAGAAAAAGAAAATACTTGTGGACACACCTCCCATACGCAGAAGTGCCTGCTGCAGCTACAAGATGCTGTCATGATCTAGCATATATTTAATTAAACTTCAAATAACTGAATGAATTAATGTCTACAGCTTCTGTTTAAAATGAATTTTTGAGGAAGTCCACTTCCTATAGTTTACAGTATTACAATTTTCATACGGGTTATACTTTTCTGTTCTTAATTTTCTTAAAAGAGAAACCACCATGTGGCAGCATTAAACATCATTTTGCACAACTCCGTAAATATGTAACCACTTGTTGGTTATTCAAATCTTACGCACATGTGAAAAGGTTGTTTAAACATACTGGGCAAGTTAAATGTAAAAAAAGTCAGTAAGCATTTTCATTTCTTAAAGCATGCACTTTCTACGTGCATTTGTGATTAACACAAACAAAATGATGGGAATCCCCTTCAAAGCCCATTTCCCATGCTGAGAATATGGTATTGCTAAGAATGGAAATATGCAGAACAAACATTAAGATACTACATTCTCCTCTGTCAGTTAAATTGGACCACTCTCATGTAAGTTGGAAAGAAATTAAGTGTTTTACATGAAGAAAAAAGGATGCAGTTCAGTATGTGGAACAAGAATGCACGCATTACCTTGGGTGCAGCAAATGTAAACTTGTTAATGTTACTACATGATGGGAAAACAAGACTGTTCCAGATGAACTGCAGTTCTTAACTTTATCAAGTTGACAGGGACCTCATTAAACCTCTTTTGCACTCCTTTAAGTAGTTTCTAAAACAGTTTGCTGTGCATAGCTAATGGAAAAAAATATGCTTCCATATTAACCAACTAAAAAGATAAGGTAAGCTAAGATGTTCACTCTCAGACAAACCTGAATGCAGTTGAATTTTTACCTTTTTCCTTTTTCCTGCTATAACTCAAAATTCATTTCTGACAGCTGCCACCTTGCCAGTATCTTTTAATTACAATACCAAAATTGGTTCTGCTACGTCTATTATCTAAATAGTACAATATCTGCAATCATTTTAACAACAGGCCTTCACAAAACCCTGGGTTTTGTGTCAATGCTCTCTGACATACTGAAAAATGTATGTCATGTCCCCTTCAAAGCCTAAGAATGCACAAGAGGGAACCATACATGTTTCCTTTAGGTTCAGTGACTAGCAGGAAGATCTACAATTACAAGTTCAATGTTCCTGCTCTGCACTAACGACATTATTTGAAGAACATAGTTTTCATGATGGATATGTCAATTTTAAAAAATCTTGGATCTACCTTAATGGTAAGAACGAACTTCTGTTGCATATTCCCATTTCCTTCTCAAAATAAATTCAGAATAAGGATTAACTATAAATGAGTATTATGGGAAAGTGTCTAAATCAGAGCTGATCAGCCTGCCCATAGATGTTAACTGACACCAACAGCTTTGCGTAATTCAAAAGTGCACAGAAGGAAACTAAATAAAGGAGAGGAAAAAAAGGTGTTTGTGATTAAACAGAAACTTACTGCATTATGGATTTCATGTTTGTTTATTACTACAAGGTAAGTATCTGGCTTTTGTCAGTAGTCCTTCAGAATTTCAAACAGACAACAGTTTATAAGGAATCACTGACTTCTTTGTTTTAATAAGAAGTATGCCCATGGTTATTTTGTGTAGTAAAACATGCAAAAGATTTTTGCAATAACACCACATATATGAATTGATATGTGAAAATGTGGGCTTCCATGGTGCTACATAAGACAGTCATACCCTGCCTCCCCCCACCTTCACAATATTTCATGGAGGAAAAACCTGCACTTTTTAAGATGATGTATGATATGGCTTTCCTTGCTACAAGGAAACACTGCCCTAATGAATAATGCATACTCTAGAAAAAGAATTAAAGATTCCAAAGAAAAAGAATTACCAATCCTGGCGCATTTCCAGAATATTCCCAATAGTCTGTGAAGATAAAATAAATTAATTAGTCTCTTGGTTTAATAAAATAACTTAAGTCAACTGGTTTTAATTCTTCTACGCTAAACCAATCCAAATTAACAGTAGTTTATCAACTTGACATTCTTCTTGACATCAGAAAACACCAGACACGTGCACAGAGGTATACAGGCTAGGAACTAAACAAGTGACAAAGTTCTTGCTAAGCCTAGCAAGGCTTCTTGCATGCAAGAAAACTAAGATGCTCTTGGTCAGTGTGTGTTCCAAATCTACAAGGCTTAAAATCTAGATTTAAAAAAGATTTAATCAGAATTTTACATTCTGCATTAAAGTAACCCAGACAGAAATTTATTAAAAGAAAAAAAAACACAGAATAAAAAAATACTGGAGTAGGAAATATTGCAGATGGGAAACTTTTTGAAGCAAGTTTTACAGCAGGTTTCAGAGATGATAAACCTGAGCACTTTAAATTTAATGCTTTGTAGTCCCTCTTTTGTATTTTCCTCAGCAATAGTAGATAAAAATGCCTTTCATAGCACAGTATACTCATAGGTGTAATCTGATGTAAAACACCTGTGTTGAAATAAATAGCAAAACATTTATTCATTTATCCATTCATTTATAACATTTATCCTTTCCAACCCTAACTATTCTATGATTCTATGATTCAGATTTGTTTTCATTCTCCTAAGAAGGTTTATCTTGTCATGTCTCTGATGTTGACTGCACAGAACATTAATTCTCACAAGTGAAATAACACACGAGAAAAATGGGATTCAACTACTCAGAACACATCCAAAGGGATGTACAAGCATAGAATCATAGAATAGTTAGGGGTGGAAAGGACATTAAGATCATCTAGTTCCAACCCCCCTGCCACGGGCAGGGATACCTCACATTAAACCATCTCACCCAAGGCTCTGTCCAACCTGGCCTTGAACACTGCAAGGGATGGAGCATTCACAACTTCCTTGGGCAACTCATTCCAGTGCCCCACCACCCTTACAGTAAAGAACTTCCTCCTTATATCCAATCTAAACTTCCCCTTCAAGTTTTAACCCGTTACCCCTTGTCCTATCACTACACTCCCTAATGAAAAGTCCATTCCCAGCATCCTTATAGCCCCCCTTCAGGTACTGGAAGGCTGCTATGAGGTCTCCACGCAGCCTTCTCCTCTCCAGGCTGAACAGCCCCAACTTTCTCAGCCTATCTTCATACGGAGGTGCTTCAGTCCGTGATCATCCTCATGGCCTCCTCTGGACTTGTGCCAACAGTTCCATGTCCTTTTTGTGTTGAGGACACCAGAACTGCACACAATACTCCAAGTGAGGTCTCATGAGAGCCGAGTAGAGGGGCAGGATCACCTCCTTGGACCTACCGGTCATGCTCCTTCTGATGTAGCCCAGGATACAGTTGGCTTTCTGGGCTGCGAGCGCACACTGAAGCCGGCCCATGTTCATTTTCTCATCAACCAATACCCCCAAGTCCTTCTCCGCAGGGCTGTTCTGAATCTCTTCTCTGCCCAACCCGTAGCTGTGCCTGGGATTGCTCTGACCCAGGTGTAGGACCTTGCACTTGGCATGGTTAAACTTCCTAAGGTTGGCATCAGCCCACCTCACGACCGTGTCAAGGTCCCTCTGGATGGCATTCCTTCCCTGAAGCGTATCAAATGAACCATAGAGCTTGGTGTCATCGGCACACTTGCTGAGGAGCACGTATGTCCCAAATTTATAATTTCTCTGTGAACTAAAATAATTTCATATTGACAGCTCAAGAAGAACATGACTGAAGACTGCTTTATGATATGAGGAAGAGGGGAAGAATATTGAAGCATCCTCAATTAGAAGCCAGCTTTTATCATTACAAATGCTGGTCAAAACTGTGTTGAAAGCTTGTCTACATGAAGATTTCCTTCACAGTATGACTGTATAGTATGAAATGCAGTAAAAACATCTGGATTCAACTATACTATCTATTTGTAGATTTATGGACTAAAAAAAAAAACCTAATTATTTTTCCTCCTTCTCCTGATACGTTTATCAGCAGTAACTTCAGTCTATGTTATCTGTGGGGTTCTATCTACTACCTGCTGTGATGGCAGTTCTCCAAGTGCCTTCCTACAGTGCTCTGAACCCATTCCCATAATGGGTTCATTCTCTGTCTTCTCCATTTCTTGGTCTCTGAAAATTGCCTATTTTTTTATCTGCATAAATGCAGACAGGTAGTTTTGGGCCACTTGCTACTACTTCAGCAGTCAATGTATCCTCTGTTGCTTTGTTGTTTTTTTTTTTTTTTTAATAATTTCTGTACTACTTTCATATTTTAGGGCCTCCTTTATGGTCTTCGTTTACTTCAGCATCCCTTTGTCTTTCCATTTAACAGCCTCCCCTTTATTTCTGAAACAAAAGTCTGGTGTTGGCAGGTGAGAACTAAGTGTTCCAAGAGACAGCAAGTGATTCAGGTTTTTGAAGTCAAAGTGAAATGCATTGTAAACAGCATTCCACCATTTTCATTTTTTTTAGAAAGCAGGCCCTTTCATTGTGCTTTAGAATTGTTTTATTTCAAGCCAAAAGTATTTCTGTATAGTCAAAGCTCATTTTTTCTGCTTTTACATAGCTCCACAAGGAGAAGTAATAATCCCTGCATGTAGACCATCACACTGTTCCTGTCTAAGAGGTCATACAGTAACCTGAAGATATATATGCAGTTTTTGAAGATGCATGCAGGTAAAAAGGCATTTATCTGTAAATGTGTAAATCTTACAGAGCAAAACACACAGCCCCATTAGTACTGTATGGATGGCACATAAGACTCTTGAAACTGCTGTTACTCTCTTTAAAATTAACATTTACAGATTACTGCTGCAAAGTCAACACAAAAACTGCCAAAGTCCGGCATCTCATGTTGCCATCTCTCAAAAACCTGCCCAGGAGCTCAAAGAAATAAAATGTTACTGTCCTTTTCCTACACATATTTGAAGAATCTTATCTGGGAAGAAGTGTATTAACTCCTTCAGGCAGTCTAGAAACCTGCTGATTTTGCCTCACAATCTCAGCAAGGGTATTTTTTGCCTTCTAAAGGTTTTCTTGATTGTGTGTAATGATGTGAGGTTATAACTGAAGTATATTGTTCCCACCCTGGAAAAACTGCTTCTTGGCAAAAAACATGAATTTTCCTTTCTGATGTGCAGAACAGTTAGAATATGGCTTTCATCATCTATCCTCATTGCAGTTAACAATTTATGATCTTAAAGTCATTACTGATTTGAGGACTGACAAGCCTTCCAGCAGATGACAACAGTACCTTTTTAAGAGGCTTGTGCTGCTATTGGAATAGCTCAGTACATCTGTTTATCTACATAGTTTGCTGCTGAGCAAAAGCAAATTGAAGTCTGGGCCTTCTAAACAGTCACAATCACAGCCTCTGGATGATCTGGAGAACTTGCATTGGAAGAAGAGCCTGTACAGGCCTTCTGCTCCCCTGGATTTTTCTATTACTGCTAATCTCAGATTCAACACATACATCTTTCAAGTCAAAACCTGGTTTGTTTAATCATTTATTACAGAAATGATGCTGCCTTGAATGAATCTGCTCCAAAATAATTTCTCTCAAAGCAACTACTCAAAGTAATTGCACTGTTCTTTATTCTCCGCCTCAAGTTCATCTTCATCCTCATATTATGCAGGTTAAATATGTCAATCTGGCTTGCATACCTGCTGTTTTCTGGGAGCCATAAGTCAAATGTGTATGAGCTGCTGCGTATTCCTGGCTGTCAGTGTCAATGTTAAAAGTAAAGATGGTGAGAGTGGTGTTGGTTTTTGGACAACAAAAAATACAAAGGAATGAAACCCAGTAAGATGAGAAAGGTTTAGTGGGGCTTTAGACTTTAGCTGCTATACTGAGAATGCTGAAAAATGCAGCTGCCATGTGTTCACCAGGACAACCCCATTGCCACTACAGTAGGGAATATGAGAGGCACCCCACTGCAATGCTTATGGCAAGTCAAAGGAAATCTCTGCTGCATTTAAGCTAACACATCTTTCTGCTTAGCATGGAGGCAAGAAATTATGTTGTGGTACACATTTTCCTGTAGCTAGCATGAAATAGTCAATCTCAACTTGTTTTCCCAACCTTAAATGATATTGCTCAGGACAAAGCACACAGAAACACTCAGATGTGTCAGGGAAAGAAGGTCTAAAATTCTGTTGGCTTGGTAGGAAAAGACACATTTTGGTAGAAGTCAACAGGATGAAATACTGCATTATGAGGATGGTGACATCACTTTGCAACACAGTCTTCCCAACCAACAGAAACATGTTTCTTTACTTACTATCAACGGATTTAAATCTTCACCAAAGTTACCACTCAGTCAGAAATCAACATCTCACTTGTCACTTGAATATTTTATCATTACTTTTTTATGCCATTAATTTGGAGTAGGAATAATGAGGTAAGATCATCTCTGTGGGAAAATGAAATATCACTAGAATGTGTTTTATCCAGTATGTCTAGACATTTCAATTTGAGCATGGAATATGTTAGTGAAGAGGGACAGGGTTTAACAACTTATGAGCTCCATGTAAACATCTTACCATCCAGGAAACAAATTTCATTGCTTCCAGACCAACGTTCTATTCTCCAGTACAAAGTACTCTACAAGCTATATATAAAAACCAAAACAGTATGTCCAACATCTCTACAAATACAAACCTACAGATCAAATGCCCAACTCCTCCACTGTGTCAGCACCCTTTGAAAATGTATTATGAAGAGAGCTCTACTGTATCCCAGACAGATTTGCCTTGAGAATAAACAGAGTAGCTCCAGATTAAAGGAAACACCCTTGCCAAGAACAGCACTAAAATTTTAATCAGTAAAATAAATATTCTTACTCCTTTACTGTGTATACCTCATTGACTATTGTGTTATCTTCCACTAGCAGACACTCAAATTCCCCTTGTCTCCCTCCCCCCCCCCAGTCCTTCATGAAGTCATCCTTTTTTTCCATCTTTTATCAAAAGAAATCTCTCATGTCAGTGACAATGTCACAGCCTCATATGAAAGGACATAAGCATTTTCACATTAGAACTCAAAACTGAAAAAAAAAAAAAACAAACAACCTGGCACATTTTGGGTATCTTACACTGCTGAACGAAAACCCGTATGGTAAAACAACAACTCCAGAGGCTAATTACAACAAAGGTTTTCAGGAGACAAACAGCGGAGGCTTTTTGGTGAGAAGAGTTTACTTAAGACTTGACACTTTTTCTGAAAATTAAATGGAGAAGTGGCAGAAAAAGGGAAAAAAAAAGAAAAAAAAAGCCAACACATTTTCTTTTACAGCAAATTATCTAATGGAAAAAGTGGACAAGTCAAACACCCAGTGCCCAAAAGCCTGCCTGATTTTTTCCACCTAGAACATCACCAGCTAGAATTATTCCTACTTCTGTAAATACTATCTCCTTTGTGTTATCCTTGGGTGACAGTATTACTGAAATGTTAAGCATGGCCATAGTGGTTTCAAGGTCAAAATTGCCCAACTGTTACTTTCAACACACAGCATTTAAATCACACCTCTGGATATTGCTCACTGCACCCAACATACATCCATATTCATTTTTAGCACAAAGAAAATGGGTAGACCAAAACGTGAATTAAGGGTATTAACAGTATTAAGTGAGGCACAGATCTGGCTCTGTGGCTGTCCCCATTTCCCACCACCCCCAAAAATGTGCTTTTGAGCAGGGTAGAGAACTGTTTCGCAGCAGTATTGGTTCTGCAACAAGAAGCATATTCTGGGAGAACGGGAACACAAATAAGAAAAACACTGGTCACTTAGGAGCGTATGTCTAGGAGTAAAAGCGAGACCTGAGGTTAGTGTGACCAAAGGACAAAACAAAAAAAAAAGTTAGCTTGCAAACACTCTTCTACAAATTCCTTCACCTTGGTGAATACAAACCAATGACTTAAAAAGATCATACAAGCACAGTGTTGCTTCCTTTAAAAAATACTTAATTTTTTAGTTACAGATTATTGCTGAAGATGTGTTTCAAACTTATACCTCCAAAATAACTATCTTGAAAGCAAACAAAAACCCAGCTTCTGCTTTTAATATTTTTTTACCCACCCTAAAATAAAAACCAAACCATTACAGCAATAGCCACATGTAGGAAAATGTTTCCTTTATGTCACTCATTTCTGTATTTTTAATAAGCATCTACTGAGAAAGTTGGAAATCCAGAAAATAAATAATAAAGCAGTATTAGCTGGCTTTTTAATAGAGTTAATAAATTCTTATCATAAAATTGCAACCAAGTGCTTGCAAATACTTTGTTTAATTCTATTGTAAGGTACAAAATGAAGATTCGCATTTTTAAAACCGAGAAATTTTTCAAAATAAGAGTTGCATTATCACACACCATTAGAGGATACTAAAACACTGCAGCTAAAACCAGCTTGTCTATTTGTAAAACAAAGAGACTACATACCCGGTTTTATTTTTGTCCAGTAAGCTGGGAGCCAAGGATCTGATATAGGCACATGTGCATATAAGCAGCAAGATGACTGTCAGTAGACTCTGAAAGTTGAAGATGGCAGACTACAGAAGAAAATCAGAAAAGGAAAAATTACATCCTTGAAGAACAAAATTTCTGTTGCTGCATAAAATGGAGAAAATAGGTGATCCCTTAGACAATGCTCATCAAAACCAAAAGTGACACTTACAGTACCAGTGAGCCAGAAATTCCATTACCAACAAGCTGCACACAATGGCAGTGTCCTTTCCACAAATGGTAGTTTTTCCTTCTCAATCCATCCCAAGAAGGGTAAAGAAACATCAGGCAAATGTAAAGGTTAAAAAACCTTACAGTTTTGCTCCCAGGCACCTGTTCCAAAGCCAGTTTATGGAAACCCATTAGCAGCAGGCTAAGAGTAACAGAAAACATGTGTTCCCACTTGGCCAAGAACACAAGTAACTGCGGTTTGCATCAGTATAACATGGTGGTGGTGGTGACAGTGGAGGTGAAGAGTAACTGGCAGGTAAACCAGCAGACAGCCCAGACAGAAGGTAACAAGAAATACGTAAAAGGATTGTTAATAAACTGCTTTATAAAAACTCCACTAAAAATTCAACAGATTTGTAGAAATATGTGCCATTAAGCCCACCTGAACTACAAAAAGATAACATAAATTTTATTTTTAAATCATCTTTTAACATTTTTACCGTAAATACATTTTAAGAAGTGCTAATTATATGGAAAATGATGGACAAATTGAGGAATTGCCTTAGAAAGTTCTGTTGTCTGATAGTAAAATTAATCTGCCAGTAAAAAGGAACAACTCTTTAGAAAGAACTGTTACTATATCTGGCTATTTGGTAAAATTTAAAGTATATCAGTAATCTGCAGTAAGTACATCCCACAAACATTTATTTGTTTTTTTTTTTTTTTTTTAACTGAAGTCTAAGTCTTGTATGGCCAACCCATTATTTAATATTAACTTACAAGCAACTATCATTGCTGATGTGAAGCAATCTTTTCCAGAAGTATAAACATTATGGGGAGGGGAAAGAAGATACTCATATAAGGACTGCTGTAACTTCACAAAATCTGGAAGAAAGATAGCTGATGCTGATTTTCAGCAATGTGATTGCCACGTCACCATTCCAATAAAATACGCACTAGCAACAGTTTCTTCTTCCATAAGGTTAACCAAAACTTTTAGTAGAAATATTTACCTACTAGTCCATGTGATTCTACTAATTAGTCCCAAATCTGAGACTTAGGTTCTTCTTACAATGTGAAAATAATCCAGCTGCAGGGAGCTGCAGTTCTATTGTTGTGGTTTTTTTTTTTTAGAAACTTAGCATGTCTCAAATGACATTTTGGTCAGCTTAACAGCATCAGGTAGTATACGAGGAAATTCCTTACTTCAAAGAGCCTTATCTTTTTGCTCAGCTACCCTGATATGCAAATCCTATTTAGTCTAAAGTCCAAAAGAAACAGCAAAGCAAATAACATAAATTCACTCTTTATTCTGGAGTTCTGAAGTTTATTCAGAACTCTTTATTCTGGAGTTTTGTACTGCTAAACCCAGAAGGCCAAATAGTAGTATTTAATTAAGTGTAAATATTTAGCATTTATGAAGGGACATTACATTGCAGTTTCCTTCTTCAAGCAGATCTCAGTGGGATTTAAGATCTAAGTGGGATTTAACCACAGCTCCCATTTCCACAGCGTAAGACACATCTCTGATGAACTACGTGCACTTTCTTCCTGTATCACTAAATGCTAATGTTTTGATACATATTTTTTCTAAATAGTTAAGGAGAATTAGAAAATCACCATATTTCACTCCACTATTTCATTAACAGGAAATTAAAAGATAAAACTTAGAAGCTGTAGTAGAAGCAAAGCCATAGAAACATTCATGAGCCTTCTGAATATGAGATATAAAGCCTTCTAACAAAAGACAACAACTCCAAACCCAAACCACAAAATAGCAGCTTACATATAAGTCTCCATGAATCATACGAAGCAATACCATTACATACATATAACTGCCAACGTGAACACATGCGTTAGGCGGGGCTAGATACAAATTTAAATGCCTAGGTTAACAAGCAAAATTCGCAAGCCCATCCCCTCATTTCTCACGCCTTTTGTATGATCATAGCCTGAGAGACAAAGGCACAGAATGAAAATGTGATTATAAGGATGCAGTGAGAAGGTAGGCAGTGGAGAAAGTTGAAGAGTAAATGGGAACTACATACAGGTGACACCCAGGAAGGCATCTGTGATGAGTGAGAACATGGAGAGGGGGCACTGCAGAAGTGAGGTGGTGATCCAACACCCAAAGCCAGCCCTCATGTCCTCAGGGAAGGCTACCTGCTTTCCTCCCAGGCCACAGCATTTCCTAAACCATGTTTAGTTTAGCTTAGTATTTCAGCTTTAGTATTTCAGCTTAGATAGCAATGTCATCATTTATGTTCTACCATGTTGTAAATAGTGGGTGTATCATTCCTCAAGGACAACACACTGCCCAACGTTATCAGTATAATCTTGCCTTTGTACTAGGCACAAACTTTTGCCAACTTCAGAAACTAGGGAATTCTCGATTTCTGAGCAGCGACAACCCTTACAACCTACAAGAGGCTGCATGTCCTGGCTCCTGTGGGTCTAGGTCTGGATCCAGGAGTGGCTGCCTCTCAGCAAAGCCAGATACTCCCTATCAACTGATTAATTTGATCAGTCCTCTGGGAGAGACAGCTGCTCTCAACATCTCACAGTGCAGCGCCTGCCAGAGCTTGGTTCCCATGAATTCTTGCAAGCTTTCTCCTGCAGCTGCTTCCCAAGAAGACTGCTGGTATCGGGTACTTCAACACATGAAAATGGCAGAGGGACACACTTGCTTCCTCTTAAGCAGGGACTGTAAGTGTATACTCATGAAATGTGCTATTAGTCAATCAATAAGGGCAGTATATAATTGTTCTTTGTTGGGCTCTTCATGTGTTTCTCCAGATATGCAGTGTAGGGCATCTCTGTAATTACAAAAGCCATTCCACTGTAACATGCTGTGAATTACACATTTACCTACTTAGCCACTTTAAAAGGACACACGTGCATATTTTAAAATTTCATTACAATTTTAAACTGAAAAGGAAAAGTTACTTCTGAAGAAAATGGCTTCACATTTCACATCTGAAGTAACTCTTATGGCCCAGCTGAATTTACACAAAAGGCCGATTTATATCCAGCTGCTTTAACTGATGCAATTAAGAGCTGCCGGAAGAGTCATACATGACTCGGAATCCTTAAAAAAATTACCGCATTCACATACCAAGCTATCTGGAAAATATAATACGGGTGGGTTGCACTTCATTTGGTTAAAATGGATTCCTCTTATCCCAAAGTAATTAATTGTAAGTTTTCAAACACTTTGGCTTAACGTAGGTCTTGTGAACCTCTTCTGCACACGGAGCAACTGATGCTATCTTTTAGACTGCATCCAAAGGCTGGTGAAAAGCCAACCAACTTTCCATGGCTCAGACTGCAAATCTAGAAAAGAATCAGTGCTGTTATTTTAATCTTGTTTTACAGTGCAAGCTGTGGCTTTAATTATGTACACTGACATTTTCTACATCTGCATTTGGCACATTTCTGACATGGTGGAAACACAGCAGCAGTTATACTCTGTGTTACTTAAGTAATTACACTGTTGTCATCCCCCCATCTCCTGTGTGCTGTCTCCAGGTACTTTTTGAGTGCTATACATCACCTGCAGCACTAATGACGTATTGTATTCAGCAGAACTTGCAAGAACAAGTTTTTTCATAAGTCTTTAGAAATTTAAAACCACAGATTTTAGCTTTCAGACCTACATGCCCAAAGGCTCTTTAAAATAATTTCCCAAATTAGATGTTAAAAAAACACCTCAATATTTCTCTGATCATACTGTATCTTAATAATTCCATATAACACACTGCAGAAATAAAGGATGAATACTCCTGAAAGTTTTCTTGTGTTCAGATTAGCAGTGGTGGCATGTATTAGAAATACTCATGAATATATGGCAGGCAGAAGATAAAATGTCACAACTAGAGACATCTAAATGTATTTCCATCTGAGCCCACATCTGAACAGGCGTAGCTGACAGCACAGAGGATGCTGGGGCAAACCAGGGAGTTACAAGGAAAGAAACAGTCTCCAGTTGCCTCTGGAAGATACAATCAACTCCTTTTCCTGGAGTGAGAAAGAGAGGGAAGAAGGCGCTTGTGGATGAAGTAACAATAAATCTATGGAATAGTACATGGTAACAAAAGTTTAATATATAAAAGCATAAATTAAAGTTCAGTACACTTCAATACAGTGTTGATTTAGAGCAAAAAATTTCCTGTGTGGCTTAGAAAGGAAATCCTGATGAGCCATAACATTTGCAGAGTGCTGTCAACCTGATTATATACAATGCTGTCACTTCTGCAATTTAGTTTGGATTAAATTTACTACATTTGGGGAGAATTAAAAAACAAAAGACACTGCTTGGAGTTCTGGTTATCCACAACTCTTGCACTTTAATAAAGAGTACTGAATTCAATGTGCTGAAAGGAAAGTCATGCTCATAAGATCACCCAAATTTTCAGTGATCACTGGCAGATCACAAGCCTCAGCAGGCATAGCCATAATAGATAAAATAATCCTAAACTACAGAGAAAATATCATGCACAGCAACCCTGTACTCTTTATTCATTTCATCACTCTTACATTCTCAGATTCAGATATGGTTTTTTTCCATGTTTCTGCAGACAGCACCACAGAATTCTGAAATACTTGATGATGCAACCCTTGGATAGCACTGTAGTAAGTTACATCATAACTTTTGATGCAACTCTATGTGTCATGGAAAGTAATGCTGAATATCCCCTTGCCTCACACATGTTCCTTTAAAATAAGCCACACGATACCACAGTTCTAAAGCGGAAAAAAAAAAAAGAAAACAACCACCCCATGCAGGAGAACATAAACCCCATGCTGTTGTCTCCCTGGGTTGGTAGAAAGCCTAAAACAAAAGCTCCCCCAATTTATCTCAACAAACCTAACACAGAAGCCAAAGCTTAATCTTCCCTAGACTTTCAGTATTTACAAAATGATTACTCTATCTAATTGTGGTGTGACCACGATTTCATCTGTGTGTGCTACAAAAAGAGAGGATATTGCAGTGCCAGCAAGTTGTCAAACTTTGCTCTAGGTTACTATTAAAATAATCAATTTATGTGGGCAAACACAGTTAAACTCTTGGAATATTCTAAAGAAATAACTGCATTTGTGTAATATGCTGCAAGAATGTACACTCTTTCTAGAACAGTTTTGGGTTTTTTTTGTTTTGTTTTCCTCCTCAATGTTATAAAATTGATGATTGTGTCCTCAGGAACCAATGAAACAAATGCTGATATTCAACCCCTTAGCCGCCTTTCTAACATTAAATCGTGACCAAGAGCTTACACTGTAGTTACACTGTGGTTATGCAAGTGCTGATAAAAATGCAGAAGCCTACATTAAAACAGTAATGTCAGCTTCAAATCCTATCATAGAGAAGTGAAACCAACCTATGACATTTTAACAAAATCCTTACAGATGTGAAAAAAAAAAAAAGCTCATTCTCTAAGGTTTCTATTTGGTACTACAATTCATATTTCCCCAGTCTAAAACTATTTTTAATATAATATTGAAAACAGTAACAGGAAATAAACCATGTAGGACCATTCCCAACCTGCAGGTCAAACCAACTGCTAAAAAGTAATTAAAACATGCATATAATCATATTATTTTCCAATCTATGCTGAAATAATTTGTTTTCCCACTGCTGCCAAATGTAATCTGATCAAAATGAATGGTAAATAAGCGGGGGATGCTAATTAGAACTGTAATAAAATACAAAACTTAAAAATCAGTTAAGTTTAAAGTGATTACTCGCAAAACTATACTGCAGAACTAAGCAAGAGGTCTTGAAAAAATGGTTTGTTCTTATTAAGTATCCAAATATGAGTTAGCAGTTACTGATTGCTCCAACACTAACAGGGTTTTTTACTTTACATTTACTGAACACTTACCCTAGCATTTAGTTTATAAGGCATTTAAGTGCAATTAACACTAATTCACACTTCTGCCTAAAATATTCAAAGTTCTGGCTAAAATATGTATTTTTGCACTCACAAAATATAGACTAAGGCTTTATTAGAGTAATAGGGAATCTTTCCCTAGACATTTATTGAAGAAGTAGGTTGTTTAATTTAAATGGCAAGTACAGCACATAAGAACAAACACATATGCTTTTCAGTCAACTGAAGTCCAATGCATCTGTTTAAAACAGAAGAAATCTATTTAAACAACTAGAAAATGAATTAACAGATGGAAACAGTTGTCCCCTCCGACAAAAGCTTTGTTTTTCCACTGCAATTCAAGTCCACAGACCAACACTGAAATGACACCTCAAGTGACGATGTTGAAATTCCATGCTTACTTGAATTCCTTCTTCTTTGCCCCCCCAATAGCTAGACAACAGATTCAAAATGGAACTTTTGGTGTAAGCAGCTGGCAGATGCAGTATTTCAGCAAAAAATCTTATATGAAAAAACAAAGTGAAAGTTAAGCTTTTTTTAACAGGGTTATGTATACAGAGGTGTACGTCCATATAATTACTCAACATAGATTTATGTTAGATATGGCAGTAAAAGCTCAACATATTGTTTCCTCCATGCATTCTCTGCAGATTCTATAGTTAACAATTTTACTGAGATTTTTTTTCTCTGCTCCCTTCCACCATTAGATAACAGGAATAAACTCTATAATCCTCTTTTTAAGATACTGAAGCTAAGTGTATTCTCCAGAGTAACAGGGAACCTAACAAGTTTCTGCAGCTATAAATGGGGTAGATGATACTCAGTCATTATTACAGAACTCTCTAAAATTACTTAGATCTGTAGCTCCTTTGCCTCTCCTGCCCTAAAAATCTTAACACTAGAGCTTTCTAGAGTGTAGTCAAACAGAATGATAAAAAACATCCATGTAAAGAAAAAGACATTCTTTCCCACAAGTAAGAAAGTTCTGGCTTCTCTTTCTGTTCACCGAAGTAAGACTAATTATAAACTCTTACCATTCCTGTGCTTTTGGTAACTGAGCAGTATTGTTTCTGTTGTATCAGCTAACTCTCCCTTCTGCAGTTGCACACCAAGCTGCCCAGTTTGTTTACCTCGAATTTACAAGAAAATCTCAATAAAGAGTCAAAGGCCTGTGTGAATGAAAGACGTTAAGAGCCATTCTAACATGCCAGCACATTTCGAACCACACAACATACTTACTCTAACAAAAGCAGTCTGCAAAAAGCATATGCTTGTAAAAGACTTCGGAGAAAGTCAGAAGATCTCAAAAATGAAGACACTGTAATATTTCTGCTTTGTTGTGTTGCATACTTTTGATGCCTGCAATACAGCTAGCATTTTATCTGCCAGTGCTTGATGAATTTAGGAAAATAATGTTATGGTGAAAGGTCTACTGTCATACCAAAGTCACAAGCAAAACTCAAAAATTAGCCAGAGACTGGCTCCATAGCACAAGAATAATAAAATACTGAATCTCTTACCTCCACAGAAAGCCTGCGCAATTCAAAGCTGAACTGAGTTCCTGAACATCTTTACACAAAGCCTAAGAAGTTGTTGCATGCAGTAGAGGGATAGTATGATCTTTCTGTTCTAAAGGCTGCACAAAAAGCTAATTTTAAGAATTTAAAGAAAAAAAAAGAAAACTTATGGATACCATTTCTTTAAAACATGGAAAATAAATACTTCTTTGTAAGGAAAAAACATATTTTGTTAGCTAAGAAACACTGAAAATCTCTGTTAAGTCTCTGATGTCCCACGGCAGTGGGCAGGCACCGCTGTAGGTCCCTCATTTGGCAGAGTTCAGGTGCATCATTTTGATTCTTAGCATCTCTAGAACAGGTAACATTTTCAGATGCCAGCTGTCTCCACCTTCTTTCCGTGGTCATTAAGTTGAAAATGAAAACTTTTGGTGAGTCTAAACACCAAGCTTATTGTGCATCAGAAGAAAAACATTTCAACACTATAGCTGTTAAGCTTGTGGCAGGGGACTGGAACTGGATGAGCCTTAAGGTCCCTTCCAACTCAAACCATACTGTGATTCTTCTATTACCATGGATGTGCATGGTGCCTAATGCTGCAGCCAACCAAAAAGTTATATTGTGACATTGATGATTTTATGGTAACTTCCTTTTTTTGTTCAACTTAAGAGTCTGGATCATGAGTGGAAAATCTACAATGTATAATCTTAATTTTAAATGGTTTACAGAAAAAAATGATCCACAATTCTCATGTTATTACTGAATAAAATGAGATGTTTAATAGTAGACAGAATGTCAAAGATGTTTAGTAAGAACTGTTCAGCACTCAGCAAAGAAATGGTGTCTCACAAGTGGCGTTATTCCTGGCCTGTTCAGGTATGTGGTAAAATTTGTAAAAACAAACTCACTGCATCCTACTCTTCCCAAATTAGATCAAGAGATGCATTTTACAAAAGCAGAAGAAATGGTTTCTTTTTCTATAATGGCAAAAGCAAAATATTATGCTATATTCTAGTATCTTCTTGTAAACTGACACAGAACTATCTATACTGAACACTCCAAGCAGTAACTCACAGCATGCCCACTCCACAGTAGCATTACTATTTGCAGGTGTAGTTACAGGTGGTGTAAGATTTACTAAGCACTTTATTAGTGTCACTGTCCCTGCGTAGCCACACTGCATCTTGCATTTCTCCTCTCCTCTCCCCTCTCCTTTTCAGTTCTCTGACAAACTTGTCATTCTGATGTGAGGAAAGGTACATGGAGCAATCCTCCCTGCTTCTTCCTCAATTAGCATGCCAGGGGCATGCCAGAGCTGCAAGTATTGACTGCAGGGATGCAAGTCAGTTGCTGCACAACTGGTGGCAAAGGAGGTCTTAGCATCTTCCTACATTACAGATTTGGTGTAAGAGTAAGACCCTCAGATCACCAGCAAAATCAGATTAGCTGGGTAGAAAAGGATTTATCAGATGAAAAATGTGTTACTGCAGCTGTAACTCCCTGAAATTCTAACTGCTTCTTATTAAAAAAATTTAATGCCTCATGGTGTTATAACACTGACATGTAAAAAGTTGTCCATTGTTATTCCAAAATAAATTCATGATACCAAGACGCCTCTAAGACTGCAAGACGAACTAGGAGATGTTTTCAGTCCTATCTACCTTTAGGCTACGATAAAAACAAAGATATTGGCAAATTCGAATCAGGATTGATTCCTCTTTGTAACACTTTGTAACACTGAATAAGCCAAAGACAAAACTTTATACTTGATTCCTGAAAGCATTTTTGCACAACAATGTCTCAGATTCTGGTATGTTTATATCCAAGGGCTTGGTTTGGATCAATATTTACTAATGAATGTTTTTACAATTGGTTATATGAGCAATTCCCCTTCCTTCTATAAACACCATTCTAAGACAGCAACAAAGATTGTAGCAGAAATGTTTGCCCTTATGGAAAGTTCCCAAATTTTTTTTTCAGCAGTAATGTTGGGCTTGAGGTCAGACCTAACCAGAGGGTGAAGGGAAAGCAGCCATCTTTGTTAAGTCCTCTGCATTTCTCGATTTTCTCCATCACCAAATTGCAATTGCAGACACAAAATGTATCGACTAAGCCACTTTTTGTATGTGTACTCATGTTTAGCTGCAACTGTACCTTTTTGCTACAAAAGAAAGTCAACACCACCCTTCAGCAGGTGAGAGGCTCATTATCCTTTTTCCAACCCACCACAGCCATGTGGCAATTTTCTCAACCCCACTAGGTTTCGTTTTCAGATACAAAACTGCAGAAGTTGACACGATTCCTGAAGGTCAGTAAACAATACATACACTTCTAAATAAATTAAGCAGCTGTGTCATTATACTGAATCCCTTTTCAGTAACTTTTTAATCCATTGAGCAGCTTCTACGTGCTTTCAAAGATGGTTTAAGTTAAAATAGTATTTTTTTTTCCTACTCACAGGCAGAGAACAGGAGAAAAACAAACACAAGTTGTGCTTTCACATAAAGGAAAAGTAGAAGCAGCTTTTATATATGCTGTTCAGCAGCAGCTGGCTGTTCACCCAGGACAAGTCAGGACTTGTTTAGTAAGAATGTAATAAGGAAGCCAGGGAGACAATGGGATAGAAAGTTCCAAGGGATAAGTCCTTTGGAAATTATGCTTCAAAAATTACTCTGTTCACAGTGCTAATGACCACAGTTGCAGCCCATTTTCTTTGGAGAAAGAGAATGAACTGGAGTTGTATCTCTACTCTCTCCCATATGCTGATACACAGACAGCAGCTGCTTCCTATCTCACAGCCAAGTGTGAGCTCAAAAGAAAGTGTCATTAATTACAGCTCATGACTGATAATCTTATGAAACAACTTTTTTTTTTAAACAGCCATGGCACCAAGGTAGATTACTGGAAAATCCAAAGTCCTTAATATGCTGTGGTGGCTATTGTTTTCCCTGAGAAAATTTAAACAACACAAGACCAAGGAATCTTATTCTAACCTATGCTGACATAAAATCACAGGAAAAATCTCATTGAAAGATTCTATCTTATCTCTAGTTCCTTTAAGCATACTGAGTAACCTCCAACAAGCAAGATGGACAAGTAAAAAAATTTCCTGCAAGATCTAGTACCCTTGCAGTAATCTTTCTGTTAGGTATAAATATTATATTTAAGTTCTAAACTAGCAACGCAATTGTCTCGCCTGCTGATCATCAAGGTTATCTTGCCTTTTTTCTACAGTCTCAAATTGTTTTAAGTACTATGGAAAGCAGCAAGGTGATGCTCTGCTTCTATGGTATCCACCTTTTCAAGGCACTGATTAGAGGTGAGGTATTCACTTCCCTTCTATCTCATTTGCTCTCTGTATGCTTAGATCTTCTGAGATAATTTATGCCTCTTAGCATAAAAACCTTTTGTTCACTGCCTGAAGCCACAGATTAGAACAGGTTCATCTAGAAGATCTGCCAAGGAATGCTCAGGTGAGCAACTTACAGCAATTTCCTGCTGGTGACAAGATCTGGAGCCTAAGAACTTTTTTTTGAACTAAACCATCAGAAAGTCCATGAGATACTGATCTTTTAATAAATACGTGGGAAGTACAAAAACATTCAGTGGAAGTTGCAAAGTATAAATCACTGGTGATGGATAACCTGTCAAGGCCAGGTTGGACAGGGGTTGGATGAACCTTGTCCACTGGAAGGTGTCCCTGCCGGTAGCAGAGGGTATCAGACTAGGAGATATTGAAGGGTCCCTTCCAATCCACACCATTCTGTGATTCTAAGAAAAATTATGACAATACTCAAAACAATTCTGTGTTGAAGTGAAAGTTATGCACCTTTACTTGTACAGAGAAAACTGGTGTGGTTCTAATATTTTCCTTTCACCTGTTCCTTTTTTTTTCCTTCTAACTTTAAAATCATGTATCTGCACTGCTTATGTAAAGATCTTTGTCTCAGCTGCCAAAGATTATTTCACAGCACAGCTTTAA
The DNA here is from genome assembly GCF_037157495.1 of Lathamus discolor. Classification (NCBI taxonomy): domain Eukaryota; kingdom Metazoa; phylum Chordata; class Aves; order Psittaciformes; family Psittacidae; genus Lathamus; species Lathamus discolor. The sequence goes on along the minus strand of NC_088909.1, from coordinate 33,940,128 downwards.
CTAACCCAAATGCAAACAGTATCACAAAATCACTGCCTGGGTGGGGAAAGAACCTTAAAGCTCATCCAGTTCCAAACTCCTTCCACAGGCAGGGACTCCTTTCACTAGACCAGGCTGCTCCAAGCCCTGTCCAGCCTAGCCCTGAGCACTGCCAGGAATGGGGCAGCCACAGCTTCTCTGGGCAACCTGTGCCAGGGCCTCACCAACCTCACAGCGAAAAACTTCTGCCTAAAATCTCATCTTAATCTCTCCTCTGTCAGATTAAAGCCATTCCCCCTTTTCCTGTCATATAAAGAATATAGATAACTTGTTTATACTCTTTATACACAGAATGTAAAAAAAAAAAAAACCCATGAAAACCAAACAACCCAAAACCCAACCCCCAAAAAGTAGAAATCACAGAAAACATAAATGACGCTAGTAAACCTCTACATCATTTCTATGCACACCACAACACTTTCCATTAGAAGAACCTAGGCCCCTGGCACTACTCCTGTAACAGGAGAACAGCAGTCAGTGCCAAGATTCATCTTACTGCTCTGGAAGCGAGATGCACATCGACATATGCATTAAATCGTAATGTAAAAACAGAACCACCACCCTGGCAGGCGCACTGCAGGTCGGAGAGGGGACTGCTACACCACCGAGCTCCCAAGCCAGGCAGGATGGCAGAGGAAGGCAGACACGCCGGGCTCGCCATACTGCTAGGCCAATTGCTACGCCAGGCCTTACGGGGAAACTGGGACGGCTGCGATCTCGCCAGCTCGCTGCCTCACGGAGAGACCTCAGCCTTGAGAAGGCTCAAAGGCCTGGCCAGGATGTGCGGGGTCTGTAGGGCGCCAGCAGGCCCGGGGGGCGCCGCTCGACTGGCAGGGTCGTCGGGAAGGGGCAGGGAAGCGGCCCGGGCCGGCCCCGCAATGCCACCACAGCGGCAGAGCCACCCCCAGCCCGCCCGCGCCCCGCACTTACCATGGCGACCCGCTCTCGGCCACATCACACTTCCGGCAGGCCCGGCCGGGCCGGGCCGAGCCGGGCGGAAGCGCCCCTTCAGGGGCACGGGGTGGGCCAGCAGCGGGATTGGCGGATGGTAAGGGAGAGGGCTGCGATTGGCAGACGCGGCTGCAGAGCGGCACCACGGCCGCGGGAGCTCGGTTTCTCGTTGGCTGCCGTGCCGCCGGCGAAGCGCGGCCTTTCCGCGCAGGCGGAAGCGGCTGCGGCGGCGCGGCAGGAGGTCGGTGAGCCTGGCCGGGCGCCCCGCCCCATCGCCGGGAGGAGGAGGTGGCTGGCGGGGCTGGGGGAAGCGGCGCTGACACGGGCAGCTGCTGCCGGTGCTCCGCGTGTCGAGCCCTCAGCCGAACCGGCTCGGCCGGGGCGCGGGGCGGTTTACCGGCGGCGCAGGGGGCGGGCTGGTTGTCCTTGTGGCCGCGGGGTGTGTGGGAAGCGCTGTGCCTTCCGGTCCTGCGGGAGGAGGCCCGCCCCGAGCGTGAAGAACACAGCGATCGCCTTAATGAGTTAGTTTTTATTGTGAAGTTCAGGCTCTGTTCTCTCTCGTGTAAAATACAGACTGGCTTCCTTTTAAGAGCGAGTTTGGGGGGGTGGGGGGTGGGGAGGGGAGAATATCCTCGAGCGAGCAGAAGTTCCTGGTCTGTCCTCTCCAGTCCGGTTTGCTCTTGTCCTGTACTCATTGCCGGTAAAGGTTCTTCACCTGCTTTCCGTTCCTGCAGTTGCACTTAACACGTCAAGTAAAATTTAAATTGCTTTTGGTAATGGTGATATGTTTCCTTGTAATGACGACAGTGTTTTCTTCTGTAATTAAAGACACCAAATTATTAGAATAGCTAGGTGTTACTCATCTACATCTCGATCTGCATTTACATCTAGGTGGTTGTGATGCTGTACCCCTGGCAGTGCTCAAGGCCAGGTTGGACGGGGCTTGGAGCAACCTGGTCTAGTGGAAGGTGTCCCTGCCCGTGGCTTTAAGGTCCCTTCCAGCCCAAACCAGTCTGTGAGTCTAGGATTCTGCGTGGTTGGCCTTTTAGACCTGTGTGTCAGAGAAACCCAATACAACTAAAACCTGCCATGACTTGCATTTGCAGTTGGTTTTGACAATGCTGTGCTTCCATTGAGCCATATGAAAGAGTTAGGCCTTCATTTTGGCTCAACATAAGAAAAGTATAGCATGCTTTCTTTAAAAAAAAAACCACCAAAAAACCTAGGAGACTATTATTATTTTTATTGAATTACTTTTGATCCTGTGAGGGGCTTTAGAAAAGACTAGATACACAGAACTGGTCAGAATGTAAGAATGTTACCATGATTATTTCGTATTTAGTGTAAGGTGCTGAGGTGTTGCTGTAGTGGCAAACCTCTGTTCTGAAGTTCTGTGACCAATCTTGTTCTTCCTTTTATAAGTGCACTTTATCTTATAGAAATTGATTGACATTAAACTTTACAAAGATGATTGCTTTCTCTTGAGGTGTTTGTCCTGTATCTTTCAATACTGGGGACAAATTGGTTTTGCTTGTTGAATGTGGGACAGGTTTTGCTTTTCCCCCTTGTTAAGCAGAAACAAATTTCTCATTCTACCAGAAGAAGTTGGGGTTATATTTGACATACTTTCAGAAGGTGCTGTAGTAGGCTGCAGCGTAGTAGGAGTACATGTATGAAAAAGAAACAAAAAGCAAAATATGTTAAGGCAACTGAAACAAACATACACTTACAGTGCTGTTACTAAAGTGCAACTTCATTTGCAGTGGTAACTTTGGTAACTGCAGTTTTGAGTTCTCTGTAAAACAGTAGTTTCAGATTAATCATCACCAAAATGAATGTTTTTCAGCATAAGCAGATGTGGAGTTTAAGGTGAATTTTCTTATATAAGTTTTTTCTGTCCTGTGTATTTCATACGTACTGATTTTAGATTTTTTTCTTATTTGTCTCGGGATTACGTTAGTCTAGTAACTATGACAGTTCACTAATTTTCAGATTTAATCATTTAATAAAATCGTCAAGATGCACGGTCATTTTGTCATCAGATGTTCATACTTTTTATTCCTATTTTGTTAATGGCATTCATCTGATCAGTTTCTTTTATTCAAATGTCGAGATTTTGGTTGAAAAACGGAATTCAGTTAAAGTAGAGAAAGACAGTTCTATAAGCAGCCTCACTGCCTAAGTATAACTTGTTAAAGTGTTTAATTGATGTCACCTTAAAGTAGATTTCTAAAGTGAAAGAAGTTAAAACTATAACCAACCAACAGTTCAACCTCTAATGGCTACTTTGACCCTAGATTTTAGAGGCAATACTGCTTTTGAACTTGTTCACGTGTCTCTGAAATGGAAAACTAAACCTGGTTGGTTTTTCTTTTTGGTTTCACTTTTGGCTTCTTGATGTGGATTAGTTACGGAAATTGAAAATTATTCCTGTAGCTGCAAAGGAGACTGCAGCTGCCAGTTCTTAGTCACATGGTAGTCAAGCCTGCTTCCACGTGGTCAGCCATCTTTATCTACCTCAGTATAAACTATATCTGCAAACATGCTTTATGTGATAGTTTTTATATGCTACTACCTACTTTGATAGTTTTGGGTGAACTCACGCGCAGATTTTTACAAAAATGCTTTTTTTTTACCCTAGCAATTAATTTTCATGTGAGGTTTTCTATAGTCTCAACTATTTAATGAAAATTTTTGTTGATTACATGCTGTATTAGTATGCTTTCAGCTGCCTATTTTGTTTTTGTGGGAAAAATACCATTTGATCATTAATAATCTTGTGGGGAGCTTGGTGGCATCATTTAAAAGGTAGTGTACCTAGCATGACAATGTCTTTGGATGCAGCTGTGATACAAGAGGATGTTGATTGATATATATGATGGTGGCACTCCAGTTTCCATTGCATTCATTCCTCTGATTAATATTTTGTCACGAAAAACCAAATGCAAGGCTAAGATAGCTGTAAGGCATTGGCTGGATATCCGTTCGTGTTTGTTGAAATCTCAAATCAGAAATTTAAACAATAATGCTATCTATATACCAATATTCAAATAGGTAAGTAAAACCATCTGGTGAATACTTGTTCTCTGCATTGCTTTTTGGTATTTGCTGATTTTCTTCTAAAGGAGGTTTAATTGTATTGGCTCTGCTTTGTAGTACATGCAAATTAAGAAATGTTTTAGTAGTGTGATTTACCAGTGAAGAGATTGCACACTGCTCAGTTGAGTGTTTAAGCAGCAGAGCATAAAGGAATTTGTGTGTCTAGTGAAAGTAAAAGAAGTGGCTGCAAAGATTAAGCTTCTAGGTTATTTTTAAATCCAGGAAGAATTATAACAAAGCAAAGTCAATTGCATTTAGGAGGCTTGGTATTTAGCTTCTCTTGTGTCTCTCAGCTGTCATAGAAGTAGGAGGATTGGAGGAGATACTTTAAAAACATCGCAAGTGAGTGACTCTAACATGACAGTTACATCTATATAGACAAGTTTTTTGTGCATAACGAATGTGTTTGTGTATGTATGAAGTAAAAAAAACATTTGCAAATAAGATATGAATGTGCTTGCTTCCTTGAGATAGGCTGATTTGAATGATTGGCAAAAGCTGATAATGCTCTTTTTTGGCTTTTACATGATAATGCTCTTTTTTGACTTTTACATGATACCAACTTCTGTTGTTCCTAGTATCTTCAAGTGTGAATGCATAAAAAGTTATTTATGTAGCTCCTACAGCTATAAATTCATTTAGCTCTTCCACTGGAATAAGGAAGTGGCAGAACATGAGGCATATGCATTATTCAGGCAAATATGTGGTGAGTAGGTAGGGTTCTGTACACTGGCAGTGGTATTAGAACATGACATTTTTGTTTGCTAATACTGTTTTGCAAAAAGTTATCTACATTTAGATATGGCTTCTCTTTATTTCCATTTCCTTCCTCCCTCTGTTAGCTAGCAAAAGTGCACACTATATTCACTGTAGTAGGATGAAATACAATAGCTGTAAAATGCTTGGAGTTGGGAGCTATTGGGAGTAAGGATGAATCCTCAGTCCTCACATCAGAGGTGCTTGGGAGGAGTGCTTCAACCTAGTATTGTAACCATACGTTTTATGGGAACTTACTGTGTCAGGTGATAAGGAATATTTATACAATGATGGAAATTCCTGTACCTTAAAATTCCTGCTTTTTGTGGCAGGTTTCATGTGAATTGCTCTCCTCTATCAGTATGACAAAGTTCTTTGAATAGCATAGACTGTTGTTTTATAGGAGTTGACTATGTCTTGAAAAAAATGTGTTATCTATCATGCTATACTTGATGTGACATACCCAAAAAATGAGCTTATAGTCTGGGGTGCCTTTATTTGTTGCATCAGGTGGTGACTGCATTGTTCAGACTGTAGAGGAAAAAGCATTTGCCTATTACTTTATATGCTCAACATTTTTGACTGCAGTTAGGGCATTTAGAATGATGTGCTATATGAAGCTGTGGCACTTCAGGAGTTATTTTGAAACTGATGGTGAAATGAGCAGAATAGCAGCATCTTGGATCTACAAGATGATTCTAAAGCATCTGTTGGTGGAGTTCTTAAGAACTAAACCTAGGGAGTTAGATGTTACACTTCCATTTCCATATAGGTGAGATAATTAAACGTACTCTACTGCATTTTGGCTTCAGTGTATTACATGTTGCCTTCTTACATATGTGCAGCAAGCCCTATAGGGTCACTTGCTGATTTGTCTCAAAGCCTGTTTCTGATGTCCCTGTTATATTGCAGTGCCACTTGAAGATGAAAAGTTTTAATCCTTTCCTCTTGTCACCTAGGGTTTAGCAGTAGGGGAGAATGTTTTAAAGGGGTTATGTTAAAGCTCAGGAGCTCCTGAGGAAAAAGCACCACACATCTTTAAGAGTAGATGGAATCACCAGGAGCTGAGATTTTCAGAGTCTCAAACAATTATTTATGTCTTCAAGGTGAATAGGATGGAGTTCTGATTTATTCACTGTTAAATTTGGCAAAAAGTGTGCAGTGCTTGCTTTTATTGTGAGCACTATGTAAAATATGTGCATACACGTTTAAGTTATGATCTGGACTAACTTCACAAAATAACAAAGAATCCAATTTAGAAATCTGCTCAGAGATACCATTAAATGGTTCATGAAATGAAATTTTTTTACACCAAAAATAGAATTTGCTCTAGTTTCATCCCTGGTCCCTCTGCTGACTTGAGCTGTGTCTCTTTCCTGGGTTAAGAATGTCTTTCATCCCCTGATGATGGTAATCAGGATGTCTTTGTGGATTTTAGTCTTCCCCACCTCCTTTATTTCATATATATATGAGATGAAAAAGAGGAAATATGGCAAAAGGCTCATGTGAATTTGAAGATTATTAGTGGAATTTAGCATCAGATAATGTAAAAATAAAGACTACTTTCCAAGATATGTCTAGTTGAAGATGTTCCTGCTCATTGCAGGGGGGTTGGACTAGATGAACTTTGAAGATCCCTTCCAGCCCAAACTATTCTAAGATATAAAAGACTTGCTGGATTATGTAAGGTACCATGCTGGCACAAGCTAAAGTGCAAATTATAATAGAATTACTTGTTGTTCGCTAATCTAACACAGTCAAATCTGATCAACATAACAATCATATCTTACAGGGAAAGTTCCAAGATGAAAGAAATTTCATTATGCATGTGCCTAAGCAAGGATCTCTAGTGTTGCTGTCTTCTGAGGCTTGCTGAAATTACTTGTGAAAGTAATTTCACAAAAACTACTTGATTATATAGTCCAAATTTCCAAAGTTTGGAAAATTATGGGACTGTTTCTCCATCTGCTTTGTGAACTTCTAGGTGAGTTTTGTGGGAAGGGCTGTCCTCCAACAGAGCAGACAGGATAGAGCAGGGGTTGTAAATTAAACAGTAAAAAAAGGACGTAATTTTACGAGTGCAGAGACTGAGAACTTTTGTGTTCTTGATCTAGACATCAGCAAAATTGCTTGCTGTCTTGGGATGGAAAAATTAATGCTATTAGAGGAAGACTGAGGCTATATATCCTATCACAGGCTGCATTTGTTTTTAAAAAAATTATTCAAATTATTGTGAAAGGGATTGTTTGTTTGTAGGTTTACAAAAGGATCTTAGAGGCCACACTTTTCAGCACAGTAGCTGGACAGGAAGGGCACATGGGTCTTTCCAAATGCTGTCAGCTGTGTCAAGCTTATGGAAGAAACTTCCCAAAAACCTGTGGAGAGATTTGTGCTGACTGTGCCAAAGAGGGAAACTCAGACAGTAGTCGGAGGCATCAAACTGAATTGTTTGGGCTTATATTAAATTTGTCCAGCTGTGAAACTTAACATTAATTTACAGAATAAAGCACGCAGTGGCCATAAACGTAATGAAGACTGGGCAGAAATGTTAATTTCAGTGAAAGCTAGGCACTACTGTTAATAGAGGATAGTTATTTTTGGAGATAAGAGGCAAGGAACTAGATGAAGCAGTCCTGTGTGTGTCTTGGTAATAGACCTACTTGACTTACATTTCATGATCTCCTGAGGGGAATATCTGGGAGAAGATTTATTCCCCCCCTCCCTTTTTTTTTTTTTTTTTTTTTTGTGTTGTGTTTTTTGGTTTTGTTTTTTTTTTTTTTTTGTGGTTGTGTTTTTTGGTGGTTTGGGGGGGGGGGATGTTGGCTTTTTTTTTTTTCTTTTTTCCTTTTGCATTGGTCAGGGAAATACATAAATGAAAACTGTGCTTTATATTTCATATCCTTAATTAATCATGTCTGTTCCAGAGATTTGTTTTATTAACTTTGGCTGTTCTAAAAGTGGGTGGGTTTTTTTTCTCTTCTTTAAATGACGAGGTAGAGGAAAAATCTCTAAGTATGCACTCTTATTTGAGGTTTGTGTTCTGATTTTGGTACTTGATAATGCAAAAGTGTGACGTTGAAAGGAAGGAAAGCATCATGGGTGTACTGTATCTAAAACTGTGTTGAAACAGTTTGGTGGAACTATGGAGGTCTGACTCTTCTGCACAAAGGTGTGGGCTTCATGTAGCTGTTCATGTGCCTGCATTAGTTCAGAGTCATTGTATTTGTTCACTGTTTCATTTCAGAAAGTAATGTGCAGCAGGGATTCTGTTTAGCTTCTGCAATTGGGAACCAGAAATACCAGCAGCATGAAGGCAGTGAAGCCAAAGCTTAACTGAGACTTAACTTTTAAACTTACTTTTCCCTCTTGTTATGTTTCAGTTTCTGCCCAACCCCTCATTATTTGGTTTTCTTTATGCCATCATTTCGTAAGGACTGATTTAACTTACCTGGAAAAACAGTCACTTAGAGTCTTAAACCAACATTTCTGAGACCTATGCTTCATGTATTTGCCTTGTAAGAATTCACAATAATTTAAGATCTCAAACAGTATCTGGTGCAGTACCAAAGCATTTTTGTGCTATATTTTCCTAATGAGTACTAAACTGCCCCCTGAGTTTGAGTCCCAATGGCTTGGGTTTTGGTGGTGTTTTTTTTTTGCTGGTATGCCCCTACTGTGTCCTTATACTACTAGTCTGCAGATTTCTTTTCACTCCTGCACAATGCAGACTCCCTGCTTGACATCAAGTGTCTTGGTTAAGTGTTTAATTCTTAATACTAGTTGTGGTTTTTGTTTGGTTGTTTTTTTTGATTTTTTTTATCCTGGTCTGTAGCAGGAAAAATGAGTCAGGAAAACTACCAAGAAAAGCAGGGAGCTGTTATGTCTTTTAAAGCATGATATTTTATGTATAGAATTTAAGATGTAAAAAACATGACTCTTGTGTAGCTCTTCATGTCCTCTTTCCTTTGTAAATATGGTTTGTAGACAGTGCCATTTGAGCACAAACTAATAGATATCTGATCCCTTAGGGTGTAGACTCAGTGGCCACTGAATTTGCTATCTAAACAGGCAGTGGAACTGTATCGTCATTTATTTTAGCTGCTTTTTTTTTAAAGCGAAGCTGGTGGTTCACTCAGAGCTTGGTGAGGCTGTGGGATTTTTGCCCAGGCCTCCCCTTGCTAAACAGTGGTGTGTCAGTCCTTCTTGGGTGATAGGCTGGTACTTCACTCCTCTTTTGGTTTATTCAGTGTGCATTATCCCGAAGCCTAGGCTGAAGTGATGGCTTGCTTTTTCGTGGATTTCTTGCCTCCTTTGAATGTGCTGTACCATGAGGCACCAACATCATATAATCCTATGTTTTATGTACTTGTTGTGTTAGCTGATACATTCAATCTCATGGTTTGGCATTCAAGGCAGATTAAAGAACCAGAGCTGAACCTGATGCTCGTCTTTGGAAATAGTTGAAATCGATGTTCAGTATGGATGGATACGGCTGGATGTCCCTTTGTCTTGCATTCAGACTCTGATTGCTCAGCTTAATCCACCAAAAAGTAATCAATTTTCACTGCAAAGAGATAAACATAGATGAATAAAGAGCTGCAAAATTTAAATTTATGTGCATGGAAAGTGAATATCTCAGTCCATTGAAAATGTCTTGTGAATTACTTCTGTGGGGGCCAGATGGAACAAAATGAATTATACCATTTAAATTAATAAATTAAATTAGTGTGAGCTCTTTGTTTTCAGGGAGATCAATGTTGCTTTTTCCAGTAGATAAGCAGCAAATGGAAAGAAAAATATAATAAAACTTTTGTTAAGTCAGGACGGGGTAATGCAGGAATTTTCTTCAAAGAAGATGCCTTAGGAAACTGATTAGCAAGATAATGCAATCTGGAGTCTAGGCCTATTTTTTATTATTAATTTGACAGGGACCTGAAATGAAGATGATCCATCTCTTCGAAAAGTCTAGGGCTTAGTAGTGGGATTATAGTAGGTCTATACAGGGACTAAATAATAGAAAACAAAGGAAGTCTGTAGGACAGATTTGTTTTGTGTTGAATATCCTGGTAGTACTTAATACTAAAGACAGTGTTTTGGAAAACAGATGATACCTCAACTAGACTACTTTGTTATCAATATAAATCAAAAAGGCATATGTATCAGAGTATTTTTGGATGGTGAAAGGGGGTTAAAGCATTCTGCCTTTTTTTTACTCAATTCCACAGCTTTCCCATACTCAATGCATAATGCTAAGTTGCTGAAAACTGCAAAGACACTTTTGGAAGTGTGATGAAGATACTATGAATTCTTGAATCTTGGTTCTTACTAATTGTATGTGGCAGGCTCAAAATTTGCGCCTGGCAGAATTGTACAGATTTGTTTCCTCTTTCTGATTTTATCTGCAAAACATATAATGATTTTAATCAAAACATGTAAAATTTATTTATTTTTTTTTTTTAGGTGATTATCTTTCTATCTTTCTTGATAAATAGACGAAAGTTGCAGTTTTCAAGAGAAGGCAAAATAGCTATTGGCTTTGGCAGGGCCTTGGAAAGCCAGACTGACCTACTGCCAAAGTAGAGTTACAAAATACATGTTGGGGCTTGCAAATCTCAGAGGCAACAAAGGCAGATACCATGGGTCTCTCAGGCATACCTACTAGCTTCGCATCCCATATCTGCCCCCTTGAAGCTGGTCTGGTGGTCATCTTTGATCCTTGCTCGATTCTGTACACACTTCTTAGTAATTCCATTACTAAAATTAACTTTTTCATAAGGAAATATATGAGTTGTATGACTTCATTTTATTTTCTACAAGTTTGTAACATCCAGTTACAAACTGGATTTATCTACGGAAACCTTAGGATTTTTCTGATAGGGATTGTGGAAAGTGAGGATTTGACAGTGTGCACACACTGAACTGTTGGTGGCAAGAGTTTGTAAAAAAACGAGGTGGGGAGAAGGGTTTATCCCTTTTCTATCCAGATACTTCCTTACTTGCTACTATATACTAGTGGAATTGCCCACTTGGGTGTTTATTTTAATAAACCTTGTTATAGCTTAAACTGTATCCTAGTATAGATGCTTATAAGTAAGCTTGGCAAGTCTGGATGCCAGGAGCTGGTAGTGGGTTAGGTCTGAGATTTCAAGAGGATGAAAGACACCAGGGTGGGCTTTGCCTCTGGGCTGCAATTAAGATCAAAGCTTGTTAGTAAGATTCCTACTATAAAGGTTGTTGACTGTCTGCTTCCTTCTGTTTCTCCTGATTTTTCAGCTGGTGACTGTAGTAAATAAGTCTGACAAGGGTTGTTCTTTATTGTAGATTCCAGATCTTTTGTGGCAAATCTTCCATATCCTATTGGTCTGACAAGCTCAAGACTGCTCTTTTTTAATTTTATTTTTTAATTTATTTGGGGAAGGGAGGGGAACACAACTGCACAAAAAGCATGTACATGTTTCCAATCCTTTTGTGGCTGCCACAGAACAGTGGGAAGCAAGCAGTGCAAATGTTAGCCATGTGGTTCTTGCTTCTGCACTTGGGTCTGTGAGGACCAAATACTGATTGCAGCTGTCTTGAAGTCAGTCTCTTGATTAAATGCTGTCATGTATGACTGTGTTTTTAAAATGGGTTGTTCACCCGTGTCTGCGCAAAGTTATAAAGTAATTCAGTCACTTCTTCACATCCAGTGCCAATTTTTGATTTGTTTCCTTTATGTGCAAGACAAAGTTATGTTATTGACAAATTTGTGATCCTTGTGCTTTTAATATAGAACAAAGTTAAACAAAAGAACAACTAGATACGATTTAGGTTGCATGTACTATAAAAATGTGTTGGCCCCCTAAATTTCACTAGGAAATAAAGGTCTTTCAAAATTTTATATTTTTTTGGTCTTCAGGTGTATCTTTAAGTTGCAACTGAGAGTTATTACTATTTCTTCGGTGTCAGACAAATATCATGGCCAAGGGAATGTCAGGCATATCGTGAGATTTGACAGGAAGGCTGCTGTATGATTTCTTTCATGCTTGTTGGCCTGATCATATTCTTTCAAAAAGAAAAAAGAAAAGAGGAAGTCCATATTAGGTCAGTAGTAGTTCTTAGATGAACAGAGTCATAGCTGAGGTTTCCATCAGATGTTTTAGTTCTCATCCTCTGGAAGTCTTGGAGCTAATGGAATTTTAAATTATCATTAGAGATATCAATTTGCATGAAATATGTATCTAGAAATATTCATAAATACAGACATTATTGTATTTTCTTCTGTTAGAAAATGTGTTAATAGCTAGGTTTAATCTTTAACAGCAAGCTGAGTTTTTCTGAACTCGTTTAAATCTCCAGTTATCCACTTATATAAGTACATATGGCATTTACTGAATAGTACCTGTTCTTTGAATATAGGTTAACTGTGCACTTTTTTCTGATCATTAGATTCTGATTTGTAGTGCGTGTTGTGGTCAAGCCAATGACAGAAGGGGTTGAAATTATAGACTTTAATAGCAGTGTGCTTTATGTGCTGGTCTTCTGAGCTCACTATAGATAGCTCCCTATTTTTCTCAACAAGAAAGCACTTAAGTTAATTGCTCCATTAGAAAGACATAGTAGCTCTTTCTGAGCAGTAAGTAGCCTTCCATGCATAGCTGCTGAAGTTTACAACACCTGCAGCCCAAGCAATTTCTAAAAAAGCCATTAGTCTGCATGGAAAAAAACAAAGCACTGAAGTTCGAATTGTTATCAACTTTGCTGTGTTGGAGCAGGCTAAAAGGTTTGGCTTTTGGTCTGTGCCTAATGCTGTCCAAAACAGCATATAAAATTCTTTGTAAACTAGTTTTAAAAGTGTCTTGTTTATTCAGAAGCAACTGTGTACACTGTTTGTTCAGAGAGCAGACTCCAGTCAATTGCACGCCAGCCAACATCTGATTCCTCCTTAGAAAGAAACATTGCCTAATACAGATCATAGAAGCCAAAGACCAAAGGGACAAAGTGCTAAAGATAAACAGCTCAATCCCCAACTGTTCGAAGGCCTCAATAAAGTCTCTGATTTACAAATTTGGGGTGGGACTTGACTGTTCCCACCTGCAAGCTTTGTCTGGCATCGTTGGCTCTAGCACAGTGATGTGCTGGTATGTGTTGTGACCTCTTATGCCCTTCAGGAGAAGAACACTGGCTTTCTTATGGCCCTAATCAATAAGTTTCTCTGCAGCTTTTCTTTATCGTAATTAAGGGAGGAGGTTTGACTGCTTGGATTTTGTTGAGGCAGTGAATGGAAAGAGCTACCAAAATAGTGTTTGAGACTATTGAATGGCACTCAAAGGCACTCCTACGGTCTAATAGTCTCAGAGCAGCTTTTCTAAACTGCAGTAGTAAGGGTCTGATTTCAGTAATGTAGTTTGTTGGAATGCTGTAAGAATAGCCTGGTTTTATGTAATGATTTTTATTTTTTTCTTTTTAAATAAGCTTCAGCAGTGTCTGGACTGTTAAATAGCGGGAATGCCAAAATTTGGGTGGCTGGTTTAACCATTTTCAGCATTAATACAGTTCTTAGCTGTATCCTTATCTTTCCACCCAAAGATGTGAATGGGAAGCTAACTTAAAGTTTCAGTTCTCCTACACCGTTTATGTTTTTGGCTGCCTTTCATAATGAAATTCTGACTTGGTGGGGATGGGTATTTTAGTAAAACCTTAAAAAGCAGTGCAGCTTCTGCAGGCTTGTGAGACCAGTTCTGTAGAAGCTCAGGTCCAAGTCAACATGTTTTCTTACAAACCCCTTTGTCAGTACACCTGCAGTTATTTTGTTCTGACCAACTGTCTGGCCCAGAGGACTTTAAGCAGCTGTGAGTCTTTATGCTTCATTTGTAGGTGTAGTGATAATGGATTGAGATAATAGTCACAACAGAGAAATGGTTTGACATTGGTTTAAAAATTCACTAATTTTTAAACCAATAATATTTGTGGCGGGACAAGTACATGCAGGACTGTTGGCTGGAATTTTGCATGTGTGGTGGTTATGACAATTAATTATCCTGTTGAATGGTTGGCCTTTTAAACTGTTATTTATGTATCAGGTTGAAATTATTTTCACTTTTTGAATTTACATTTAGTGTTTGGGAGATGCTCATGTCAGCAGTAACTTATTGCGGCCTTGATGCTACAGTAAGTCTGCAATTTGGGTGTATCATAGAATCACAGGCTCATTTAGGTTGGAAGGGACCTTAAAGCTCATCCAATTCCAATGCCCTGCAACAGGCAGGGACACCTCCCACTGGACCAGGTTGCTTCAAGCCCCATCCAGCCTGGCCTTGAGCACTGCCATGGATGGGGCAGCCACAGCTTCTCTGAGCAACAAGCAAAACCTCCCTATTGAGCTACGTGTGCATCAGTACCTTGTATGCTGTCTGACTGGGTTGTGTGCAAGTTTTCATAATCTTTGAGTAAAAATGAATAATTAAAGTATTTTTAAAAATACTGTTTTTCAAAGAAGGACTTGTGTGGAAATATTTCATAGGAGACTCTCTTTTTCTAGAACAAGGAAAAGGGAATCTGGTAAGCAAAGGAGAGTACATGCCTGTGTGCTTAAACATACTACACGTTACTTGTACTTCCTGTCTTGTGCTGTTTATTAACTCATGTCCAGGCAGTTAATGCACTACAAATCTTTAAAATTGCTTTAGTTCTGTAATCACTAATTGCAAAGGCACTGTTCCAAGCCTCAGTGCCCCAGATTTACTATTCTGGCTTTCAGGTTCACAGATACACTGTAGATTTTCAGAAATGGCCAGTTGCTTGGTGATGGAATTAGAAGACATTTTTAGACTCATTAATTTTTCAATATTTCTTTTAAGTAAGCTTTTAGGTTTTGGTACATTTTCTGTGAATAGAAAGGTGGAGTATGACATCTGTAATAGTATAAGCGACGGTGGTTTATGAATGCAAGTAGTCAAGTTGTCCGTCTTTACTGTTGTTGTTGGGAATTTATGATGCTTAGCTGTATGTACATGATTTATTTAGTACTACTACTACCATAGCTTTTGAATCCTAAACTCTCAGAAAAATATTCTGAAGATGGAAATGTTATGGTGCTTATGCGAACTTAAGCTGTAAGGTGGAAAAATAAAGTTAGTGTTTTAAGCACTTGGTGATGAAAATTTAATGGATAGTCAAGGAATCCTGGAAGTGCCTAGTAACATGTTTTCACCAAATCTCAGCCTGAAATTTGCAGCAGGCACTTTACGTGACGTTCTTCTTACTGTTTAGAAATGTTATTGGTTAGTGCAAGGTGATCTATATTGTGGTTTACTTAGCCATCAGAAGCAGTTAATGTGATATTTCATTAACCTTATTGATATCTATAACGAATGTTTATTATTGACAATGCAGCTGTTGTCCAGCAGTTAATGCAGCTTTAAGCTTGAAAAACAAGTCTTATATTTATGTGTTTTTGCTGCCTTTAAATACTGTGCATTTGTCTGGGTGAGGGAAAGGCATTCAAAATGTCATTGGGCACAGAGCTGAGCAAAAGTCAGACACAGTGCAGTCAGCTGCACTTAAAAGTGTTCTTCCTAAAACTCCAACTTTTTGGAAGACCGATGGTCATTAAATCTGTCTCTAGGTTTGGCTCTCGATGTCCATGAGCAAAGAAGGAGCTTCCCTCTACTACCGCTTGAAGAACAGAGTCTTAGGGGCTAAACTGAGCCTGATCATGATCACTTGTTGCTATGCTTCAGATGGAAAACCTGATAGAGCTTTTAATACCTAACCTGTCCAGGCATTGTTGTACTCACTGCATGTAGTTTAAATGCCTCACTTGCGTTTTCCTACTTTTATCAACACATGCTATATTTAGTGTGTGAGTGAACATGTAGCCCTTCTTCATTCACTTATAAAATTTTTATTTCTGTTTCTCCATTATTCTGTGGAGCAAATAGCCAAATGCAGTTTCAAAGTTCTTGAGTACCCTGAGAATTCATTGTTGTCAGAATAATGTCAGAATAAAAATGCATAGGATTCTTTAGAAGGTCTTAAATACAGGTTGCCAAATTGCTTTGATACTGAGCAAAAAAATTCGCTGTAACGTCATAAATTTTGGGTTCTGCAACATTCAGTTTTTAAAGTAAATTATTTAAAAATTAGAAATTCTATGGTAGCTGGCATCCACTACAGCCTCTGCTTTGCAGAGAACCTTAGTAGCTTGTTTTGCCTATCAGTTTTCCAGATTAAATTGATTTTTCCATTATAAATGAAAAACACAGGCGTAGGGAAGTGTATGTGTATTGTAATTTTTTTCTTCCTCATCTTCCTGGCTCTTAGTATACTAATTTGGGACTCTTCAAATTCGTTTCTTTATTGTCACTATTCTTTTAAACCTTACTTACTGTAATCCAGTTTTCTGTTTGAAAACCTCAATTTGTGGAGGAAAGTAAAATGACATTTTAAGTATGCTTATATTTGTGGGGTTTTTTTTTTGGGGGGGGGGGGTTGGTTTGGTTTTTTGTGGTTTTTTTTTTTTCATAAGCTGGTTATGTAAAACTGCTAAGGACCTCTGGAAAATAAGCCATTGGTTATAAAAGGATTATCTTACTTCCTGAACAGGTATCTGGAAAATGGAGAAGACTTTGAACAGAATTCATCCAGTTTCTGATCCAGAAGCAACGTACTTTCTACAGGTGTCATGGGAAAAAGATATAGGTGCTGGCTTTGGTATAACACTAAGTGATGGTCAATGTGCGTGGACTGGGGCAGGTAATAATGTAAAGCAAAAAACCCCAAGCCTGTATTAAGTTATTACTGTTCTTTATTATTATTACTGTTCTATATTATTTTTTGTTATATGAATCATTTTCTAGACTGTGACCTACAGCTTGCATCAAAAACTTCTTAGGAACGTCACTTCTTCCTGGTGAAAGAGGAGGTGTAGTTGATCTTCTGGGAAGTGTTCAGAGGTCTTTCAAATTTGGAAAGTCTCTGTGTCAGACCTAATACTAATTCATTTAGCATATGGATATGCAATGTTTTGCTCTTTCTCAAGAATTTAATGGAGTGCAGTGATATTGGAGTACCCGTTATGTGTCTTCTCCAGATTCTTGAACAGTCATGCAAGTTGCATTTGCAAACTGTAGTTCAAGAAGCATTTAGTTGCAGATGGTTTTTAAGGAGTTTTATAATAATTAAAGGTACCTGTGTTTGGTACTCAGGTGAATTTTAGAGAAGGAGAAGGGACTAGATTTTTATTATTTTTTTTCCTTGGCACAAGTTGTCAGAAGAAAACCTGAGTAAGAAAATGGGTCTTTGTATAGGTGCGTACTTCTTTCATTCATGCTTAGCGAAAAGAGCAAAGATTTGTGTGTTCATTTAGAAATGTGTTAAATGCTTGATCAGAAGCCTTTCTCTCAGTGGCAAAAATGTTTCAGAGGGAGGAAATAATAATATATTTCACAGCATATTGTCGGTGAAAACATTTTCCTGACTCTTTTTTTTCCTATTTCTGACTCTTTATTTTCTATAAGAATATATGACCATGTAGTTCCTTCCTTCTTTCTCCATGCCCAGCAGGCATTGTTTCCCCCCACCAGTTCCTATGTAAACTCAGCTTTCAAATGGGCCTTATCTGTCTATCTTATTTAGCTTATATATCTTAACTATCTATCTTAACTATCCGTCTGTCTTATCTGTCTTATCTACTTATCTGTCTATCTACCTACTATATGTCTGTCTGTCTAATGGGGCTTTTTGTATAAATATATGTGTATACAAACTATGTGTGTATATATCCAGCTCCTATGTATAAAAAGAAGCTTAATCATTAATTAACCTTATTTTGAATGCTATGTTTACCTTTTTTTTTTCTTTCAAACCTAGGAAATAAGACTAATTTAAAATATGTCTACATATGCATTAAATCTGCTCTTCCATATTCCTTTTGACATTTCAAACACACTATTGATTAAGAGTTTCTGCACAAGACATGCATATATTCCCATGCTGGTTCACTACGGTCTGGCACGAAAGGTTTTTCTTTCTTGATTTGACAATAGGATAGTCAAACTATATGTTTTCAAAATAACAAAAGGGATGTTAACATTAATAAATGCTTAACTAATTGAGCGTACTAGTTTTTCTGTTTAAAGGCTCTTCTGGTTGTTCTTACATAACTTAAAAATTCACAGTTTAAAATTCATGACAAGCTGTTTCTTTGAATCTCTTATTTTTCTAAGTAAAAGCTATGTTACTCTAACTGGAAGGGTATAGAAAAAATACGTAAACACAGTTCTCATTTTGTTAACTTCCTGCATCTGGCAGAACGGATGATCATTTTCCAAAACAGAGAACCAGTGAAAGCAAGATGACCTCACTCTGTTAAAAGAAAAGAAAGAAACCCACAGCCGTTTAGCATGAGCACAAGGGATTCATCCAAAGGAGAATACTTCTGTTTCTTATGTGATCCATTTCTAAGGAAACCCTATTGAATTTGCAGTCCTTTCAATAATTTCTTTAGGAGTTCAAGTTCTTGTATACTTTTTCTAAGTTATTACATCATGTTTGAGACTGCTTAGACTCTAAATTCAAAATCTGGGATGAGGGAAAGCAGTGGTCAGAAAATTCTTGCTATGGGAAATCCCTTTTGAGTTTCTCGTGCTGTGGATTATTTTGTTTGGCAAAACCTACCAGGAGGTTAATAAGAGTTGCTGATGGAGTTGTCTTTTATGGGTTTTGTATATTTAATGTGATGATGAAAAGTGTTAGAAGTCCTATTTAAGGAAGGAGAAAAAAACCAAAAACCAAAATAAATCTTGGAAGGGAGGAGAAGCACACAAATACGCAATATGATCTAATGTATTAAGTTGATATTGGGTTAAAGAATTACAGGTATATAGATTTATACATTCCATGTTTTGCTAATGATTGTTCAGTTTTGCTAGTTCTATAAGGTAGAGGAACATGCATCAGGTACAGGCACCACCAGGGAAAAACCCAGATGCTCTATTACAGCATATGTTAGTACCTTTGGTTTTTTAGCTTTCATATTTTCATTAAAGATTTATCTCAGTGTTGAAGTAGTTGTTCTAGACAAACACTTATTTCAGCAGTTATTTCCAGTTTACCTTTTTCTTCCCCTGTTTGCCTCACTCAGCAGGGATTCTGTATTTCTGTCTATTGTTTTGAGGGACTTGAGGGGATTGCTGATGTACTAGTAGCTTCTTTTCTTTCAACTCTGTCTTGCATCCTGTACAAGAAATAAGCTAGGTAATGAAGAAATTGGTGGTTGTAATTTATAAAGAAGATAGAAATGTTTTGATGGTAAATTTCTTGTGTGCTTTTCTCACTCAATTCTTACTATTTTTGGTGGATTGTTAGCTCTGCAAGATAACTGTTCAGCAGCACTGTACCCCACATTTTTCACTGACATGTAGGCTTAGTTTTTTTTCCCCTGACAAAAGCTCCACTTTTTACATGAACATTAAAAGTACTGTTTTGAGTTTAAGAAAAACAAGATGCAGGTGGCAATTGTCAAAAAGTCAAAATTGTAAAAAAGTCAAAAGGTGGCAATTGTCAAAAGTCTTAAGCCTTTCTGGTAACATCCGTTTTGTGCTTAAAATAAATTTTAAATATCTTGGAAAATAATTCTGCTACTTCATCTAAGATCATAGAATCCCAGACTGTTTTGGGTTGGAAGTGACCTTAAAGCTCATCCAGTTTCAATCCCCTGTCATAGGCAGGGACACCTTCCACTAGACCAGGTTGCTCAAAGCCCTATCCAGGCTGTAGATGCATTCAGTTATGTTGAAGCTGAGGGTTGAACTACTTGGCTTACAGTGAGCTAGGGAAGAACTGGTAACATGTGCAATGGCTGGTGTAAGTTTAAAGCCTCCTGCTTTGCATCGCTGTTTGTGATGATACGAAGTCCTTTTCTGAAATACCTGTCAGTCTTAATGTGTGAGGGTTAATGCGGAGCTGACGTTGACTTAGCAGTTGCTTGCTTGTAGGTCTGCTCATGTTTTCAGTGCTGCATGCTGGCTTTGCTCTTGTTCATGCCCCATATGCTAGCTGCAGATAGGTGTGGTGCACAGGGATGGAGGCAGTGATTCACCATTGCAGCTAAATTGTGGCTTTGCACTCGAAGTGCTGTTTGAACAAGTAGTACTAACTGGCTGTATACATCATACTCTGTCTTAGCCTCTTTCTCTTCATCTATTAGGAAGAAGGAAAAAGGAGAAGAAAAGGAAAAAGGATGGTTGTGATGTCCGTCCAGAGAAAAAAGGATTCTGCTATGTGTTTATTGATTTCTCTGTTTCCTTGTTCTGTGTTCCTTTTTGCAAACATTTTTCAAACCCTAGCTTAAGGAGGAGGGCTGCTGTTGCCCTTACTTTAGTTCTCCTTAAATTTGTCCTTTTGGGTTGTAGAAACAAGTTTGAAAAGTGTAACATTCTTCAAATGATGATACTGAGATATAAATGTTTTGGATCATTAGTTCATTAGGTGTTTCAGAGTATTTCAGTTCCCTAAAGCTCGTCAGTATTAGGCTACATACAAAAGCATTTATGTACAATTGCCTATTGCATCTGCTGAAATGGACAGCAGAGTAGTTTCCGTTTTGTGAGATGTGCTTTTACTAAGAACACACATCTTCAGCTTACAAATCTGTAGGGACATACAATTTAATATGCCACACTTCTCCGTTGCCTCATTATTCCACCCATCTCCATTTTATTTTTCCTTCCGTGCAATATAGGTAATGCAGCTTAAACGGTGAGGATAGAAGCACCTTCTCCAATCTGGGAATACTGATTATGAAGTTGTTTTGTTTCTGGTTTATCGTAATGCATGTTCCGTAGCATTCCTCTATTCTTTTTGACATATAATGACATTTCTGCAGTTTCTGCCATCTGCTGAATGTTTGTGGTGTTGCTGATTTTGTAAAATACTATGTGTCATACCTTGTCCTTTTACTTTATGCTAGGTTACTATGAGTGTGACAGGTTTCCTCTTGTATCTTTGAAAGAAGAGAGCAGAGAATACTCATTTTTAAGTGTTTTCTTAAGAACAATATAGGGAACTTTGTGAGAGATTTCAGACTGCCATACACCTGATATTTTGCATCTTTGCATGACAGAGACTGAGTTGCTGATATTGATGAGCCTAATTCCATTCTTTTTCCTTGATTTACCTTATAACTTCAAAGCAGTTCAGTTCCTTTGCATCCCTTTGCTTTCTGGCTTTTGAAGGACCTAACACATTTGAATCTGCTAGGAAAAAAAACGTTTGTGCTAAGGGATAATTAGTGTGATTCTGACCCACTAATTTATTGTTCTAAAATGAGCTTATATGCAGGCTGAGATTTTTCACAGAAGAGGATAGCTTCTCTTTGTGTCAACCTTTTGTTTCCTTGAAGTGGTGACATTAGCATGCTCTCTCCTGCCACCTGCATCTTCTTTTTCACATAGCAATTCTCCCCTGTGTTATAAACAGAGTAGTAGAATGGGGTGTTCATGACTGATCTGCCTTATCAGATTTTGCAGGCGTATGGTAATGTAATCACTTAAAGTGATTAGCAAGGTAGTATTTCTTTGTGTGCACAGTTAATGTATTTGTGAATAGATGGCTGAACTGAGTACTGTGACCCATTATTAAAAAAGAAAAAAAAAAGGGCACAAAACTCCAACAAAAAACCCCAACAAACCCCTCTCAGTTAAGTGTAAGACTGATAAAGCTTACATGTTTTCCATATTTTGAGTTGTGTAGAGAGGAGGACTACAAAAGCTGATACTTATGAACAAAAGCATTTGTATAGAGAGCAAATGCAGGTATTAATAGGTTTTTAAGTGGGGTACCTCTTTTTTACTGGGTTTCTGAGCTGGCTTTTGATGTGTGTGTGTTTTTTTTTTCTTTCTCCTTTTTTTTTTTTCTCCTCAGGATGTTTGAAATTAATGTCTTTTTGTATAACTTGCTCCCTCAAATTTTAGAAAGGTCGAAGAGCAGGTAGGGGCAAATGACAATCCAGAGCAGTCTCCTGAGAAGACTGGCCAGAAGAAAAGGAAACACTTCTGTTAATTAAGTAAACAATCTAAAATACTGTATTGGTAAGCTACACTTGAAAGCCTGCAGTATGTTATACACATCCTATCTTTAATTTAGAGTCTTTGCTTACATCTGTCTGTGCAAGAAAACTCTGCACTCATTGAGATCGTTATTCTGATTAACATTTTGATCTTTAAAAGTTCTGAGAAAACACTATGTAGAATAAACTAAAAAGGAAGTAAGATAACCAGGGGCCCAGGAGGTAAAATCAAGAACTGTTTCTTGCTACTCGTAGTGAAAGATGGTGGGTTTTGGTAAGCTGCCATTTCAGTTTGAGGTTTTACCAAGGTTTAGGAAGAAATAAATGATCAGAAGCAGATGGTAGAGGCTATCATAGCTTTTAACAACAGTACGTCTTTATTGGCCTGTTCTGTACTGTATTCAGTCATTCATCATCTTCAAAGGAATGGAACAAAATTTTCTTCATAGACCTTATGTAGTGCAAACTGGAGACACATCCCTCATTTAGTGGTGTTTGAGTGTGAAGGGTAAAACAAGGATTCTTGAGTCTTGTGGTGTAGTTTCATTTGTAAATTGACAGCTTGTTTTTTCTTAAGATTGTAAGTTATAAACTAGGAAAACTGGGTTAAGAATGTGTGAGGAGGCAATTTCATCTGTTGTCTTACAGGGTTCAGATTACATGGTTTCAAAGAGACCTCAGAGGGCACAATAAATCATAGTTCAAACATTCTACTTCGTTATCAGGTTAGTGTTATTCAGAATAACTTTAGGCAAGTAGAATTGTGGACTGGTAGCAATAAACCATTTTTAGAGAGGAAACAAAGGAACAAAACTCAATTCTTAGGAAAAAGCAGTATTCCTGCTACATTTCTATTAGCATCTGGCACATTGTATGTCCAGGAATAAATAGTCTCCATTAAGATATTAAATTTTGCCTATTCCTTACAGTATGTGTCTGTCTGTATGTTCATATAAATACATATACATGCTCACATATACATTTACGCGTATTCACAAATACACATAAGGTTATTTCTCATATGTCTCTCTCTGATAGTGTCCGAAGCTGAAATTTCTAGGGAGGCTGCTGACATGGAAATGAACAGAGAAAAGTATGTTGAAGAACTGAAGAAAGCATTGATAGTTGGAGAAGAATCAGTTGGCAGATACAACTTTGCTGTTTCAAGGGATGATGAAAATATGGAGTGTCACTTCTCCTATGAAAGAAATCTGAAGGATGGCTCTGTAAGTATAGTTAAATGTTTCAATTTGAATGTTAAACTATGAGAAGGACCTTTTTGGTACATTTATGTATTTTATTAGGTTATTTGAAATTGACAGACCTGCAATACGTTTTTCTGACTGGATATTGTGAGCTCTGCCACTGGCCAAACTAGAAACAAGTTTGAGGTTTCCTATCAAGAGCTGGTACCAATATAACTATTTCTGTGTTACTTTCTTAAATGCTACTGCATATGTATATTATTTCTCTATGTAAATTTTGGATTAATGTAGTAATAGGTTGAGGGGGAATGGCTTTAACCTGAAAGAGGGGAGACTGAGATGAGCTTTAGGGCAGAAGTTCTTCCCCTGTGAGGCTCTGGTACAGGTTGCCCAGAGAATCTGTGGCTGCCCTATCCCTGGCAGTGTTCAAGGGCAGGTTGGAGGGGGCTTGGAGCAACCTGGTCTAGTGGAAGGTGGCCCTGCCCGTGGCAAGGGGTCGAAACTGGATAAGCTTTGATGTCCCTTCCAACCCAAACCACTCTATAATTTTATGTTTTTATATTATTATTATTATTATTATTGTTGTTGTTATTATTATTTTATATTTTTATAATTTTATGTTTTTACCTGCACGTTGGAGCTGTAGTTCAGTATTAAGATGATATATTCCATGTAGTATAGCTTTATTCTTAATTCCTAATTTAGGAAGTATGCTTTCCATTTAAAATTACAAATGCCCAAAACATTTCTGCTGTGCTTGTTTCTTCTTTCTTCTCTCTATATGCACATAAATAAGGAAACATATTAAAATGTAAGTAAGATTATTTTCAAATGCAAAAACATACTTTTGAAATGAGCTTTTTTTATTTACCTCAAATCTTTTGGAAGCTAATGCTAAAAGTGTTTCCTTCTTGGAATTGCATTACATTACAGCCGGGTATGTGGTTCTATTTTGGTTTCTTGGCTGCAAAGAAAATGGTCGTTTTAAAGTAGGAAAGAAACCAGTAGAATCTGTATTTGTAGATACTTTTGGTTATTTCATGTTGTGATTTGGTGTTAAAGCTTTTCTGGTGAAGAAAGTAATTTAAGGTAATCCTCCTTGCTTGTACTCTTGTTTTTGATTTCTTTCCCCCTCCTTAAAAATCAATGCGCAGCCTTTCCCAATGTTTGTCACAGCTTCAGTTATGCTGTTGGACTGACTGACTACTCTGCTGCATTAGTAAAATAATTTGGGTTTAAAAACCGCTGATTTAAAATTACACAGGTCTAGTTCGGGGCACAGTTCTACAATCAGTTTTACTGGCATTATCAAGGGGAAGAAAACTGTGGGGAGAGAATGGAGATCAGATTGCAGATAGAGAGGAGTGTGAATATCCTTAACCAGACCTCTTTTTTTTTTTGTTGTGGAGAAAAATACAGCATGGAGTTATGTCTAGGAGCAAAGTGTGTGGGGATTGTCATACCTGTTTTGTTTGAAAACTATTTATTCTTCAGACCACTGGAACTTGCTCTGCTTCTCATTTGGTTAATTTTGTAGGTAGCACCTCTTAATAAACCAGCAGAGGTGTCTGACTTGTAACAAAACCAAGCAAAACAAAGAAACTACCTTCTCTGACATGTGTCTGTTGGAAGTGGAAGATGGAAATACTTTTTTCCACTGAACTGGAAATGGGCATAAAAGGTAGCATGAGTATTGGTCACAAACCTCTAGTGGGAGTATGTATCTCTTTCATGTGTCTCTTGCATGAGATGAGGAAAAATGCACTTTAAAGATGGGGGCCATTCAGTAGCAGCTCAAACACATATTGTCAGTCTGGCTCCATTTTAGTAAGCAGAGAAAGATTCAGTGGGATAAATTTTGGCTTCTTCTGGATACTTCATTATACACCCTTTTCCTTGTGCAATATAAGAAATTTCATCACAGTTTGGCTCAAGTGAGATGTTAAAAGATAGGTGATGCAAGTCTTCTAAGCTGCATTATCAGTATTTCTGTGTATTTACCCATAGGGATCTCTAACTGTTCCGTGGTGCTTGTTGTGAGCACACAGGGCTGAGTACTCTTCACAAAGGGTCTAGGACAGAAGTGCTGTATTAGAGGGGGATTATAAGGTTAGGACCAAATTGTATTTAGAAAATAAGAGCAGTAATTTTAAGAATCCTGTTTTTCTTCTCTGTGTCACACATAATATATTTTAAATACCAGACAGATGAAATGCATGCTATATTTTTATTAAGGAAATATATCTATATATATGTGGGCCCACCTAATACATGTTTCCATCAGTTAAAGCTTACGAGAAATTTAGTTCATATGAAAACATCATTATGTCAATTTGGGAAAATAATAATCTGGCCAAAGAAATTGAAAATACAAAGTGTTCTGATTGCTATGCATGCTTTTAGTTTTGGATGTCAAAAGAGTGTTTTTAGAAAAGATGTAATTTCTTGGGTGAAAATATACCTCCCCTCCCCCCCCCTCCCCCAACTAGTGCCTGCAAATAAAACTGCCAAAGCCTTTGTCAGAATTACAAATAGCTTTCAGGTATATAATAGCGTATGTTTCAAACATCTTGCAAATTCTTTGTGAAAGCACTCATTATGTGTATAATTCAGTACTAAATTAGGAAATTCATCTTCCTGGGCTCTGTACATCCAGTCGGCTGAGATTCAGCTAAATGTACGTTTACTGCAGAGAAAGCCTAGAGAAACTACCCTGCAACTTAAATGTGACTTAAATTCAGTGTTTATCTGTTACCAGTACTTATTTTTCTTACTGGGTATTTATATTTTGTCTGTACGTCTTCGGTTTAATCAGTATGAAAATTTTATCTTTTCATATTTCAGGAACTCTGTGTGTGTGTTTATGTATGTATATGTGTATAAATTACCACATGGGCTGGGTAAGGGGTAGCAGGATGATGATGGAGATGTGTGAGTGGAGGGAGGGGAGCTTTTGGTTAAACTGTGCTGCATTTCTTTTGTTAGATGTGCTATCTGCAGTCAAACTGAGAGAGGTAGGTAGTCTTCATGTTTTTGTTTAAAAATGTGGGCATAAAGGAAAAAAAACAGTCATTTCCAATTTTGACAGTAGGACCCTTAATACTACTTTAAAGTTCCCTACTTCTCTCGTACCCCATTCTATTATTAATAATCATTGTGAGAAAAGTCCATTAAATTGTTGGGAATAAGTAGAAGATTACTATTCTTAAACCAATGTTTTTTATCATCTGATACATAACAAAAGGAGAGGGTACAGAAAGCTATGCATAAAATATGGTTGGTTGTGTTTTAATGCTGAATCTTTAGCTTAGTCTTAAATAATGCAGTTAAATCTTTTTAGTTAAAAAAACCCAACCAGAACTTCTGAAATGCATTGTCATATTTTGTGAGCTATAAAATGCTTATCAATTCATGCAGCTGTCTATTATTGGATTTTTTTTAATCCAGTGAGTACACAGGTTCCTAAGAATAAATTTAATACTCTTGGAAAATCAGTATGCCTTTTGTTAGAGGTATATGCATGCTTGTATACAGAAACTGAATTATATTTCATTAATTTTAGTGAAACATACCTACACGATGATGTTGATCGCCAACAGTCACTTATGTCCATCTCAGCCAATAATTTCGAGTGCACTGCTTTGCCACGGTTTTCCATCCAGCCTTCATATAACACTAATTCCTGTAAAAAATGAAGAGTTACAATGTCTGCAAAACAATTCGCCATTTTTCTTCTGAATACATCATAGATTCAGTTATGTCCTGTGCCCTTACTTAAAAATTTTATCTATGCAGTCTATAAATAATTGCTGTCTGAAAAGTCTGAAGTTTAGGTACATGATGGGTATACCCAAGCTGGAATGTGGTTGTTGAAAGCATGTTAAGGAATTCACAGTGGTGAATTTTTGCAGCTTGTGGGACAAGCTGCTTCATGTTCTGTCTCCTTGCTAAGAAAATTCACGTTTTTTTGTAGATACCGTAGTTTAAATGAATAATCTTAAATAACATTCTTGATGCATTTGCATTTCACACTTATCTGTAATAGTATGGAGTTTACTAATTTTTGTTACTTTAATACACAAAGAGAATGTATCCAAGAAAGCAGAGAAAGAATGTTAAGCTATAATTTTTTTTTTTTTTTTTTTTTATATCGTACCCATGTTGGGCAAGTATACTGCTACATCTGTGTATACCACCTTGGGATATCATTTGATTCCTGCTTTTTGCAAGTATTTCCCTATATGGCACATACTCTGTACATATTTAGCATGCTTCAGATATCACTAGGAAATTACTAACCAGATAATTTGTCATAAATAGCAATATGGTAGTGCATCAGAAGTTAGTGTTTAAAATTTTAGGCCTTACAAAGCAGTGTTTACAATGTGATCAGCAATTTAATCATTATTTACTGATGTGAGGTAAAGTTAGCTATGTCACTAGTGTCTCTTGCGTGATTTTGGACTAGGGACTGGTAATAAGTCACTTGATGACAATAAAATGCGTCAGATTATAAATTTTTGTTTCCATAACTGTAGCGAACTGTGGTATTTGAAATAATTTTTACATTCTTTGGAGCAGCTTGCTAAAGATCTGCTTAACCTAAAATAGAGTTATGTGCCAAAACTGTATGGGGCAGTCGTTACAGATTGGACAAAGAAATAGAAAATGCACTGTAGGGGTAACTATCCTGACTTGGCAGTACGGTACACTAGATGCCTTAATAGGTATTCTTCATCCCCCAAACCTGTGAATCTCTTCTAGCCTGCCCAGACTGTGCTCACACATACAGCGTCTTCACAAAGGAACTTGTATTTACAGATACAGACACACACGTTGAAGAGCAGCAGGCTGGAGGATGTAGATTTTGCAGGTTGCCTCGTGAGAATAGGTTTATCATCCCTCATTAGCTGCCACAAGTTGGTTGTTCAAAGTTTATTGTGACTTTTGTAGTCTGGATGAAACATTTGAGAGTGGTTAGTCTGACAGATGATTCTCCACAATAGCGCTAAAAGGTGACATTGTAAACACCTCCTCATTGAGGTAAACTTACAAACAAGCTGTTGAAGATCAGATTGTTTTTCCTTTCTTAACTGGTAGGGAAGAATAATTATCCCTTGTTTGCTTATGGAAGTAAATAAGTTTCGAGATTAAAAACTTGTCTGTGGCTCCTTAAAATTATTTCCCCATCTTTTGTGCTGCTAATTAAGGCTGGACTTGTAGGTGTTAAGGAAAGCCCTATTTTGAAGGCAAAGGAGAGAGACCCTGCAACAGCTTAGGGGAGTGTAGGAAGACAGGCTGCATACAGATGTGAAATCCGTTTGGATATTTTTATGTAATTTTTACCTTCAGTGTAAGTAAAGATCAGGGGAGTCATTTGCAGCATCTAACAGTAATTCAGAAGACTACAATTTACAACCTAATTCACCTGTTTAACTGATTAAGAGATAGGTTCCTTCACTGAACTGATGTCTGCTACCAAATCTAGATGCTTAAAGGTCAGTGCTTTCAACTCCTCCAACAGTATTCTTTATATTCTTTATACTCTTTATACTATTATTTACGTAATGAATGAGTCTGCTTAGGGTACTGACATATTTATTTTTTTTTAATGAATGAAAAACTTCCCCAACTCACAAATAATTACTATCTGGTTTAGAAGAGATACCTGTGTGACATATTTCTTTTGCAATGTCATAGTGGCATGGGATTTTAAAAATGTCAGAACTATAATCTGATTTAAATCCGTACGGATTTAGGACTTTCTCACTTACCTATGTGAAATAGTGATCAAAGAAGATCAAATGCTATGTGAGTTTTATAAATGCTTGTTCTAGCTGCATCTCAGCCTGATGTAACTGAGCCTAAAAAGATTATACTTTTAAAAATTCTGATGTATTTTGTGATTTATCTTCCTTATGACAGGTGGCTCTGCCATGGGGCTTTCAGCACTCTGCCCTCAGGAGCTGTTTTTAGGGAGGTAAGGGCAAAGTAGTCTGTTAAGAGTCACATTAAAATAACAATGGACTTGGTATACAGTGGGACTTGTGTGTCAAGCCAGCTGCAGTACGAAATGGGCCACACACACAGAGATCTCAGTGAGGGGCCATTGAGCCTTCGCCAACTAAACTGCTGCCACCTAAACAAACACCATCACAGAGTCAGTGATTTAGCGCTTGATCTAAGTAGGTGACCACTTGGAAGTAAATCTTTCCAAGTACTTTAGCGAGTCTCTCCACATATAATAAATAGTGGAAATCCGGCAAGAGGTTTTTTTCCTCCCCACCCCCCCACCCCCCCCCCCCGGCAGTTTCATTGATTAAACAGTTTTTGATAGACAATTATTTGAGTGCTAGCAGGCTAGCCGTCTTCTTTTTTACAGTAATGTGACAGCCTCTTTTTTTTTTTTTTCCTTACTCTTTGTGTAAATTTGTAAACGGAGGATATGAGCTCAAGTAGTTCCACCTTAGATACAGTACTGATGCTGATTAGGCTGATGGAAGAGATACTGTTATTTGTCTCTGCCATTTCCTGTGTCTGCTTTTCCCTGGTCGGTTGTGAGTTCAGTATGAGTTTACAAGTTAAAATAGTTGGAGAAGTTCATAATTGAAACTTCTCAGAGCATACTGAATGAGTGAGGTAAAATCGGTAGAGAGCTTTATGCTGTCCAGGTTGTTTTGGTTCAAGGTTTGAATAGCTACTTTGCTCCAAACCACCGAGGATATGTTGTTTGGATAACAAAGGTCACTGAGAGTTCAGATTGTTTCCCAGGCAATTTGACTAACTGCTTAACTGAAAAGACAGGAGGATGAAATGATTAATTTATATGTCAGTGTAAAAGCAATGTTTCTTTATCATTTATATCCATGTACTTCAGGATTTAAGAGTGTGCCTTTGAATGAGTTCCTTGGAAGCCTGGTTTATACACAGCTTTCTATGTGCCTTATATAATAAAAACATAAGGTGTTATTTTTTGTATAATATCAGAGTTGTAAGTGCTACATGATTTTCCCCATTTTGCCTGGCGTGTACTTTTAGGAACTCTTCAGGTCTTGTGTGATCACTTTAAATGCAGTGGATCACTTCTGTAGCCTTGAGGTAAGAAAAGTTGTTTGGTTGTGTTGGTTTGTTTTTTTTTTTTTCCCCCAGATATTAATATGTGTACAATATTTGACAAAAGTCCTGGAGAATTTAGTTACTCTGTTTTTTCTTGTTTTTTCTAATAAGCTATTTGATTGCCACTCCTGCTAAGCAATGGTTTGGGAACTGTTGGGCAGTGCATTTAAAATACTGATAGTATATACCTCTAAAAATGAAGGATTATTGAAAAAGGAAGACTCAAACACTGCAATGAAACGTTACCTGTTGGATAGTTGTGGTGAAATCCACAAATACTAACTAAACAAAAAAACATAGTTTAACTGTTTTAAGGCTTATTGTAAATGATGCTATAAAAGGCATTTTCTTATTTCATGAGTGCAAAGACCGTCTAATTATATTAAAAATAACTGTAAAATCTTCCTAAAATAACAAAATAACAGATTTATTTGGTTTATACAAGAAAAAAAATTAAGTTGTACCTTCTGATGTTACTGTGTTGTTTCCCCTTCCACCCTCTCAGTTCCTTCATATTAGCATACCTACTGTGCCTTTCAAATATCTGTGTACATAACAAGTCTTACTTTTACTTGTACAGCTGAGTACAAAATGCTTTAATTTTAGGAGGAAAATATACAACTCACGGAATATTGTCAAGTCTTAGTTTCCCAAGAAAAATATAGAGGACAGTAGATGCTCTGGAAAAGAGATTAGTGTGTGTGTGGCTCTTGAAACTTTACTATAGGACTCTAGCTCCATATTCTCTGTGAGGGTGAACAACAGTCAGAGCTGGAAGAACAGCAGGAATTTCACCTATGTTTCGCCTCAGAAATGCTTTTACAGCTCCACAGGAAGCATTCGTATTTCTACCTGCAAAGGCACAGGAAAACCCTTAAGCATAGGGATGATAATGTTCTGTTAGATTTTGTATTCACTTAAGATAGAATCTTTACCAGTATAAAATACTGAATGGATATGTTTTAACTCTCAAACTAAATGCTTCCAGCTAATTTTGACACACACACTAGTTTTGCTACAGTTAACATACTGAGATTGTCTTGAAATGTAAGAAAGAGCAAATTTGAAATGTTAATTTTTTTTAAAGAACTGGTAAATACAGAAATATCTTTGTGTAATGTGGTGCAGAAATAAGGTAACTGTGCAGTGAGGAAGATGTTATGCCTCCTCCTTTCTTCCTTTAAATTGCAGTGACATGAAATACATATATCTTTGCTTGTTGACTTATCTTATGAAGTTACTGTATATTAGTAATTCTTACTTAAAGTTTTCTCTGAACAATGAAAACAAGTTCCTAGTTTGACTGTACAATAAGCAGAACAAAGTCAGCTGTTTTCTGGTGGAGCAGTGCTATTCTAATTTTGCTGCCTAACTATAAACACTGTAAACATGTATGTCTGACCTTAGGATTTCACAGAATGTTAGTTGTGGCCTCTTACATGTCAAACAGCATGTGTGGTAGGTTTGGGTTTTATCGCAGAGGACAAAGCCTAGGTCTCTTTGATTTGAGATTTAGAATTTGAAGCCAAATTGCATATATACTTGATTTTTTTTTTTTTTTTTTTGTGAGGAAATATTAATTTAGAATTGTTATAAAGTGTATTAGTATCACTGGAAAATTCTTTGGAAGGTAGGTTCTCTGTTTTTCAAATCATGAACGTGCTTCTCTTACAGAAATACGTTTCCAAGAGAGGCAGATAAAGTGTGCAGTTTGAAGAGTAAGTTTCTAGGTAGTGTCATTCTGTGGAAAAGCTCTTCCACAGAAAATTATTTGTCTTGGGGTTTGGAGATTTTGTTTGTTTTCATCTCAGATGCTCCTGTAATTATCATCTGCCAATTCACTTAAGATTTAGATTTAATTGCTTTGTTGGATATAAAATGTAACTGGTAGTGGTTTGGGATTTGGGGGCTTTCAGAATGCAAATCCTTGTTCTTCTGTATGGGTTCTTTGGCAAATCTAAGTTTTGGGGATTTTTTTTTTTAAGACTTCTAGGTACAGAATTTTGCTCTGTTCAATAAGCACATTCTCTTAGTGCTGCTTGTCTTAACATTGTCTTCTCAGTGCATGATTAATACCTGTAGGTTATTAGTAGAACACAAATGTGTAAGCATATGCTATTTTCTGGTAACAGAACCTTTCCAGTGCGCTTAGGGGTTGCAGAGGTACCAAAAAAGTGGAATTTGGAAGCAGTCCAGGTTTTTTACTGCTCATTCAATTTGGATTATTGCAATATTACGTTATTCTAAGTCATTTCACCTGACTCAAATGGGGGGGAAGGGAGAGCAGGGAGTGGAAAAACCTCTCCAACACTGAGAAATCAGTAGGAAAAGAAAAATGATGCCCCTGTGTCCTCATCCTCTCCAGTAATAAACTGCATTCTCCAATTCAGGAATTGCTGTTGTAGCTTCTATTAACAAATATTATCAATTGCATTGAAGTCAGATGTGTAAATCTCATCAGATTGTCTTCTACCTGCTGTGTGGGACTTCAAAGGGATATTCTTTGGTGAGAAGATCCTCTGGTTTGCAAAGTGATGCTTTTCAGTTCCTGTTAATAAGCAGTACTTTTTTTGGCATTTCTATAGTCCTGTAGTTTCCTGAGAAAAGTTTTTTGTTAATGATTTGCTTAATCGGGTACAAGCTATAAACTGATCAGTGTGGGTTATTAGTGTCTTTAGTCTAAACGATTTTGAATTGTCTTTTTTCTCACTAGAAAAGAGTGTATGAATGGATGAACTCTTGGATGATGCATAATATATTTGCAGTTTAGCTTGGGATAAAATTCTAACTTAGCTAAAATAACTTTTCAGTTACATTCAGCTGCTGGTTACATTTTATACTAGTTCTGTGCACAGTTAGTTGGTTGCTATACAATTTGCAAAGCAATAGGAGACGCATTTTTATGGCTTTGTCACAGAACTTGATAATTTTTTAATTTCAAGGTTTTTTAGTTTTGGGTTTGTTGGGGGTTTTTGTTTGTTTGTTTGTTTCCCTAACAGTTGAAAACGGAAGAATTTACTATCATCTTTTATTTCCTTGGGCTCACAAAGGAGTTTAAACAGTGTAGCATGCCTTATATTATATATTATGATATATATTATAATGTAAGAATAAATGTCAACACTGGGATGAGGCGGCATCTCTGTTCTGTAGCCATGCTGAGCTTGGGCAGGCAATGAGGTATTCAGGAGACGAGCCTAGGGGATGGAAGTGGGACTAAGAGTCATCAACTTAGAAAGGAGGGATGAATTTGAGTATGGAGATCATCAGGATTTAACGTACAAGAAGACAAAGAGAACAGGCTAAACAGGAAGCAAACATTTCAAAGCTGTCCTGATAACTGCTTTATTAGAAACAGGAGGAAAAAAAAAAAAACTTAAGGTATTTTGATTTTAACTTGTGTTGGACAAGCCGATACCTAAAATTGACATTATAATAATTTTCTTTTTTTATCATTGTTACTAACAGTTTTTAAGACTTGGAGTTGGGAGGTGGTGTATTCCCAGATTTTACCCATCCTAATCTGGCTGTGTGGTTTATCTCAAGTTTGTCAGACAGTACATATATAGCATGGATGCAGTGGTTTCTTTCTGGTGTGCTGCCAGATCTGCATGTGTTCATCAGATGTTGTTTAGTCATTGCAGCATATTTATGCCATCTGGAAATGCATGTGCTTCCCTTCCTGAACAATGGTCTTTAATCAAGACCACTATTATGGAAAGGCTAGAAAGAGTAGTATACATAATCAGTAGGATGCCAAAATTAGAATTACACATACATTTTCCCTAACCCTACCACATTGCAAGGAGGGTAGCAAGCTTCCAGAGGGTACCACGTCTCTGGAACTACTACCTTTATCCACGATCTCTCCTCCTTCTGTGTATATTATTAAGAATCCAAATTGTTTAAAGAGCTTCAGGGTAATAATAACAAATCAAGAGTCATCATAGAGAATTGTAAGCCTATAGGAGTTGCTTGCTATCTTTTATTTGTTAGAAACTCCATTTTCCAGGTCTGTCTAAACAGAAACATCCACGAAATGACTTCACATCTGTTGTACTCTTTTCTTCATATTACAAAAGCATGAGCTTTTCATTTCATACATTTTTAGAACAATTTTTGATTGTGTTAAAGCTCCACTAGTTTTTTACTAAAAGAACATGTAGAAAATGCAAGTACATTTGAGATGATATTCTGTTAAGAGCGAGGAGTTCAAGTGTGCCTGGTAACATTCTGAAAATGTGTGCATTCACAGATGATATTCAAGAAGCAGTATTATAATATATTCAGTCACACATGTAAAACTGATGTGATGTTTGTTGAATGACAGAATGACATAACTCAGGTTTATCGTTTGCATTTATAATGCTTAGTCTTTTTCTGTTAATTTCTAGTAATATTTTTTATGCCAAATGACAGACGTTTTGTTTTAGCAATACTCCTTATATTGACAGGTTGATCTTTTGTTGTGTAATTGTGTTCTTTTTTTATTGTTTTTCTGTGAAAGTCAGTAGTGGGGGCAGGGGGGAAATTTGTCTCTTCAGGTTTTCTGGTAGTGCTGTTGTGCTTGATAAAGCTGCACTTCTCAACTGCAGTATTCCTAGAGCTGTTTGTGAGAACTGCCCTGGATCTTTCTCCCTTCTTAAAAGCAACTTTTTTAGAAGCTAATTTTTATTTTTTTTTTTTCTAATTGCAATTCTAAGGCTTTAGACTGGTCAAAATCGAGCTAATTGTGAATTAATCCAGACATATATTCAGGGTTTATCGTATTCCTCTCTCAAGAATCTTAGAGTTTCCTTGTGGACAGAGAAGCTTGAAACTGACTCAATGTCTGGTCTGCCTGCCTGTCAAGTTGCTTCTAGACCTTCATGGGTAGACTTATGATTTTGTAATACCACAGTGTTTAGGTGAGTGGATGTTCTCTGTGTGATTGCACAGCTAATTCAGAGGTTGATAGAAGACATTTGTGTTACATGCTTTCTGTTAAATTTACCACAGCTGACATACTCGGTATTAATTCGTGTAAGACTCATGAAAACATGATTTGACATAATCAAATTTTTATTAGTTAGCATACAATTGAGAATTTTAATCAATTCATTTTTTAGTTCTGTGTTACTTTTACATGAATAAGTGTTTTTATTTCATAGTGTTTGAGTGGTTCAACATGGCAGCTTGTGCATGTAAGGCTGAGTGACAATTCAACATTGTACATAGCCAGTCTTGGTCCTGGCTTCTCTGCTGTCTTTTTCAAAAGAAGTGGACTTTCCCTTCTCCCTGTGCAGTACCCTGTACAGTACAAGGAGGCAAGGGCAAATTTCGTCATCTGGTAGAGTTTTCCTGATACAGGGTATAATAGAATCACAGACTGGTTTAGGTTGGAAGGAGTGTTAAAGCTCATCCAGTTCAACCGCCTGCCATGGGCAGGGACACCTTCCACTAGAACAGATTGCTCCAAGCCCCGCCCACCCTGGAGCATGTGCTTCAAATTTGATTGCATTTCTGCTGCATAAGCTGGGGCTTGCATCCACAATTCTGTCCTTAGTGTTTTTCTAGGTACATTGAATTTCTCCTAGGTGATAGCTTTTTTCCCCTGGAGTGGTTTCTGGGCTTGAAAAAAGTTCAAGTGTGGTACTTGAAGTGTAACTGCTATAGACCAATAAACTGGAATAGTGCTACTCCCTGGCAGTGCTCAAGGCCAGGCTGGATGGGGCTTGGGACAACCTGGTCTAGTGGAAGGTGTCTCTGCCTGTGGCAGGGGGTTGAAAGTGGATGAGCTTTAAGGTCTCCTCCAACCCAAACCAGTCTGGGATTCTGAATGTGGTGCTATAACCAAGCAGGGAAGAATACATAAGAAATTATAACAAATTGTGAAATGGGTAATTTGTATACTTGAGCATGGGAAATGATGTAATTCAACAAACAGCAGCTACTTAAAAAAACCAACAACAACAAAACAAAACCAAAAAACTAAACAATCCTTAGATGTCAGGTCACAACATATATTTTCCTTTCAGATACAACTTTAAACTTAATCTGGACCATGACATTGGAAAGAACTACCTTCCTGTATGGTAAAAATTTAATTTGTTTAAAAAAATCATGTGGGTTTCTCCATAACTAGGGCATAAAACTGTTAACACTTCAGTAGTCTGGCAGGTGACATACATCTCTGTGCCTTAATCTTTTCAATACCTTTGGAGGGAATATGGTTAGTAAGAGGTTGGTTTTGTCACATGCACTGTTTCCTTTTGAGAGCTAGAATGATACAGTTTACTAGTATATGATGGAAAGCCCAGAAATACTGAGCTATAATGAGCTCTTTGTAGAATTAATTCAGGATATGCGTTGAGTTTTGAGAAGGAAATATGTGTTTCTCTCTAAGGTAAGAACCAAGTGTAAAAAATGTGTAAGATTTTAAAATTAAAATTTAAATGTTGAGATAAATTCTGGGAAATAGTTCTATTGAATGGATGAGTAGTACCGATGCAACTAGGGCTTTTACGTTTTCTGTTTTACTGATATATATCTAAATCCTTATCCTTTCATTACTGCTTTAAACTGTAAAATTTCAGTAGTATCGCTATGAAATGGCATAAAATTTCTTCTTTCTTGTTTAAAGAAGCAACTTTAGGAGCTAATCTCGTCTGTTACATTAATGCAGCTTGGATAATTCAGTGGTCTGGTATAGAGTCCTTTAAGTTAGTAAAGACCTTCAAGATCATCAAGTTCTACTGTTCCCACAGCACTACCAAGGCCACCACTAAACCATGGGACTAAGGGTCTGATCTACGTGGTTTGTGAACACTTCCAGGGATAGTGATTCCACCACTGTCCTGGGCAGCCTGACCATGCTTTCAGGGAATAAATTGTCCCTGATATCCAGGAATATATCCGAACGCTCCTCTGGCACAGCTTGATGCCATTTCATCTCATCCTGTCACTTGTTACTCGGGAGAAGAGACCAACCACCTCCTGGCTCCATCCTCCTCTCAG
This sequence comes from Lathamus discolor, assembly GCF_037157495.1. Lineage (NCBI taxonomy): Eukaryota > Metazoa > Chordata > Aves > Psittaciformes > Psittacidae > Lathamus > Lathamus discolor. The sequence goes on along the minus strand of NC_088909.1, from coordinate 33,902,919 downwards.
GTAGTTGCAGAGAGCGAGAAGCTCCCCCCTGAGCCTTCTCTTCTCCAGACTAAACACCCCCAGTCCCCTCAGCCTTTCTCATCAGACTTGTGCTCCAGGCCCCTCACCAGCTCCCTTGCCCTTCTCTGGACCCGTGCCAGCACCTCAGTGTCTCTCTTGTAGTGAGTGGCCCAGAACTGAACACAGGATTCGAGGTGCATCCTCACCAGTGCCCAGTACAGGGGGACAGTTAGGGTAAGAATGATTCAAAACACAATCTTCCCTTCAGCACAGTCCTTCAAGTAGGGAGAGGAGAGGGTCGTTGTCCAGCTGTCCATTTCCATTTTACTACGATGCTTTTTACGTATGTTGTGGCCTTCCTTCTCTTCCCCCCCTTCCTTATAAACCTTATTTTAAAATACAGAAAATAAAGGTACCAATATAACCTGAAGTTGTAACTAAGACATAGTCAAGCCTATGGTGCAATAATTAATTTCAGTAATTGGGAATTTCCCAAGTGCTGTCTGTAAGGAATGAACTCTTGGTTTTCACTGAAGATGGGCATTTAAGTTGGAAGATCATTATGTTACAGATCCCAGCTGCTCTCTTCAGGGAAGAAAAGTAAGTATTCATAGTCATGGCCTAAGGAGGGTTGTTTAAGAGATAGGATCTGGTTTCCTTCAGTGTTTGTTTTCAAGCATTATCTCCTGGTCAGAGTGGATGCGCAGCTGTTTCACAGGTCCTAAATTTTCCATTCGTTATCAACTTGACACCTATGACAGATAGGCAAGATCTTGAATTTTCATCAGTTTTTTCTCATGGACATGGAAACTAATTTTAGAACACTTAATAGATAAACAGCTGAAGTGATTATTTCAGAGCATTTTAGGTCACATGCCAGTATTCTGTTGTTGAGAGGGTAGAGATGGCAACAGTTGCCATGGCATATTAAGAACTAGATAGTTTTAATACTAGTTCTATTACTTGTAGGCAGTTCAGTTTGGACGTGTTTTGTCTACAAATAAAACACCTGTTTTGCTGAAAGTTCCACTAGAAATAACACTTAAAGAATACTGGGGTTTTTTTTTGTTTGTTTTTTAATTTGTGGGGGTTTTTTGTGTGTTTGCAGGTTGTTTGTTTGTTTGTTTGTTTGGTCTTTTTACTGGAATCAGTGTCTCTTAGTCCCCTCCATCGTGACTTTTAAAACTGATCTAGCTGCTGTTGTTCTCATCTTCAAGGACACTTTGTGAACATATTCTCTCTGAAAAATCTCTGAAAAAAACCTCAGTCTGAGCTTGGTAGGTTGAAGTCTTATTCCAAACTTCACATGAGAGTGTTCAAATAAGTGAATGGTGTGCAGTAGTTAAGTCAGCAGTAGAGCAGCTAGCCAAGAAAAAGAACCTGGAACTTTTAAATTATTTGTCAAACACAATTACATCTGAGTTTGGGTTTCAGAAGTGCTATTTATTGTTCAGTCCATTAGTCGGATTCTGTTGAAACAATCAAACTCAGCTGAAGTAGCAGCTTTTCAGCTGAAGCTTCTAAATTTTGATCAGTTCTGCTATGTGACATCCTCATCAGTTGAAAATTATGTCTCAGTTCATAATTGATGCAACTCAAACTTTTGTTTGTTAAAAGGGGAAGTCCAAGATATCAAGGGAGGGCTGATATTCTCATATTTGTGCTAAGCCTTAAAAACTGTCTGCTAGGTCAGCCAATTTATGTCTCAGTCATTCTTTACTGTCTTCACAGTGACTCAGCCCAGGCAGTTTTCCATCCCCTTTTTTCACCCCACTCCCCTGGATTAGTCATATGCAATTTAGCAATATTAGAGAGCTGTTGGCTCTCTCTGCTGATAGTTTCAATTATGAAAAGACAAAAGGACTTCATTCATGTACAGCTTGTAACCTGGGGACTTCACTCTGAGCATAATAGAAAGCAAGTCTGTTTCTTTCCTTTAAAAAAAGTCACTGTGATAAAATTAGTGTCTGGAGTTAATAAAGAAAAATGTAATTACATTTTTTGCACTAAATTCCCTTAGCACAAAAATAGGCACAAAGAAAAATTTTAGCTCAAAATTGATTGTTTCTCTCTGTTTATAATGTTAATCTCTTCTGCTTTGTTTCAACCTTATTATTTTCTGTTATCTTTTTGAGCTTCTTTCTTGACATCTATTTCTTAATATAGCTATAAAATTATCAAACTGTAAACCAAAACATCTAAAATACTGTGGTGGTACATGTTACACCTTAGAATTACACGAGTCCATTGTAAACAAAGAGCTTCCATAGCTTTTCGTCCATATTGCAGCTTAAGCTGCTCATATGGTATACATCTGTGGTCTTTTGGCAGCATGCTTGGCTGCTGCATGGGAGTTTTTTGAGTTTAGAGCTAAATTCATATCTGACTTCCCATCACTCTAAAAATTATGGAGGTCCTGTGCTTCTTTACATGGCTTTCATGAAGTGAGCTGTTACATGCTGCAGGAGCAAGGAGATTCAGTTAACAATACTGCATCATGGGAATGAAGGTGGGTTTTTTCCTAACAAAACAAATACTTTTGAGTTCTTTAGCTGTGTGTTTGTATGTGTAGGTTATGGTGGATTTCCACAAATACATATTTTAAATATAACTCTTATACACAGATAAAGGGTGATTGATCCTTGGTTTATTCACTTGATTTATACTACATTGCTTTCAGAAAAGGTAGTGATGACCATACAGATGATTGAATTAACTACATAGATCTATACTAACAAGTTTTAGAACATTTAGATGGTCAGAAGTCTTGTTGTTTTATTACTTGTGAAAGCACATTTAAATGAGGCTTCTGCTTAAGTGGGAGTTTAAAAATATGAAGGAATAATGGGAAAAAAAGTTAATTTACAAAAAAAAAAAAAAAGAAATAAGAATGAGAGTAAGACAAGGGAAAGATCTGAAACTGGTAAAATTATGAGTGGAAATTTTTGTGGTTTGTTGTTTTTTGGGTTTTTTATGTTTTTATTTTTTTATTTTCTGTGGATTATACCAGGCTTATATTTATGTTAGGCTTATTGTACTTCTGTTACTGAATAATGATGAAAAAAAGTTACCATCTCTTCAGAACAGACCAAGATGTTCCATTAGTTTTTCTCTTCTGAATCTGAAAAGCAAAAATATTTGTGTGTCACAAAGACAATCCATTCGTTACTAAGGAAGATATTACATAGATGAGCACATCCAAATTATCATCCTCAAATAATTTGTGTCCAAGAGAGCAAAAAGAATTAGCTGAACTGATTTCTGGTCTTACTCAAGTAAGGTTTTAATGCTGAATCCTGGGGAAGTTTCGGAAGACTTGAAAATGTGCTACTGTTCTGTCAGCATACAGTGGGTATCCTATCCCACTTATCCGTGTTGAAATCTGAAGCTTCCTGTGCTGTAGTCAGTCTGGAATTAAAGTAATAGGCAAATCTGCTAAAATACTAAGGAGTTACAGAATGAAAATCTACTTGTTGCTGGTAAATTTCATTTATTAAAAAAAAACCCCCAAACCTGCATCTCAGAATGTCTTATGACAGGATCAAGTTTTACATTCCTATAGTTAGTCATTTACAAAGAAAAGAAAGTCAGGATCACTTAGACTGACCCAAAAAGTGAAGAAAGGATTGTTAAGGAAATCTATGGATGAGGGATATTGCAGCAGACATTTCGGAATAATATATCAGTTTTTCATCTTTTACCTGAAAGCTGTTTTTAATTATATCCCACTAAATATATGAGGGTGCAAGACTCAATGAAGTAAATGATGGTTCTTACTTTTGTACCATTCATCGAGTCTAAAATAAATATTGTATGTATTTAATTTCTAAAGAGACTATGGTAGATAGGAAGTCTCTGGGTATGAGCATTGTAAAAGCATTAGTGAAACAAAGGATCTGACAAAGAGGAATGGGAGACTATCCTCTGAAAAAGATTTTGGGATCCGAAGGCAAGCAGCTTAAAAAGACCTCGCAGTCTGATCCTGTAGTAAAAAGATCTGCTTTTTTTGAGATTATATAAGAGTAGGGAGTTGGATGTTTTATTATGGAGCACCTACGTCTTATGTTAGCATATTGTGTTCTGTTTTATGGCCTTACTGTTTCCAGCATAATTCTAAAAACGTTGTATGTATGGCAAAAAGCCACAACAGCCTTTTCTGTCAAGTGTGATAAGTCACAGAAAAGAACTGTGGCTGGAAGCTGAATCTAGGTAAGTTTACCCACATCTAGGAATAAGGGAACAAGTATTAAGTCCCTATTAAGACTTGTCATACCCCTTTTTTAAAGACAAGCTTCTTCCACAAAATAGTTCAACTCAAAATGAGTTTCTAGGCTGTGGATGGGTAATTTATTGGCCGGTCAGCTGCGGGATCATTTGTTGCTCCCTTGAAATTTTGTTGTCCCTTGAAATCTGTAGACGTACCTACAGGTTGTATTCATGACGTGTCGCTGCTGGCCGCTGTGTTTTAATGTGTTCAAAGAATAAAATGTCTGTGAATTACTGTGACTTCCCCCCCCCCTCCCCGATCTTGCTTTAGTCTGTGTCTTATTGTAACTTGCTCTGCAACTTTGGAGGATCTGACTGGCATACAAGCTCAGCATTTCAATCCCTCTTTTTATTGTCTATTTCTTTTTAGCTTAAACCATTTAAAGTAGTTTAGGTTGCAGATCTATGGAACTGGAGTAGAATAGGGTTCCTCTCCATCCCTAGCAACATTCTGTAAAAATCTCATGCATTATTCTTTCTTTTTCTTTCTTAACCACACATAACCACATATAACTGCAGCCTTTTGGTGAATTAGATAAGGCAGAATAAAATCACAAAATGAAAACTGTATCAGAAACAAAACATTTTAAAATGTGCTGGGAAGTGATATGGCTCTTCATTCAGGTATCTGTTTTAGGGCTTATCGTCTACATAGTGAAGAAGTGTGGTATCACTGTGACTGCGGTGGAGAACAAATAGAAGTGTGTAAGTGCATTCCGTGGATGGCAGTAGGTTATCATGAGGAGACTAGGCAGTTTCTTGATGTTGTAATGAAAGCAAGTTGAATTATGTGATCTCTTTAAGGAGAAAATGAAACATCTGAGCGACTTCAAAGATGCTCAATATAGGAGACATCTTTTAAGGTTTGCTTAGAAGATCCCTATTGAAAGGGGCCATGGGGAGTTTGGGCTTGTCATCATTGCTAAGCAATCTTCCTGTGCTTGAGAACATCTTAGAGCAATTTGAGCAACAGACAAACATTAACAATTGGAAGTAGAGTTGACATGTTTTCTGTCTTGGTACTTGTATTTTATGAATGCTTTTGACACATGGAAAAGCAAATGGTTGTTTTCACCCAAAAAACTTTTTGTGGCAGTACTATTAAATGAATAAAGTAGTTGTGTATTATTTTCTCATGAAAATTCTGGGATCAAAATGGTATATTTTACTAAAAAAAAAAAAAAAAAGAAAATCAATCATTTAGTTATGCAGTCTGGGCAATCCCATGATGAAGTGGGATTGCAGTGGGAATGCAGTTGGGAAACCTTTGAGATTCATTGAGTATGATGAATGAAGACTTCTGTGCTTCAGAAATAAAGTGGGAACATAGGGATGTACTAATATTAAATACGAGAAGGCAAGTTTTACATAACTTATGCATCAGTGTAACAAAACTTTCAAATGAACAGCTCGCATGTTGTCTGCCTCACAGGTAGCTCCATTGGAATGAATTTAAGATTTGTGGAAAACTTCAGTACTTACTATCTGCTGCCGTTTGCTAGGCTTTAAAGTATTTTGCATAGCAAATTGTGTTCTGCATTTATTTCATTAGCAGAACAAGAATGGGTGATGTTTTCACTGATTTCATTTCACAATGGTATTTTAAATTTATGGAGTATTTTATTGTCCAGTAAGATCTTTCTTAAAAAAAAAAAAAAATAGACTATACTACATCCATGCAAGAAATTATAATTTGCTTCATACAGTGTTTTATGAAAAATCACTTTACTAGGATACCTATTTTACATACTGAAATGGTTAAGATTTTTTCAAAGTCTTTAAAAGTTGCTTAAAACACTCTTTTTGAAATGGATTGCATTTGTGCAAGTCAGTGATGCAAGTGAGAAAAGGGGGACATAAAGCAGTATACTTCTTGTTGAGATACATACATTAGTGAGATAAACTGACATTAGGTCACCAGTTCCCGTCTGGGGAAGACAGAGGGACTGGGTTAAGCTGGGCAGTACATCTTTTCATTAAGACACAACAGCTGTAGTTTGACATTTTGGTGCTTTAAAACTGCGATTGGCTAAATTCCTTTTGGATTCAGGTTTTGTGCATTCAGAGTCCTGCATCCTCTTTGACCTGGAATAATCGCTGCATGTACAGTAAAGCTGGGAAAAAGTTCCTTTAACAAATGTGCTCTCCATGTAATGTTCAAAACAAACAGGCAGTGTATTGCTGTGGCAACCAGACAACAAATAAGTGAAAAAAATACAACCTCTCTTACGTTCACAATATGGGAGCAGTTAGTTCATTTAGCAAGATTATCTTCTGCAGAGTATGGTCACTGTTTTGTGGCAGCACTAAATATTTATATAAGAAGTCTGATGTTTCTCAATCTGTCTTCTATTGATACAAGTTTATATTTCAATAAACATAAGAGGTTGTGTGAAGATTTAAGATGATTGGTTGCATAATTAAAGAAAAAAAAGCATGAGGGTAGTTATTATGATCTTCGAAAATGAACAGAAAAATATTGTCTTGCTTAGTTATTTGTTGTTTGGTTGTGTCGTCCCCCCCCCCCCCCGGATATCAAGTTCATAAATAAAGCAGAAGTTAAGCTAGGCTGTTATCCTATATATATGTACCTTAAAAATGCTTGTTGCAGCTGACACAAAGCCTGAGCTGGCAGGCAGGGAGGCAAGTGCCTGCTCCAAGACAGGGTGGTTCCTGTTGGTTACTCAGCCCCTGGACAATAGCAGTGGAAAAGCTTGCTGCACCGCTCTTTTCACCAAGTTCATGAGTTACGAAGGACTTCTGTTTAGCTCTGGGTACACACTATCAACTGCTCCTTCCATCTTTGTATAATACAAATCATCTAGCTTGTTTTTTGAAATGCCTTTTAAAACTTGCATTGGTGGGTTGAGGTCATGATGATGTTCTAATGTGGGCTACTTTGGAAATACTCTATACTAATCTTCAATATTTAAAATTTTTGTAGCAAATCTTTACACAGTCCATGTGCTGCATTCGTCCACCTTTTCATGGCTGTTTCCAGGATATATCCATTAACCTGAATGGATCCTACTTCCAGCTGATCTGGGTAATGAGCAGAAAAAATCTTGTCTGTTCCTTGGGTCATATCTGCAGCGCTATATTATTTATAAAACAAAACGTTGCAACACCTATGGCAGCCATATACTCTAGGTGGTTAGATGCTAATGTTTCTCAAAGTAGTAGCCAGATAGGGAGTGTGCCTTGTTACCTCTTGAGTTCCATACTGTAAATGTGTAGTTAATTTAGGGCTATCGGGGCACAGAGTAATTATAAAGTAATCTTGACTCCCATACGTTTTTCAGCCTCTTGACTTGTAAGACAGGAGAAAGTGCACTATCTTTTGTTATGTGGCACACAGCTGGTTTTAGTGATAGCTAGGAAGCTGTATTTTTAACACTGTTTTTAAATGCTGACCCAGGTTGGAGTTGCTTTAAGGTCTTTCTCTCTGTTGCAGGCTAGCAGTCCTATTGAATAAGAGTCTTGGTCTTTCTTCGGCAGTTTTTTTCAGCTTTGTTACTAAGGCTCATATAAGCTTACATTTTCTTTCTTTCTTGGCTTGACTGGAGAACCACAGAGACACTGCTGTGCTCTGAGCCTCAGTGGGGCTGAAATGTAGTGTGACTCCTCAAATCTGACTGCTGTAAATAAAAGATCCAGTTTAAATCAGTTGCTGGTTCGTAATGAATAATGGAAGTATTGTGTATTTACATTAATTTAGAAACAGACCACCATATTAATGGCACGATTTTTGAAAGGAGAACATCACGGTGACTGTTTGTAGCTTGTCATGAGAAATACGCATTGTCTGAACTTGCTTCAGTTATGCAGATTCAGTTTGTGCCTTTCATAGAATCATGACATGAAACAAAATTAAATTAAATGATAGAGTGGTTTGGGCTGGAAGGGACCTTAAAGCTCAGCTGTTTCCAACCCCCTCCCACAGGAGGGACACCTTCCACTAGACCGGGTTGCTCCAAGTCCTGTCCAGCCTGGCCTTGAACACTGCCAGGGATGGGGCAGCCACAGCTTCTCTGGGCAACCTGTGCCAGGGCCTCACCACCCTCTCAGGGAAGAATGCAATTGCAGCAGTTTTGGAGTAATGCTCCTTGAAGATTTGTCTACACTTGAGCTACTTGGATGGTAATTCAGCTCAGTGAAGGTGACTGGGGTGTGCAGGACACTTCAACTGTTTATTTCTGTGAATCACTGTGTAGTTGAGGCACAAGCTTGTTTCATTGTGCTCTGTCAGCTGCAATCCTGGGAACAATATGAATTACCTTCCAGTACACCTTGGAGAAATCTTCTCTCTCCTTTAGGCATGTGATGGGATGGAGAGAAAGCTTTGATGGATTAGAGGTCCTTGAGTGGAGTGATCTGATAACCTTGTTGTGGAAAATGGTCTTATTAGCATATGAGCTATTCTTATTCATCCTTTGACATATACCCTTTGACAAGAAGGACAATCCAACTTGAAAAGAAAGTCTGATGAATTTGTGTTGAGCATGTTTTTCAAAACATACCTAGAACTTTAGGTCAGTGGTTGTTTTATAACCCAGCCTTGCAAGGAGAACAATCTCAGTAGCTGTAAACAAACAGTAAGATGAGCATTGCAGAATGAAATTGCAGATGTCTGCTGGCTAACTAAGACTGTGGATTTAAATAGGCTGAGATTTCTGTCACAATCTTACAGGCAGAAGATAATTTCCGTGAAAAGTCTTTCTGCCATGTGAGGGAGGAGTGACCTACTGGGAGTGGCAGAAAAACCTGAGGAAAAAGTCTCAGCTGCATCATAAAAGTTGCACTAAAAATCCAATGATTCACTGTTGCTGCCTGATGCCCTGAGTCACTGAGCTGGGCAGTTTAGCATCCAGCAGTACAAGCTATCTCCATAAAAGGGCATAAATTAGTTAATGGCTATTAAATTAGTTAAATGTCCATGTCAAAATTAGTTAAAAGTCCATGGCTGCTGAAGAGAAAGCCATTAATAGCTTTTTATTTTCATTCAACCCTACTAAATGCAAAGAATTATGCAAGTTGAGCAGTAATATTGAAGAAAAAAATGTTATTTACAGATTGGATTAAACCTCCTGTCTGCTCCCTTTTTCTGAAGTGTCCCAGGAAGCCGAAGTGCAATGTCATAAAATCATAGAATGGTTTGGGTTGGAAGGGACCTTACAGCTTAAATGCTACAGAGAAGAAGGGTATGTGTAAAAGAAGTAATAATAATAGGGCTTAATTTCCTTGACATTGTAGTCTAATACCTGTATCTGTAGATTGAAGTATACTTTCTAATGCTTTGTGAGGTCTAAGAAAGAGTTGAAAGATTATAGAGTTCTTGAATTTTAACTCTCAGAAGATAACTATGCTCATTGGGATTGTATTGGAATTCATCCTTTGCTGTGATGATAGCATGTGTATGGGATGTTTTCTGTTTGTTGTTGTTTTTTTTTTTTTTTTCTGAAGACAAATTTCGCAGCTTAAAATACGGAAGGAAAAGTTTTGGAATAGGCACTGTGATGCTGAAACTGAAGTATTTCAACAGCCACACAAAATGCATCTTTAATACTTTGACATTTATTTCTGCTCAGTCATCTTTCTAGTTAACATCCTCATAGTTGAAAAAGCATGAAACAAAACAACAATAATAACAAGAAATGTCTGATCAGATAAATTCAAAAAAGATAATCCAAAATAGTCAAAGGCTAAAATTTCCACAGCCAGGTAGGAAAGCATATGCAGTGGTACTGCTTTTCAGAACATTGGCCAATACAGATCTTGAAAGGTATTGGAATCTTAACACAAAAGTTAAATGGTACAATATATTTTAAATTTCTATTTTGACTTCTTTTAGTGTAGGAAAAGCTGAAATCAAATTTCCAGTGTCCATCTTTCTCAAAAAAAAAAAAAAAATCCCAATATTACTAATTTTTGTCTAATCTTTTAATAAAATACAGGCAGCTGCATTATTTTCCATTTGTTTCTTCAGTCACTGTCTTTATTCTTTTGTTTGGTAATACGCAAGTGAAAAGGGAAGACAGGAACGTGTTTGTTTTATGGTCTAGCAAGAATAAAAAGCCCAAGCATGAGTGGAAAACTACACTGACAACAGTTAGAGATCACTGCTATGCAGCCTCTGAAGTACTGTGTAACTGCTATTATAACTCTGATTAACTCAAAGGTCTCAAACTAAAGCACAGAACTTTGTAAGTAATTTGTGTGCATATGCTGATGCACACAGTAAGGGGACAAGCAATAGGCAGAAATAGGAAATACCTTTGTAAGTAGAGTGGATGCATTTTATTTTAATCACATTAAAAGTAATGTCCCTGTAAACATATTAAAAATAGCCTGATTATCACCTTGCATTTTATTGGCTTACTTTCAGTCCAGTGTCAAGCAGAACTCTTGGCTATTTCTTCACATTTCCTGTTAATAGGAAACAATAATAAAGGTTAAATGATAAAATTATGCAGGTAGTATATCCTATATTTAAAAGGTGCTCTTAGAGTATATGAAAGATGAAAAAGAGAACTCACAACACTGTGCGTATTTGCTGATACTAGACTTTAAGATGCCTATGAGTTAGAGTAGTGCTTGAATAATACTATTTTATTTTCTGCCCATGGTAACCATGACAAATTAGCCCAAAACATTCACTGTCACTGAAGAACATAAATCTTTCTTTTCTAACATTTTGCCATATGCAATTAAAACAAACAGTTCTGCTTCCTGTAAGCCCTTGTGAAGTAGCCATTATGAATCAAACACTGAGAGTTTCACTCTCAAGCATGGAAATCTCTGAACAATGTATATTTTGGTACATATTGAACATTTTCTGTAAGCCCCCATAAATAAATCCAGGAAATGTCTGTCCCTTGAGTACTACCTTCATTAAATCTGGAGCAGCTGTTGTTGTTGAACTTGCACCCAAACATATAATGGAGCCCTTGACATCAAAAACTATTCTATGTCTGGCATGTTATTGTAAGTCATTGTAAACATACGTTTGTTCTGAAATAGAGCTGATTCTATTACAAATACAAACTGGTTGATGTTATGGAAAATGAAACTCTAAACCCCTATGCCCTGCAATATGATTAATATTAAGCAAACTTTCATTAGTCTTTTAGTGGGTTTGTTGATTTTTATTTTTTTTTTGTTGGTTGGAGGAAGGGGTTGTTGCCTGTGGATTTAGTATTCTACAAGATGTGACAGAGTGGTAGGGAAGCTTATTGTAATAATGTAGGCATTTCACAGGGCTGTGTGATACCTTCCTGGAAATCACAGTGATGCCATGACTTAAAATATTAATGCTGCAAAACTGTAATCCTCTTACATTCTTACAAGCCAAGTAGCGACAGCATTTGTAGGCTTAGTATTTGGACAGAAAATATCTGTTTTTTTATCACCACAAAATGATATTGGTGATAAGATATAAATAGGCATCAGACTCTGGACAAGATGAGCTCCACAGGTCCCTGCCATCTCTGTTCTACAACAGTCAAAATGATTTCTGTTTTACCTACTGAAATAGTAGCTTCTGACATGTTTTTTTTTTTTTTTTTTAAATTCCTGCAGTTTCTTTACATGTCACTTAGAAACATTAGCAGCCACAAATCTAGCTTAAGGCACAATATCAAAGTCTGAATCAAGGCTTACAGAAAGTTGTGTATTGTTTATTCATATAGTTTCTGATTTTTAACTTAATCTAAAAGCCTTATGATAAGATCAATAACGTTGCAGTAGGGTATTACCAAGTGTACAGAAGCTTCAAGGAGAAGGAACAAGTTCAGAACAAGGTTGAATTAAGTTGTACAGAAACATAGGTTATGTTTTTTCACTGTAAGGGATGAAATTGCCCCTAGTATTGTGTATCATCACTTTTCACTATTTAATTGACTTTGAAGTTGCATGTCATTATTTTCTTCTGAAGACATAAGTTTCTGGATTTGTATTCCTGATATGATTGGGTGGTTCATTGGTTTGTTTTTCTTTAAGGAGTATTCAGATTTAAGCATTTAAATGGAGGAAAATTTTAATTTCAGTTTCTCTTTGCATTTTTTATGATGCACTCACGTTTCTCTCAATTGTCTTAGGTGGATGAAATTACATCAAGTAAGAATGGACTTACTAAGCTTTCTATATTATGTATAGAAATTTTAATGGCAGCAAGGAATTCTCATGATTGATGCAAAATCTTCTTGCTCTGGAGTCTTCTGCGGTTGGCCTGACCAAAACCAGATCTTGTCCAGTAAGATCTTATCAAGTATTTATCCAGTGCCTAATACTAACCATAATAATACCTATTAATCCAGAGCATGTTTTATAACTCAGGGTATTCTCAGATATCAAAGCAGAGGGTGTAGACTGAGCTTGTTCAGTGCTAGGAAATGGTGTTTAGGGAAGTCATTTGCTATCTGCATACCGAACTGCTCCTCTGTCTTCTCTCAGAAATCCCTGCCAGCGGTGTGGGTGCACAATGAAGCTTGACCCAAAGGTCTTGTTCACGGCAAAATAAAGTTTTGCTTTTTTTTTCTTCACCTGAGAGGCAACTTTTTCTGGGCTGAGGGGAATTGTTTCATCTTCTATAACACTGCAATTTCCTAGCTTAGGTGTCAGAAAGTGACTGCTTTATGGAAAAGTCAACCATTACAGTCAAGCATTTGATTTGAGTTGCTGTTTGGTTTACTTAGGGCTTATTTAAATATGATGTTATATTTAAATATTGCTCCTAATTTATCAAGGAGAAAATAGAGAGGAATTGTCCTGTTCAGAATTTACTTTTCAATTACTATTTTTTAACTTGGGAACCTGTGGAAGAGAAAAGGAAGCATGTATATAAGACTTACATTTCTGGTTTAGAAAAGAATGGAAATAGTTATGATAAGATAGAGAACTTATTTTTATAAATAAATCTATCCTTAACTGCAATTAATGAACTTAAGTAGAAAAGTACTAACTATTCTGGCCTCTTGAACAACAAGATCCTCCCACTGGGTTTTGAAATACAGTATTTGTTTTCATAGTAGCTATGATTTCTTCCAGTTTTGACATGAATTATCTTACAGCTCTTCTGCAGAGAACTATTATTTCTCTTGGGAGGTATATGACAAAAATGTTTTGTTCTCTGTTGATGAAAGCTGCCTCATACTGAAGGGGGAAGAGAATAATATCCCCAAAACCAGTTTTGCAATTGCAGAATTCTAGGTGCAATTCTGTGATTTTCATAGACTACCACCTTGAAGTATTAGTTTTGAAACTTACTTTCACATAAGTTTAAGGAATTCACTGATACCTTTATTAGATGAAAAAGGCAGCTTTAATTCTTATCTTGGAAATGCTCATTAGTACTCTGCCAACTTTACAACTACAGAGGCTTTATTCAGTTGGTAATATTGACTTCTTTCTTGGAAGTGGCTGCATGATTCTTGTTTTGTGCAGACATAGCATAGTTGCTCATGATTTTGATCTTTTGGTGTAGCTACCTCTAACTTCAGGTTTCAGAAATAAAAATAGTGGCTTCTGTGAGTTGTAGCTACTTAATTCTGTACATAGTAGAAGATTATGTACACGCAGGTATTCGTTCTGAAGAGAGAAGGTAGCCTAAGATTCTGCTCAGATTTATCTCGATAGCAGTTAATCTCCTATTGGATGGTATCGTTTAAAGTTGAACATGGGTCTAGGTATTAAATACTTACTAAAGATACAAGCAGTGCATACTTAGGTGATTAAAAAATGTCAGAGATGGACAGTACTGCTACCATGAGTAGAAGACCGTTTTCTGTTACAGAGTTATAATTGAAATATTTCATATTTAAATAGTTTAAAAGGTTCAGAAAGGTTCTAACTCATACAGTACAATTTTGGATGCTTTTGCAAGTTTGCAGTTGTTTCACTATCCCTCAGAGAAATGCTGGCAATAGCTTCATTTGCTGTCTGGAGCAAATTTGCGATTTGCTGTCCTTTTTCTTGGATGTTTTTGAAGTCTTCCAAATGGAAGTTCTCAGATCTTATCCATACAGTCATGCTGATAAAAGTGTCATAACTTGGAGAGGCAACTTTCATTTGCACATGGTGCAATTTCTGGTAACCTTTTTAACACCTTTTCTCTGTTTGCATGTGTGTTGCAAATAATTACCTTGTAGATCTTGATACAGGCTGGCATTTTGGACTAGTTCACTTACTGTCTCTGTAGAACCTGAACTTGCTGGAAGTTAGGACTGGCAGATGGCACATGGAGAATCGCATATGGTTTTGAAGTTAGATTTATGGATTCTGAAGACAGAGTATTTGTAATTTATTTTTAAAGATTAAACAACACAGCATCCTACATTTGCTCTGGAAGACCGCTTTGGAGGTGTATTTCATCATGCAATAGCTCTTCATGGTTATCAGACATTTTTCCTTCTTGGAAATTTTGTCTTCAGGTTCAGTTAGCATGGTATGATTAATTTCCAACATATTTGAATCATTACACTTCAGTAGGTAAAAATTATAAAAAGAATAAACATGCTGTATTTGCAAGTCTCGGTGTGCTCTGACTTCTAATTAATGTTACAACAGAAATTTGGATAGCTGTTACATATTTTCTTTTGTTCCTTGATGTTCTTACCAAGAAATATTTGCTATAATTACCATCATCACTTTCAGCTGGCTTAAAGTAAGGGGAAAGAAATTACTTAGCAGTGCTGAGTATTCTTACTTGAGTTTTATTTATTTTAATGATAATTTAAATCTTGGTCTGCCAGAAAACTAGCTAGCTCTGAGGTTGGTCTGAGTGGTATTGACTACTGACTACAGGACACTAGTCTTGCAAAACATGAAATAATATTCCTCCCTTTGCAAGTCGGCGGCAGGATATTGACATCCTCCCCCCTCCTTTTTGAGTTCTTATACTTTGGGGTTTGGCAGTGAATTGATATTCTGTCTGCTGGTTGCTGCTCTGGTCTGTCTCCCTTTTGTGTTTGTGTGGGCTGATGTATTCACTTTATACTATTTACTTCACAGTCTGGGCTATTTCATGCTACTAGTCATTCCAGTTCAGCTATGTAGAGCTTGAAAGCGCTACTTCCTTAAGCTTACAGCTCAAAATAAATAGTCATAATCTTGTGCTTAAACTAGCTGTCCCAGAATGTGATGTGGCTTCTTTTAGAAAGTTTGTTCGTTTATACCCATGTGCTTTGTGAGCACAAGATGGAATTTGCTAAGAGGAGCCGTTCCATGCGTTTTATTTGTATAGGCCTAAGAAAGCCATTATGTAATTCTAATGGGAAGCAACTTGATTAATCAGTTTGGTAGTTTCAGAAATAGTGGTGGATCTTTATGGCGTTTCCTCAAGTAGGTGTAGAATTAGATTTTATTTGGCGCCATCAGGTATTTGCGTATCTCTAGCTGACGACACAGTGAACCAGCCTGCTGAGAACCTTGGTGAAGTTATATTTGGCAATACGGAGAGAACTACCTTGCCCAAGGAGAGTTCAAACCGTGTAAGTACTTGCTTTATCCTGGTCAAAAAAGAACTTACATGAACATGACAGATCCTGTTTAACTCAGGACATTCCACTATCTGACTGAGCAGTGTCCGTTGACAGTGAAATACTAACACAAAATTAAATAAAAATTGCCAAAATAAGCTTTTTACTACTCTCTCTTTGTGTAGGCCTCTAGGTTGAGCACTTGTCTATGTAGGGTGGTCTTTGAGTCAGTCGTTCTATCACAGCTTCCTTAGCAGGACACAGATCACCAAGTCACCAAAACCAGAAACCTACCTTGAAAAATGGTTGAGTTCTCAGTAGAACTGTGGTTCTTCGCATGCATCTTGTCTCTATAGGTCTTGTTTTACCCACATATTAGTATACTGATTTTGAATGCTGATAATTGATGGTTAACGTGTAACAGAAAGAGACATTTTGAACTTTTAAGGGAAAAATTGTGTCTGCATCTTTGGTATTGCGTGCATTCACTGTTGTGTATATTCTTTTCCAGTTTGTTCCTACCTGAGGTATATGTATTTATTGAGTTTTGCCTTGTTTGCCACTTCACTGTATGTGGTTTTTTTTTTTTTTGTTGTTGTTGTTTTTTTCTGGTAAACAGCATTAGGTCAATTACAGTTTCTTTGAAGTACTCCACTGCTGGTATTTTACTATTCTGGAATAAGGAAATGTGTGCGTTTAACAAAAAAAAAAAAACAAACCAAAACAACCAACCAAACCAAACCCTGAAACCCCAAACGAAACCCAAACAAAACAACAACAAAACCACCACCACACACACACACACACACACACACACACACACACACGCACACACACACATGCACACCAAAAAAAGTCAAAACCAAAGCAAAACCCAACAACCGCCCACCCCCCAAACCGCCGTTTTCTGAGTCATAAGAAAGCTTTAGTTCTACCATTACTATTCGTGGTTTTCAGGAAATCAGTGGATTCCCCCTTTTGCACTGGTTTGCTGACATGTAAGAATAAATGTAAAACTAAATAAAAAAAAAATGCAGATATATAACAGAATGTGGTTTTCCTGTGCTGAAATTTCAGTAAAGATGGAATTTTGTTCTTTAGTCCTTTCCCACGTGCAGCCATTTCTGTGGTAAGTAGAGCATATTGCTGTTTGCCTCTGAAATGTCTGACAAATGGAGGGACTTCTGAAGGCATAGAGCTCAAGCTTTCTTGTTACAATGTAATATAAAGGGGAATTCGCTCTTTCCCCTGGGTCCCTGAAAATTTTTACCTCTGTTGTGCTATGTGAATACCATGATGTGACTGTGACCTGTGGATCCTGGTAATGGGGCTTTGTGGTGCTTCATCTGAGCTCGTGGTCTAACCAGCTACGACAAATCCTGCCACTGGAGAGAAAAACATGCCATCAGCTTGAACTGTGCATGCATGATAAGAATGTTTTGTTGAAAGAGACCTTCAAAGGTCATTTAGTCCAACTCCCCTGCAATGAGCAGGGACATCTTCAACTAGATCAGATTGCCCAGAACCACATCCAGCCTGGCCTTGAGTGCCTCCAGGGATGATGGTATGTCCGCCACCTCTACCTTCTTCCCCTGTGTTGCCCCTCTGCTTCCTGTCCAGGTACAAGTTGGAGGAAGTTACAGCTTGGAGGAAGAAATGCTGAAGGCATCAGGTAGTCAAGAAAGCCCTTAGTAATTGTAGAACACCCTAGCCTCTGAAAGTCCCTGATTAGAACATATATAAAGGAAGGCCAGGTTGGACGGGGCCTGGAGCAATCTCATTTCATCTTCATCTCATGTTGGAGCAATCTTCATCAGTGGAAGGTGGCCCTGCCTGTGGCAGGGGGTTGGAACTGAAGGTCGCTTCCAATCCAAATCAAGCTGTGTTTCTATGGGACTGATAGTTTGCAGTAGAAAAACAGGAGCAACCTTCTGAAGCAAGTAGTATGCAGAACTTGTACAGCACTGCTTCAGAAATTCAGATCCTACTGAATTAGAATGCTGAATTAACATACAGCTTCAACAGGCTCTATATTAACATGTCATAAAACACCTTCCCTTGAAGTAGTCAGTGTACTCTGTAGAATTCTGAGAAGGAAATGCCTTCCTTCTTTCAGGATTGTCTTTGCTTCAGAAGACATTAATTCACTAAATACTTTGAAACGACAACTTTTGAAAAGAGCATTATGTGGAAAAAAGTAAATGTTTTGTTTGGTTGCTAGCAACCACTTAAGCATTTTTATCTGTTAACCATATTTCTTTGCGGATGAGAATTTACAAGATTTTAGGGAAAATATTTTCTAATTGAATCCGATCCAATTTTTGATCTCAGTGAAAACTTTGTTTATGAAAAGACGTGTATTACAATTGCATCTATTTTGAGCATTAGGTTGTTTGGAGATAAGGGATTTTTGGTCTGTTTTGTCTTTATATATATATATGTACATATATAAAAACCAGACTTGTTAGACTTGAATTTTCAGAAAAAGCAGTAAATTGTTTGATTTTTATTAGAATTTAATATTAATTTCTTGAGTGAAAGATTTTTTATTCCTTTTATCATTATAAGCATATGGAAAAATTATTTGCTAGAGTTCAGTTTGTAGTAGAAATGAATGGATCTGCCGTAGCAATCCAGTAAGGACCTTGAATCAATGACAGTGATTCAATGTAAGTCAATGACAATGATTCAATGAAATGGCATTTTATCAGTCAGAAATGACCTGTGATCAGTCAGTGCTCTGAAATTACTTTTACTAAAGGGATAAAAATGTTTTTATTTGAATTATTCTTACATGGTAGAATGTGTAGCATAGAATTTTTAGCAGTAGTACTTAGTCTTAAATCCTCTTTATCATAATGAGTCTGGGACGTGCCAGAGAAGGGGAATCTAAATTTCATGCCCAGAGGATTAAAAAAAAAAAAAAAAAAAAAAGATGGTATAAACAAGACAAACAAGACTGTAGTAAATTCCCTTTTGTTCTGATTGTAGGGAAACCTCTGAGAAATAAACTGTCTTTTCTTCTGTGCATGTATTTGTTCCTTTAAGAAGCCCAGGAGAAAAGCAACATGTATGTAGTAAGAAGAGTTGAGTACTATCATTCGGGAATGAAGTCTAATGCTGTAGAATCATAGAATCACTTAAGTTGGAAAAGACTTAAAATCAAGTCCAGCCCAGTACTGCCAAGTCCACCACTAAATCATGTCACTTAGCGCCACATCTACGTGTCCTTTAAATACCTCCAGGGATGGTGACCCCACCATTTCTTGGGCAGCCTGTGCCAATGCTTGACAACCCTTTTTCCTAATCTCCAGTCTAAACCTCCCCTGGTGTAGCCTTGAGGCCATTTCCTCTTGTCCTGTCACTTGTTCCTTGGGAGAAGAGACTGGCTGTCTCCTGGTTCCATCCTCCTTTCAGGTAGTTGTAGAGAACAAGAAGGTCCCCCCTGAGCCTTCTCTTCTCCAGACTAAACACCCCAGTTCCCTCAGCTGTACCCATCAGGCTTGTGCTCCTGGCCCTTCACCATCTTTGTTGGCCTCCTCTGGACCCGCTCCAGCACCTCAGTTTCCGTAGGTCCTCCTTGAAGGCCAAAACTCTGTTGTGAGGTGCTGCATAGCCTGGACAATACGAAACACAGTATTTTCTCAAGTCACTGCTATATGTAAGTGTTAGATGTTGGGCGGCTGCTGGCCTAGGGCACTTACAGAGAATGACTTTTAGTAATGGTGTCTTAATTCCTTAAATTCCCAAGTCATCTGTGGCTGCTGTTTCATTATACTGTCTATTTAGATGCATATATCCAAAGGAGATGGGGTAAAAGGCTGCGAATTTTGTGCTGGGAGTTGTAGTTCTGAATGGAGACACTCAATGGCTCCTGTAGACACTTCAAGGATGATGGGTCAAAGGATGATAGGTGGCCCGTCTGTTTGGGGTTAAAGATGTGCTGCTGCTGCTGAAACTGTAAATGGTTCAAGTCTGAGCAGCCTTCTTTGCCTTTTAATTTCATGTGTGAGTTGGGTTTGCTTGATAGGTCCTTGTTAGGGTAGTACAACCTGTCATTGTGTTCATACTATACTGTTGTTGGAGTGAGCAGTCTTGTGACAAAACAAAAGCAAAAAATCGCACCCCTTCTTACCCTTATTAAAGTGAGAATCTCTGTTAAATCTAAAACTGCACATCCTACTATTACTAGAGCATTTTAGGACCTTATAGTGTAGAACAACTTTTGGTTGTTAAATTGCTGCATCTCTAGCAGTGTTTTACAAGAAATTACAGGTGAATACTCCTTGATTTTTTTAAGATTCTCCTTTGATTATTTTTTCTTTCTTACATAAAGTACTGTTTTTATTATTTTCTTTTTTTCTTCCGTAAAATAAAGATATCACAAAGGCAGTTACAAGGTAGATTCCTTCATGAAGCTAGAAGAGATGTTTATTGATGAGGGCTGGAAGGACTTGGCTACTGTGTATAGGATATCACTCCATGCATGTTTGTAGAGTAGTTTATGTCTTAAAGGGGATGGGGGAAATCTCTTGCTGATGATGAAACTGAACAGTCAGTAAAGAGACCCAAGTGTAGATAGGTGTAACTCGGTAAAGTTTATTTCACTTGCACTGCATTCCTGAATCGGAGCTGGTGCTTCTTTCTTTCAACATGAAAATATGAGTTTGGCTTTTGTATGTGTTTCGTTTAGACTGGAAAGAAATAGTATGTTTATATGTTGATAGTTTATAGAAGTGTTTATGTCCTTCTATGTACTTCACACTGTGGAATTTTGGCTTTACTGGAGATTTGTCATATTTGCTACATACAGCATATGATGCATTGAGTATTTCCATGTTTGTGGGAGGAGCGCAGTGTACACAGATGTTCACTGTGTAGCTCAGGTAGGTAAGTTTCGTACTGTAAAGGAAAATCGTCAGTCTCTTGTTTTCTTGAATCGGATAAAATAATTCAGTGAAGTTTTTAAGTAGTCAGATGTTTGGATCTGAAAACTTTAGCAAGTAGCTGTCGGTGTCCTGAAAGGATGTTGTAAACAAAGGGTAAAAAAACCACCCTGAAAACAGTCAATGGTTGTTCTAAATGAATGTTGTGTTATTAGCCGCACTGGAAACTTATTTGTAGTACTTAGTTAGGAACACTTCTGTGTTTTGCCTTGGTCCAGGCATTATCTCATGCTTACTCACGTGGTTATACGTTTACTTTCCA
This sequence comes from Lathamus discolor, assembly GCF_037157495.1. Classification (NCBI taxonomy): domain Eukaryota; kingdom Metazoa; phylum Chordata; class Aves; order Psittaciformes; family Psittacidae; genus Lathamus; species Lathamus discolor. The sequence continues at coordinate 33,881,971 of NC_088909.1, read as the reverse complement.
AGCAAAAAAAATCATGTTCAGTCATTGAGCTGTTAACGTCAGAGTACAGCATATTCAGGGGGAGTCAGACTTAAATTACTGCAAAATGTTGGCATGTTAGTTCCAAGGGTGTATTCAAGAAGCTCTTTATAGTTTCCATTACTTCTCAAACCTAAAGGTCACTGTTTGAAGAGAAGTAGCTCCCAAGACAAGTTGTCTTCATATCTAACAGTTACTACTCCAGACATTGCAGTTATGTTTTATTAAAGTTTTTAAAGAAAGCTGCAGTCTGGGTTTCACATGTAGGAATATGATCAGTTGACAGGTAGTTTTAAAATGCTATCATTATGCAGCAGCTAACATAATGTACTGGTGTTTTTTTACTTCTGGAAGTATTAATCATTCATATTTTGTTACCTTGAAACTTTCACTGACAGTAATATCACAAGCACTCCTTCAAGTCTTGCTTTTATTTTGGAGATTTTTCTAGAAGCACATTTATCTGGATCTACCGCTCATAACATTTGTAGAAAGTTTTCCGGAGTTAATCTAGAGGGTTGTGTGGGGTTTTTTTCAGCGTTACTGTTCATGCTATGTATACTTGTGATCAGCCGTTCAGAAAAAGAGCCCCACAGTCCTCCTTCAAAGATTTCGTTTGAATGAGCTTTGTTCTGGAATAGTTCAGTTGAAAACTTGAATGCAGATTAAATGCCAGCAGATTAAATGAAATATCCTTGGCAGGCATCCTTCCATATGTTTGGGAGACTCAAGCCTCAGACAAAAGTGAGTTGCTATGTGGTAAGTTTGTGTGTCAGTTGATTTATGGTAATGGCCCATGTTCTGTTCTTAGCCTGTAGGAAATGCATTCTAATTTAAGCTATCTTATTAGGCTTTCCCTCTGAAATCTAAATTAACAGAGTTGTGAACTGTTTGTGTATTTAACTCCGAGACCTGAATCCAGATGTTGTATCTAGAGTCTATTGTATTACTGCCACACCGTAAGTTACATGAAAACCAAGGAAGAAAACAAGTTTAGATCTCTAAGTAAAAACTCATTTTCTAATTAATTTAGGGCAGTTTTAAATTAATAAAATGTGCAAGTGTTTTACCCCGCTTCCTAAGGAAACAAAGCTTATGCGATCACACTGTGTGCCTCTGCTGACTGCCAGTCTCTTTACCTCCTCCCTGTTTCCCCAATAACTTTTGAAACTACTGGACAATTTCAAATAGATTTGACAGGAGTAAAGGTCTCAAAGATATCAGGTTCCTACTAGCTCCATGGTAATAGGTGGCTGGGTGGAGAAGAGAGACCCTATTCATATGTCTGCTTTGGAAAAAAATGTGGAATGAGATCAACTGTGTTATTAGACACAAGCAAATCCTCATGGGAGTGAGAAGTTATGAATGCATTAAATAAGGGAAATGCTTTGACTGGATTTCTCACCTTCTTAGACATTAGGGGATCCAGCACAAGAGTCATAACCGTAGGAAAGCAGCCTTCAGTAGTTCCATTGCTCACAGACCTGCTTGCTACTCAGTGAAGTGGGAAAGTATCTGATTATTCCTGGAGCCATTGAATTAACGAGGGAAAAGATGAAAAAAACCAAAACAAAAAGGAAAAAAAAAAAAGCAAAAGATCTTTTAGGGATGTCCTGCTTCAGTTTTCTTTGTGAATTCACTTCAGAGTCAAACTGCTAGCAGGGAGCTGAATGGACAGTATTGCGTGAAGTATAAAAGGGAATGATAAAAGAGAAGACAAATAAAAGAAGATAAAGCACTTAGATGTATGCATACAATGCAAGCCTGACAATTTTTGTAGGATGAAGTAGTAATTTAATCCCAAATTAAAGTGCTCAAATTCTTTGTCCTTACATAATTGTGCCTCTGGTATCACTGCTTGTGTGTAGTTACCCATTCCGTATTTATTATTGTAACTAGTAACTAGTGCCCCTGATTTTTCTGGACCTTTGCCTTTGGCCTTTAGTTCAATTGCCTAGATTCTTCCAGTGAAGTGGAATGTTGTGTCTGATCACCATTGGGAAAGAATTGGAAGAAATATCTAATGTTACAGGTGCTGAGAATTACCACTGTAGTGCATTTTAGTATTCAGTGTATTTCTAATTTTAGGTGATTCAGTTACATAGTGGTCATTAAAATTGAGAAGGAAATTAGTAGCAGCTTTCCGTATCTTAGCACCAAGAGACAAACATTGCTTTAGTGCATATGTTCCGTAGCATTAATCAGTCCATGCCTTATTTGAAAAGTATCTAATTTTTTACAGATATCACTTGGTTCTCACTATATATGGGTTTCAGGTTCTAGGGGGAAGTACTCTTATGAGCAACAGTCTTTAGAGTAAGCTCTGGAAAATTATTACAGAGCACTTTAAGGTAGTGAATCATAGCCTGGATAGATCTTGACCAGACCATGTTACAGCTGTCAAAATTCAGTAGCTAAAACACCATTTCAGTACGTGTGGGATTAAGCTTCACATAAGTAGCTGATTGTAGAGGTACATGAATGTGTTGTTTCTGAGGAATGGAAAGATTAATCAAGGAAGTTTTCCAGAGGCTTTAAATAAAGGGATATAATGCCATTCGTGCAGTTTCTTGCTCATTAGGTTTCTTCCCAGCACCCATACAACTACTTTAACCTGTCTACAAAGGGGGTATTTAAGACACATATAATGTGCTTACTATTGTCACTTAATGTTTTTTATTCCAAAATTATCTGACCAATTTAGCTTCCTGAAATATAAGTAATCCCTTTATCCCCGTAATTCTTACAGGGTAATTCAGACAAGATGAAATAAGCAAATTTAATGTGCAAATAGACTGAATACTGATCTGCAAATGTCACATAAGTTCTGTGTCTATTTTCTGTGTATTTCCATGGTCTATTTAGTCATGGTATATATTCAAAATTGCACATTACAAATATAATGTGGACATTATACTTGTCCAGAGACAAGTAATGCAAATTGATATTTGGAGGAAGCTTGTATGCTATGAGCAATATAGAACCTAATATATGTGTAGCCAAAGCTACAACATTTTTCTTCAGTTCAACAGAATAAATGCAAAGAAAAATAATTATATATTAATTACTGAGGCTGAACACTAGAGAGAAAAGAGTGCTGTAAGCTAAGGAGCTGTGTCTGTCCAAAAGCAAGTGGATGCAAGTTACATGTGTGTGTGTGTATGCTTAGGAGAGAAATTAGAAAAAAGTGTCCCAAACAGCTTTCCAGCTAGGCTAGTCAGATTAAGAAGCTCTTTTAAGAACTTAAATTCCTTTATGAAAGGGTTTATGTGACATTGTTTCCTGTGATTGCAAAGAGTTGGCCTTAATGAGGTCTCAGGAAAATGATGTTCAGATTTTGGTACAATACCAAAGTCTTCAAAGAAGTCCTCCTCCTCCTTCCCCTGAACAGAGCAGTGGGATTTTATGTTAAGAGCTTCTTTCTGGAATGATCTCAAATATGGACAGTCAAAATGCAGTGCTGCCAATTTCTAGGGAAATCCAAGTAAGAATAGATATTCAGACTGCCAAACAGAGCTGGCTTTTCATGTTACTGTTTTCTCCGCCACAACAACCCATCCATTGGACCAGATGTGCTGCATCCGAGAGCTGCCTTTAATGAAAATGCTCCCTATCAAATTTGAAATCTTACAGACTGGGAGAGAGATCCCAAACAGCTGGAGAATGTCAAACCTTCCACCAGCCTTCAGAAAATACTGGATTGATGCTCAAAAAAACCTACAGGTCAGTCATGCTGACTTTGATTTTTGGGAAGGTTATGGAGCAGCTCCTTTTAGGGCATGTTTCTTTGCACATCAAAGAGCAGGTGGTAGCTGGGAGCTGCTGGCATGGATTTACCAAATACAAATCATACCAGACCATGCAGACTGTGTCTGCCTCTACCATGCCTGTTGTGATAAAACAGCTGGATATGTTCCTGAGGAGAGAGTGGAGATGTTGTTTGTCTGGACTGTGGCAAGGCTTTCATCACTGTTTCCTACAGTATTACATCTAGGTTGGATGGGTAGAGAACAAGATAGAAAACTGTTTGGGTAGTATCTTCTCCCAAGTAACAAGTGATAGGAAACGCCTCAAGGTGTGCCAGGGGAGGTTTAGACTGGATATTAGGAATAATTTATTCCACGAAAGGGTGGTCAGGCATTGAAACAGGCTGCACAGGGCAGTGGTGGAATCACCATCCTCGGGGGTATTTAGAAGATGTAGAGATGAGGCCAAGTGACTTAGAAGACAGTGGTTAATGGGTTGTATGGTCCTGGAGACTGCTAACAAGTGAAGAGTAACAGTGGTCTCTCCTGGGACCTGTCCTGTTTCACATATGTTTAACAGTAACTTGGAGAAGGTGATGGAGTGCACATCCATTGAGTTTCCAGTTGACATCATACTGAAGTGACCAGTGAATGCCCTCAAGGGCAGGGTTGCCATGCAGAGAGGCCAGGGTGGAGGAACGGTGTGAAAGTGATGGGAAAAAACAAAGCCCTGCCCAGGGTCCAGTGAATGCCCTCAAGGGCAGGGTTGCCATGCAGAGAGGCCAGGGTGGAGGAACGGTGTGAAAGTGATGGGAAAAAACAAAGCCCTGCCCAGGGTCAATATAGCACCTGGAAGGGGATGGGCTGGGGAGCAGCTCTGAAGGTAAGTCCCTGGATCCTCAATGCTTAGAGGTTTCTAAGACCCAACTGGATCTGAACAACCTGGTCTGACTTCTGAGCTGGCCCTGCTTTGGGCAGGAGGTTGAACTGGGAGGTCCCTCCGAATAAATGACTCCATGAAAAGCTTTCAGGATAGAAATCTGCTTCCAGTCTGGCCCACACTGCAGTGTAGAGCTTGATGAGGAATGGATTGGATGGAACAACCTGTAAATGACAGAGTCTTCTTCAGGCTTATTTCTACCTCTGTCCCCAGGACTAAGATATTCCATCAAAAGGGCAACCTAGGGCCTCCTTGGGCAGTGTGCCTTGGTCCTTCCTAATCTATTAGCATAAAGCAGCTTCTGCTACAAACCTGATAGAGCAGTATTCTAGGGTCTACTGTTGTTGCCTCTGCAGCAGTAAATTAAAACTTCTTAGAATATTCCCAGATGCAGAGGCCAAATGATGGGAAAAAGTCTTACGTCCATGCTACTATATTTTCTCAGCCTCCAAGAGAGGGTGGCTGCATGCAAAACTGCCTCTTGGAAGCGGTCCATAGGATGCTCCAACCTCTGCCATGTGCTTTGCAGAGTGTTTGGCGAGGTGGTTGCTGGCATGGGCCACGGACATGCTGTGACCTCTCTATTGTATAGACATTGGTAATAAGAATATATTCTAGCACCTGGCGATGATCCAAATTTCCACTTGGTTTGCTGTACAGATGTAGGCTTCTTGCACTGCAATCGTTAAGCAGGCCACAGTGCTATGAATGTGTGGGTTTGAGGGTGTGAGAAACAGAGAAGCACTTTCCAAAGTATTTGAGAACCCCTGCCATACAAAATAGTGAAACCAGATGGAATTTCATCAGTCGATGTGGAGCTAGTATGATGGCAATTTATGTGGAAGGCTTCTGCAGCATGTAGTAAAAACCCGAGAAAAAATAGCAATCACTAATGTCAGCTGTTTTGCTCTATAATAGTAGTAATGTCTTCGTCAAGAAGGAAGATACTTTTTCTTTCAGGATGAAGTAATGTTTCTGTCATAAATAATATTTCAGGGGGGAAAGGCAAGAGTGGAGAAAGGCAGGATTTTTATCTTAAACTCAATTTTTGTAATTGGTGCTCATATATTTATACTGACTGATGTAACCGGCAAAGATTTCTTGGCTTACACGGTACTTTTTAATTTTTCTTAGCTTTCTAGAGTTTGCTGTTGCAAAAGCAACTTCTGCTTTCACATTGTCATCACTGTATTGTGCAAGTCTAGTGTACTCATTTTATTACCACACCCAGGGATGTCATGGTTACTGTTGAACGATTTCCCTGGAGATAATAGTGGCACAGCTTTAAAAAATCAAGACCACGCATTGATTGACTAAAGAAATAAAAATGGTTTAATGCTTTCCAGATTCAAGCTTGTAACAATACTTTCTTTGTTTAAGTGTCAGCATTGCTCACTTGTAGGTCATATTCTTTTAACCCTGTACAAGAATTTTCATTAACATTTTCCTCTTTTAAATTCATAGATATTTGCATAGTGAATACTTATTTTTAACAAAGTATTGATTCTGTCTGAGTTTAGAGTTTGTGCAGCAGCAGAAGTAGCTGATATTTAACGATCAGCCGTCGCTGATAGTTAATCAGGAAGGCTGATTCTGAAAATCACAGCCTGTCTTGCAAGAGTTCCAGCTCCCAACTGAGAAAAGAAAGTTGCTGTATCCTACACTGTCTATTGTAATCCAAGCATGTAAGGGATGTCTTATTTTTGAGTTAATGTAGCATTCAGTGTTGTCCTGTATATTGTAGCTAATCTTTTACTCTATGGTAAAGAATTTTCTCTCAGTACCACTCGTAGGCAAGGTCATCAGTAGGTGACTTCAAGATAGTTTAGCCCATAACTATTAATATCTTCTAGCAAGATTTTCTAGGTGTAAATTTGTGCAAGTGTTGAAAAATAAGTCAGCAAGGCATTTGTTTTGATTTAGCTCTTGAGATTAATAAGATGTTTCTTTGAGTATTGAAAACATATGGTTTCTTACTGTGGGGTTTTTATTAATAAAAACCACCCTGATTGCTCTTCCATTCTCTCTAATTCCCAAAGACCCAGCTGAACTGGCATTAATAGGCAGCCTGGAAAGACCAAGATCTAGTAAGACCAAGCTCTGTTGTAGGAATACTTCTCCCAGCATAGTTCTCTTCTAGCATAGGGAAGAGGTTGAGAGATGCTCAGGACATGGCAATGACAAAAGGATCTGTTGTTACATGAGTCTTCAGGGCCTTCCTGTTTCAATGCAGGGGTCACATCTGCTATTAGAAACTGCAGGTCTTTGTAAAGACAGGGACAACACAGCTGCTCCATGCTGGTGGGCTCCTGTGGAATTTCCCCCTCCCTTCCACCTCAAATTCTTCATTAATATTTCCCTGGTGAAAGGACGTTTGCTTAGACGATATGTTTCAGGAGTCAGCATCTGTCTGCAAGGATGTAGATGTTGCTATCCTGTGCTAACCCTGCTGATTGCTAATACAGTTAGAAATACTGTGACTAGAAGCAGAGCACAAGGATCTCTGTGACCTATTCCAAAGGTGGAGGAAAAGTGGAAGATGAGCGAGGAGAGATAGAGATGATTCTGTTACAGGCTGTAGGTTAGCTTGTACAACTAAAACTTTTTCACACACTAGGAATAGTTTAATTTTAAAATCAGACCTAAGTGTCTGTAAGTGTACTCTCTGTAAAAATTGTTAAATCATTTTCAAAATAGAGAAGGGAAAATCAAAATATTATAGGTTAGGATTTAAGTATGTAATGTAAATAGAGGGAGTTTGGGGTGAGAGACACACAGTATATAGCTGCTATAGCCTGCCAGGACAAGAAAAGACAAAATCTGTATGTCTAAATATTTTTTTTCTAGCTTGTGGGATTACTTAAATATATTTTAGATTACAAATACTGTTAGAAAGGATTGTCAAAATACTAAAGTTATACAAAGAGAAATCATGGCCAGCAATGCAAATATAATGAGTTTCCAGCATAATTTTTTTTTCTTATAAACTAGTAATGTCATAATGAAAAATTGTTATTGGAAAGTAGCTCACTGCTAGTATTTAGCTTCAGATTCTGCCTTGAAAGAGGGAGCGTGCAGGCACTGCTGTGTAAATGGCTTCTCTTGTCAGTGCATAACCTTTAATACTTACTAAGATACAACTCATTTCTAGTGTAATGTAGTAATGCAAAGATTATGTAGCTAATATATTTTTAATGCTAAATTCAAATGCACCATCTGCATAGAATAAAATAATTTTCATGTAGTCTTAGAATTTTCCATGAAGAAAATGTGCTGGCTCATACTCTAATGACTTTTTTTTTTTCCCCTGTGTGAAGCAGCTTCCTATAAACATCACTAACTAGAAGGAAAAGTACTTGAGAAGCTTTTCGGTTTACTTCCAAAATATCTTCTGCCTTGTGGTTAAAATCACTTCTTTCTTAATCTATAGAAGACAAACAGTGGGCAGGATGAGAGGGGATGGGAAAATGACAGTTTTGTCTTAAGTTTCTATTTCTTGGTTATTTCTAAGCTTAGAATACTGGTCAAATAGCCATGTGCTGAGTGTGATTTCTGCTTAAGGGAACACAGCTTTCTAAATGGTTCTGTGTTCATCTTAATGTAGCTTTAAAAAAACAGCAATTTAAAAAAATCCCAGCAAACAATAAAGCAAATATTGAAGGAGAGCAGTGTATCAGTCACAGTTAGTCTTCTGTCTGCTGGGACCTTTAGCAGATCGGCTCATTGTCTGTATAAATTGTTTAGTGCTTCACTGTTTTACATAATGTTTTCTTGAATGATCTGAAAGAGGAAGTAGAAAGCATATTAATTACATCTGCAAATGATACGAAGCTAGAGACCTGTAGCAGCTGGAAGAAATATAAATTGATCTAGAGAGCAGGAATCTAGAAAATGAGGCTTACCTTGAAAACGCAGTCCAAATAATAGACATGTTATATGTAAAACTAACTTGGTGAAGTGTTGATGTTGAGCATTCACACATGCAGTAAGCAAGATCTATTTATCTCGATAAACACCCAGTTAGGTGTTTCTTATGGTATCCTGATCTTTAATAATTTCTACTGAATCTTCCTGGAATTGTTTCCAGATTCGCTGCTGTGAGTTTGGTGATGAAGGATAAATTTCTTGATTTAATTGCAAGAAAAAGCTAACCAGTATGTGGAAAAGCTAATGTATTCTTTTTTATGATTCCTCCCTTCCCCCCAGACCCGAAAGAATATTCAGTTAGAGTAGAACCATAAAATCGCAGACTGGTTTGGGTTAGAAGGGACCTCAAAGCTCATCCAGTTCCAACCCCCTGCTACGGGCAAGGAAACCTTCCACTAGACCAGGTTGCTTCAAGGCCTGTCCAGCCTGGCCTTGAGCACTGCCAGGAATGGGGCAGCCACAGCTTCTCTGGGCAACCTGTGCCAGGGCCTCACCACCCTCACAGGGAAGAACTTCTGCCTAAGAGCTCATCCCAATCTCCCCTCTGCCAGGTTAAAGCCATTCCCCTTGTCCTGTCCTTACAGCCCCTTATCCAAAGCCCCTCTCCAGGTTTCTTGTAGCCCCTGTAGGCACTGGAGCTGCTCTAAGGTCTCCCCTTAAGGAGCCTTCTCTTCCCCAGGCTGAACCAGCCCAGCTCTCTCAGCCTGTCTCCAGAGCAGAGCTGCTCCAGCCTTTGCAGCACCTCTGTGGCCTCCTCTGGACTCGCTCAAGCAGGAGGTGATTAGAATTCTGTCTTAGTGCTGTAAATTACATCTGCCCCAAATTCTGAATCCTGGGATCTAAAATTGTGCCTTTTTATGTATCTGTGCCTTTACCAGCTTTACTCTCCAATTTGGGATGCCACCAGGACTCCAAAGGAAAATAGTTCTGAGATTTCTTTTTCTTCATGTTGTTTTACAAATGGCTCATGATGCTTTGGAAGTGAAATGGACCTTGGCTGCCTTTATGGCTTATCAGTCTCTCACACTGGGCTCTTTACTGAGGAGAGGGAATAGTAATCAGTTGTAATTTGCTCAGATAACAATGTTACTATTGTTAGTTCTAACATTTCTGTTTGTTAAACAGGCGGAGGAAAAGCTTGTTGTAATGAATAACTTCATGTTGAAGAAAGAGCCTTAAGAAGGGGTTTTGCTACACTTTGCATAACATCCTGTGTGAGAGGCGAAACAGGTTTTGCATATCCAGTGTCACGTTAATTTTTTGGCTTAAATTAGGGCTGTATCTAAATGTCCCATGTTTTTCTGCACTGAGGTGCTTGAGATAGCTGTAATGTAGCCCAGATAATTCTCTCCTACAAGTGTCCTAAATTAGATTAGATGACTGGGGGTGGGGAAAAAGTACAGAATATTTATTTTGCAGAAGCTGTGGGGGGTTTTTTGTGTTTTGTTGGGGTTTTTTTTTGTTGTTTTTTTTTGGGGGGGGGTCGTTTGGTTTTGTTTTTTTTCAGTTGATACATGAACATCTGCCTAATAAATTTAAGCCTGCTGGTCATGGGCTTGCTTTGCTTACCTTTTGTGGGCCTCCTAGAAGTGGTCAGCAGATCACAGTGTCTGAACACATTGAAGTTTAATGTAAGGAAGTGAATAACAATCTGTTGCTTTGTATAGAGACTGAATTAGCTACTGTTACTGAACACCTAAAAAGATAGCCAGACAAATTCATTGTGTCCTTGTAGCAGCGTGGCAAATCTGTCCAGTGTGCCTCTCTGCTGGCTCACATACTGGCAGCAGTTCATCAGGCTGGCATGTGTTTCTTGCTCTGCTCTCTGCAGTGTGACCTCTCCCCCTGTGCGTTAACAAAAATTCATAAATAAAGGTAGCATGCGCAAAGCATGGCTTCATCTCTTTCAGTGCATCGGCTTTTATAAAAAGGACTTTTTTTTTCTTACAGATATTCAGAAATCCTTTCACGGCAGAGGTCTGTGTATATGAGGATGTATTTTTGCAGTTTCAAAACTCCATGTTGCACTGGCAGTATTGATTGATGTAATGTGTTTAAGTAAAAGGCTGAACTGGTGTTTGTTTATCATAATAATTGCTTCTGAAATGTCTGCTGTGTGGTTGGCATGGTTTTGATTGTGTGTGGAGCCAGGCTTTCAGCTGAAATCTATTGTTATTCACTTTAACCCGGTTCAGAATTGCTCATATTTTATTCTTTTGTGCAGAGTAAACTGTAATTTGGACAATTCTTGTTTGTCCTGATTAAATGTATTTGCCCACACCTTATATAAGTCGATTATACTAAAAGCATAAGACAAAAAGATGTACTCTTCTTGCTATTTCTTCCACAGTGTAAGTAGAAGATTGTGTTGCTATTTATCTGTGCTACTGTGCTACTCTATCTCTGTGGCTACTGTTCAAGTGTGGCATGAATTCTATATCCGTATAGTATGGTGGTGGCTTGCAAGTGATGAAAAACGGTTTCCTTTATGCAAATGTCCATCTTTGTTAATGCTGTCAAACAGCAAGTGTGATATCCAGGGAATACATGTCACTCTGTGAGTTCCTGATAATGTAATCTAATTTCCAAAAATAAATTAAATGCATCTTTTAATCTACAGCTATCAGATGTGTGTAAGCTAAAGAAAGACAACTGTTAGGGACAGTACGTGTGCATTTGGAAGAAGCATCAATGGCTAATTTTAAAATGAAACCTTTGAGTTCACCTAATTTTCTGATTAATTAACATTTCTGAAGATGCTGATGTTGGTATCATACCTTGCTGCAGAAACTTCAACGGATAAAATATTTGAGCTGAAGGACTGTTACTAGTTTCAAACAATGCCTTTAAAATATTTCTGAGCAATTTTTACAAGGCCTTTTTCAGCAAACCCTCATGTATTGTACTAATAAACATCACTTTTTATGAAGTGTTAACAAATGCTACACTTTGTTTTCATGAATTTCTTTAATTTGGTTATCTTCCATGCCACCACAAGTAAATTTAACTAAATTGAGGAGAAAATGGAATGCACTGGTGATGTTAATAGGTGAGGTCCCACGATACAGACTGAACTCTTCCTTAGCATGTACTACTATATATATATATATTTTTTTTAGGTGTTATTAACATGCATTTAAGTTGAAAAGATGAGTAATAGTTCTGTTCATAGGGAAGTGCCACAACAGTTATGTCAGTCCTTTTAATAATACAAGATATGAGAGAGGACACCTTCGTCTTCCATATACCCCTCAGCAGCTTGATGTTTCTGCAGGAATTTCCAATCAAAGCCAAGGCAGTTTGGTGCCTCCTTCCTGAAAGATATGCTACTCCTGTAAGTTTGCCAAAGTCTGGACGGTGTTGGCAAACTCACTCTGCTTTTCTCTAGATCTGGTACCTCAGATAGCTTTTTGTCAAAACAGGCAAATGGTGGTGCTTCTAGATACGAAGAGGCATCCTAGAATCACAGAATCAACTAGGCTGGAAAAGACTTTTAAAATTATCAAGTCCAGCCTTTACCTCAGCACTGACACGTCCACCACTAAACCACGTCGCTAAGGGCCTCTGATGGCTTCTGTAAGCTCTATTAGCTGTGGAAGTGTACCTGAAGATAGTTCAAATCCACATCATCTACCCACTAGAGAGCACTGAAGTCAGGCCCTGCCCATCCAGCTCTGGGGCAACAACACAAGAGGGATGTGGAGCTGTTGGAGTCCAGAGGAGGCCACAGAGATGCTGCAAGGGCTGGAGCAGCTCTGCTCTGGAGACAGGCTGAGAGAGCTGGGCTGGTTCAGCCTGGGGAAGAGAAGGCTCCTTAAGGGGAGACCTTAGAGCAGCTCCAGTGCCTACAGGGGCTACAAGAAACCTGGAGAGGGGCTTTGGACAAGGGCCTTGTAGGGACAGAACAAGGGGAATGGCTTTAACCTGACACAGAGGAGATTGAGATGAGCTCAGGCAGAAGTTCTTCCCTGTGAGAGTGCTGAGGTGCTGGCACAGGTAGCCCAGAGAAGCTGTGGCTGCCCCATCCCTGGCAGTGTTCAAGGCTAGGTTGGATGGGGCTTGGAGCAACCTGGTCTAGTGGAAGGTTTCCTTGCCCATATCAGGGGGTTGGAACTGGATGAGCTTTAAGGTCCCTTCTAACCCAAACCAGTGTGGAATTTTATGATTCTGTTTTGCTTCTCTTAAGATAACACACACCACCCTTTTGAAGTAGCCTTAATGTCTTCCTTCACTTGCCTCAAGCTGTTATGTTGAAGATTTTTTATCTTGATCTGGCTTTTCACAATTATACTTTAGTTGATGCTGTTTCGTATGTGTGACTGAGCTATTTTTCCTCTAACACAATAGAAACATCCATTTTGTGTTGTTTCTGCTAGATGTGGTAGAACAAATTTGTTTAGACCCCTTGAATATCCTATAAAACATCCCCATTTGAGAAGGAAATACAACTGTTCATTATAGATCCTGTACTTTAATCTCATTGAATTATTGAGGCAACTTATTTAATTGAAGGACTGTTTTTATTATTAAGAACTTGCTGAGCCCTGTAGGGGAAAATCTGTGGACTAGTTTTTGTCTTTCCAATGCATAGAAGCATTATAGAGAGGCATTTGAAGTTTTACTTTAAATAAAGCATAGTTAATGTTCATTTGTTTTGTCAGTAATGTTTATGTTGTTTATGTTATGTCTTGCTGCTGTGGGTACCAGAATAGGGCAGATGACAAGAACATGTTAGCAATACTGTTAGGTTTTCAGTTCCTGCTGTTCTGCATTACATCCAAAATGCTTTTTATATAAAACCTGTGATTGCATCTTTATACTACTGGTCTCTGATCTGTACAAGAGCAGGTTATTGCTGTATCGTGTTAAACTTGCTGCATGGCATCTCTTTTCCTGCATGTTAGAAAGTATATCAGTGCTTACGTCCTGTGCCTATTGAATGACAGTTGACCATTAAGACATAATAGCTGTATAAATAATTGGTGTCTAGATTATTCAAAGTATTTGACAATTCTTCTCGTGACAGTTTTATTGTATTGCTTTGAACTGGAAATCTGTAAAGGTATTTCTTTTGCTTATTGAATATGTGTTCAAGTTTATTGGAGTAAGGTTTTGTGATCTTTTTAGTACAGGTGGAGTAACTCATTCTTCCCTTTTGTCCTAGTTCAGACTTGGATCTCTGAAGCTACAGAAGGTTTTGAGTCCAGCAGAGGTGGTTAAGGAGCTCATTGGCTGCTGTCTGGACTGCCTGGGAAGACTGCAGGCAAAAAACGAGCATCTGCAAAAGGAGAATGAAAGGCTTCTCAGCTGCTGGAGCGATGCAGAGAAGCAGTAAGTTTAAAAGTGCAGTCACAAGGGATCCTTGAGAAACCCACAAATACTGTCAGTGTGGGATTTGCTGATGAGCACTTCTGAAGTCATACATAGAAAGGACCATGCAAGTTTTTCTTCTTTGACAGGAATTTTTAGCCCATCTATCTACTGTCCATGTAGTTGTCTATCTCCTTCCTATGTTAAAGATACAACTGGTGTTACAATTTGCAACTAAAGCCGTTTTTAGCCTTATAAAATAGAAAAAAAGATAATTACTTCTTTTCTGTAGAATCCTCTCCACTTTCTTCATGATGTCTTTGGCTTTCCATTATTTCTTGCAGTACTTGGGACTAGCAGGTTAAAATATTTACATTTTTGAGTGGGAAATAAATTGCCATGGCTTTAACCTGTTTGCCTTGTTGAAGTAGCCAGAATTGGAAAGCCAGTGTGTTGTTATAGGAAAAAGTACCATTATTTTGTGAGAGATTTTTGTAATTGTCATTGCATTTATGATTTGAATTGTCTGCCACTGCACTCTGTAGTGAAGTAATTTATGCTTATTTCAGTTAGCATAAACCACTTAGCATATACAAGTCGGAGATTTATCTCAGTTTTCAATAACTTTATATGAAAAAATACATTTAGGAACATCGGTGAAAGAATGTAGCTAATTGGCGTTACTTTACCTTGAAAAAGAGAATTGACTTTTGGGAGGAGTTAGTTTTGTTTCCGTGTCATTAAAATGAGTTTCCCCTGACAAGCATAAGGCTTTCCTAAATGGTGTTTTACTGCTTAACAGTTTACTGAACAATAGCATATTGTATAACCAGTATGCTGTACTGCATCACAGACTAATGTGTAATAGGCATTAGTGCTTGTATCAATTTCCATGGTGGTATGGCATTTTTAAAAAGATTAAAAAAAAAAATAAATCAGAGTTGCCTGACAGCCTTTGCTCTCAGAAGCAGTGTATTCAGGCTGCTAAAGGAGGTGGTTTTCTTCAGTATCTTTGTTTTGAATAGCTAAAACATGATTTTTCAAAATAAATGCTGGAAGTTGTAAGGACACCAAACTTTGTCCATGTTTGCTAAATGAGGAATAAAAATGATTTTTATCCAGACATTGTTAGCTTTTTTGGTTTCATGGGGCTTTTTTTTTTTTTTTGTAGTTGCTTTGTTGTTTGTTTTTTTTGTTTGTTTGTTTAGTTGGGGTTCTTTTATTTTGTTTTTAAAAATTCTTTTCGTCTGCTGTCTCTCTTTGCTCTTTTGGCTCCAAACGCTGGACCTGGTGTTGTGAGTTTCTCAGAGCTGAACAAAAGCTTTGCCTGTCTGTGTTCAGTAGGCATGATTTCAGGCTTCACATTTAGTATCACTTACAGTGTTGGATGATAAGACATCAAATATAAAGTATGTGATGTGAAGAATTGTGTCCCCTCTTCACCCAGAGCTAATGCACATCAGCTCCAGAGTTTCAGCTGCTACAGTTCACTTTGCTTACAATCTCTTTCTTAAAATCTCTAGAATTAAGTCATAGCATGCAGACTTCCAAGATCTGGTTTAGTTCAGGTTGTGCATAGGGCACTGGACTGAATAATTCAGTCATAGAATCATAGAATAGTTAGGGCTGGAAAGGACCTAAAGAGACCTAGTTCCAACCCCCATACCATGGGCAGGGACACCTCATGCTAAACCATGTCACTTAAGGCTCTGTCCAACCTGGCCTTGAACACTGCCAGGGATGGAGCATTCACAGCTTCCCTGGGCAGCACATTCCAGTGCCTCAGCACCCTCCCAATAAAGAACTTCTTTCTTATATCTAACCTAAACTTCCCCTGTTTAAGTTTGGACCCGTTACCCCTTGTCCTGTCAGTACAGTCCCTGATGAAGAGTCACTCTTCAGCATTCTTGTGGGCCCCCTTCAGATACTGGAAGGCTGCTATGAGGTCTCCATGCAGCCTTCTCTTCTCCAGGCTGAACAGTCCTAACTTCCTCAGCCTGTCTTCATATGGGAGGTGCTCCAGTCCCCTGATCATCCTCGTGGCCCTCCTCTGGACTTGTTCCAACAGTTCCATGTCCTTTTTATGTTGAGGACACCAGAACTGCGCACAATACTCCAGGTGAGGTCTCACAAGAGCAGAGTAGAGGGGCAGGATCACCTCCTTTGACCTGCTGGTCACGCTCCTTTTGATGCAGCCCAGGATACGGTTGGCTTTCTGGGCTGCGAGCGCACACTGAAGCCTGTTCATGTTCATTTTCTCATTGACCAACACCCCCAAGTCCTTCTCAGGGTTGCTCTGAATAGTCACATTTCAATTTCCCTACTCTTGATTTTGTTGACCGTCATGAAGGTTTTGTGAGATTTTTCCTGTAGTTCTCTGGGGTCTTTTGAAGTGCAAGCCTGTCCTGCTTTCCATTCTGTCCGTAAAATGCCAAGCAAGTCTCATTCAGGAGGCTAAATCTGCCTAGTGCGAAGTCTGTAGGATGAATACCAGCCCTGATATGCTGCTGGCATTTGCCTCAATGTACCTGAGATAATCTGCTCAAATAGTTTGCTGCTGGCAACCCTGTGCCAAACACAGAAGTGGCTTCTACTGCTTCCCTCTTCAATTCTAGTTTCTGTGAAGATGAAAGGCAAGAGCAGGCCAAAACTCCCTTTGAAGATAAATTCCTTGTAACTCCCTTAATTTTTATAATCTTCCTTATTGTGATAAATTCCTTGTAACTCCCTTAATTTTTATAATCTTCCTTATTGTGATGACTTAAGTATAGGATTTTACTTGGCTAAACATTTCCTTGCCTCCATTGAATGACCCATACATAGCTGACACCAGTGTGAGAGTTATTGACTAGCTAGACTGTCCAGCACTTGATCTAAAATGATAAGATAAAAATTACCAAAGCATTATCTAGCAAGATGCCCATCCCTAGGAGTGTTCAAGGCCACGCTGGACAGGGCTTGGAGCAACCTGGTCTAGTGGAAGGTGTCCCTGACTGTGGCAGGGGGTTGGAACTGAATGATAGATAGGTAGATAGATAGATAGATAGATAGATAGATAGATAGATAGATAGATAGGTTATGGAAATTTTCAAAAGGATTATTCTGGAAATGCTGCCCTTGGGTGCCTGGGGCAAGTGTGTTTGTGCACACCTCTGGGATGGATGAGTTAAAATACCAGAGCAGACTAGCTATTTTTATTTCATGTAGGTAATTAATTAATAATAATCTGTAGCAAAATAAGTCCTTGGCCAATAAGACACAAGTTAAATTTCTGATTTGGGTGTGGTATGTATTTTGTATCAAATATGTAAAATTTGCATAGACAAGCCAAAATCAAAATAGCTGCTTATTTATATTGTGGTCAACTTAGTGACAGAATATTTAAACCACAAACAGTTTATAAAAATCCAGGCTAGGTCGTTGTGGTGCTTGAAATTGACTCTTCAGCATTAGCTCATCAAAATTCAATACCATTGCCAGTGCTGGGGGAAGGGTGAATCCAAAGTATAATAGAGCTTTGCCATAAGACCTGTAATTATTTTAGAGGACTGAGGACAAGGATAAATAGCAGAGATGTTGAATTTTTTCTTTCCAGTATTGGATGTGGAAAATGTATAAATGCCTTAAGTTACACAGTTCATGTTATCCTTTGTGAAGCAAATGTGATTGCTCTATGTTTAGGCAGGACTTAGGAACTGGATAGTTACCTTATTTTCTAAATTGCCTTATTTTCTCAAAAATCGTAACCATTACTATTGCTAGCTGCTTTCAGTAAGTAGTGCAAGCTTTCTGATAGCTATAAATTTGGGCACATCTGGCATGTTGAAAGTACTGCATTCAGATAAGAGATCTAAGAGTATAGAAATCGGAAGGCACGTGCAAATAAGACTTGCACCACTCTAACCATTAACTTCTGTTTATTTTTGTTGTACTTGAAATTTGTCTTTGACATGAGCAGCTTCTTCATTTGGCCTGGGGAGATGGTTCTTTAGTGAGACAAATCACATACAGGCACAAGCATGTGGCAAATTGCATTTAAGTTTGTAACTGATGAGGTATTGGAATGAAACCCAGCCAGTTTTGCTTGGTGGTAGTGCGATTCAGGTTATTCTACAGGATTTCGTACAGACAGGATTTTGATACAGACAGATACCATTCCCCATTTTACCAAACCCCTCATTTACCATTTTTATGTCTAGAAACATAATTAGTTTTAAGCATATTTGGGCACTTCTAGAAACCGTATTAGGGTTTATCATTCTTTGAGGACTGTCTACTTATTCTCCACTAAACAGTTAACTTTTGTAGGTGGAATGTCTCCTAGTATTTGATTAGTACATATTATCTTTCATTTATGAATTATTGAACCGATCTATATGGTAATGATGTTCTGCTATTTGCATTTAAATTAGATGAATTATTTATCAAGTATATCCCTAAAGCATTACACAGTAGACTTAATACTTCATGCAATTCTTTTCTATTGTCTTTCTTCTTACATCATGGTTTTGATCTATGAACAAAAGAATATTTATATAGGAAGTCTGTTGAAATTTCTAACCTTATAAATTATTATTTTTAAAATCTGTTTTGTGTTTAGATTTAATAACAAAGGGAAAATTCTAAAGTTTTTTACACAGATTGGTGAAAAGAATGTTTTTCATGTTATGACTGTTTGCTGTAATACTGTAGTTACCGTGATCAATATATTGATATTCTTCGAGATGTTTATTTGCTTGTTATGAACACAGGTGTTAAAATGTTTGCGGTTCAACCCAAAGACTAAAAAAGTTACAAAATACAAGAAGTATCTCAACTGCAACCAGTCACTTCTTTTATTGTGCTTATGTTTGCTTGTATTCCAGTCTTCCTTTATTTATGAGACTCCATATGTCTATATTCTTTATTTTGTATTTCCATTATGCTTTGTTTTATTGATACTGACTGACATGCACATGGATGTTAACCCTTTAAAACCTGAAGAATATTATACTCTGAAGATACTAAGGGCTTTTAAGACATTTTTATATATATTCTAAGTGTTGAGTCCTCTTCCAAGTAATTGTGATTGGTTCAGTGGGGGCTGCAGGTGTACCAAGATCTCAGCCCTGCATCTGTGCAATTCAAAATGAAGTTTGCAGCGCTGTTATTAGCACTGAATTTGTCTGAATGCCAGTAAAGATTAGAGTTTCCATCAAGTGTTGCTGTAGTGTCCGGTGAGCTTTGCCGGGAGCTGATTCCTGTGTCTTGCCAGCTCACCAGTACAACACACACAAGGCTGTTGGTGGAAAACAGCCAGGCAAAGATCTGTAGCACCCAAGTCTTCCTGGGGAGTCCTGGCAAAGAAAGAGTTCTAAATCTGTCATAGAATGACAGACTGATTTGGGTTGGAAGAGATCTTAAAGCTCATCCAGTTTCCACCCCCTGCCATGAGCGGGGACACCTTCCACTAGACCAGGTTGCTCCAAGCCCCGTCCAACCTGGCCTTGAACACTGCCAGGGATGGGGCAGCCACAGCTTCTCTGGGCAACCTGTGCCAGGGCCTCACCACCCTCACAGGGAAGAACTTCTGCCTAAGACCTCATCTCAGTCTCCCCTCTGTCAGATTAAAGCCATTCCCCCTTGTCCTGTGTATGTCCTTGTGTGTGTCCTGCTAACGTATGCCCACTTTGGTGAATTCAGCATTGAAACTCAGACGCAAGAAGTTGGATAAGTCCTGCATGGATTGGTATGGGGTTTCCTGTGATAGGAAAGCTGGTCTCATTACAGAATTTTCTTCTAGAAAGCACAGAATTTTAAAAAGAAATAATGTAACAATTACTTTCACATTGTAGGCTAGAAAAATGTGTGGTGGCTAAAGAAGAACTAGAGGCAGATCTTTATAACCGTTTTATTTTGGTGCTGAATGAAAAGAAGGCAAAGATAAGAAACTTACAGAAGTTGTTGAATGAAGCTAAAGAATCTGCAGCAGCTGCCAAATATACAAGGTATTTCTTAATGTTCCCAAGTTACTTGATATCATACCTAATGTATTGTTTACTTTAGCTTAGCTTCCATTCCTTTGACTCGAGCAGTGACTTAGTGCTCTTTCTGACTAAGTGCTTAGTTATCCAAAGCAGTAGTTGGTCATAAAAGCAGAGGATTCTTTATCACTGCAAATAGCAACATATTAATTTGGATGCTGTAGCCACAAACTAAATATTCAACTAATTTCTCCTTGTTTCTGTTAGGATGCAAGTGATTTTCCAATCAGAGCATGTCCCTGCCATTTCTGTAGGTGGTAATTTTATCATTCTCCCCAAATATTTGAATTCCTTTTTTCCTTTGAGGAAAAAAGAATCCCAAACCTAAATTTAGAAAATTTTATGTACTTTTTATTTTAAAAATATCCAGAGAAGAGGAATCGTTCTAATGCTGCTACATGCCTTAGTTTGTTTGCTGTTTTTATCTTGCTTTTTAACTTTTTAACAACTTTTATTGTCTGTCCTTGTATATGAGTATTATAAGCTGTTCAGTATGGGGACTCTGTGTTGACATATATCAGCTTACATTGCCTAATAATTATAAATTCTTCTAAAGAATAATAGATAGACAAGATGTGCTCTATTGTGTTTTTCTTTTTTTCCTAGGGATACTGTAGCTACTACTCAGATGGTTACAGGGGGAGAAAATGAATATGATGGCAGCACTGATGAGGAAAGTGAAAATTTAACACGGCCCTCATTACCACCAGGTAGGACAGAATGTACTGTCTTTCAGGAATATCACAGACAACCCAATCACTTTGTGCGAATAAACCTTAATGAAGACAAAATACTACCTGACAAATTGACAAATTGCTCTGTGACAAGCTGACCTGCAAGCCCTAAAAATATCTCTTCTGGAGTAGAGTATAATGCTGGCATTTTCAAATTTGAGAGAGGAAGTCTAAAAGCATGTTGTACAAGTGAAGGCACTGTCATTTCTTCCAAAATGACAAATTACATACTTCACAGAACTAATGACAGTCTTAACAGTATCTGAACCATCAAGAATTACATTTTGAATTCTAGGAATCATGATGTGTGTGCAGTGATTGCTAAAATGTACTTCCTGACAGTTTCAATGGTGCTTAAAAAGGGAAAAGAGAGGAGTTTTAACAGCTATAAAAAGAGCTGTGTGCCAAAATGGAATAAAAATGTATTTAAAGCAAAATTAATTTTGTCAGTGATTTTTTTTCCCTCATGAAGATGCTCATGAAACTTAATTTGACTAATTTTTCCATGACTAGAGACTTGTAAAGTGTATGGGATACAGCAGTTGCCCATTCTACAATACAAGATATTTCTGTAAATTGTAATTTTAGCAAACTAGTAGGACCATGCGGGACAAATGCTATCAAAGTTTTAAAATTGCATTACTGTAGAGTTGTGTATATACGCATATATATTAATTTCCCTTCAAGTCTGCAAAGTTTGCTATGGGTTCTCTCACTGGAGCCTTTTATTTCCACCATACGTAAAGGTTATCAAGACAACTTGTCACAGCATTTTCCTGTGCATAGAAGAAGTGTTCAACACCCTGATACCAGTGTCATTCAGCTTTGTATCTCATGATCCTGTTGAGGATTTTCTGATATAATAGTATTCAGTATTCAGATATAAAGTAGCCAGTGTCAGAAAACAGAGAAAGTTTCAGTCATGGAAAGAAATAGTTTTATATTGTACTATGCTTTTTTGCTCAGAAATCTTTGTTTTCAAGTGTATTTGGTAATTTCAGATAGTCTGGGGAGAAATTCTTGACATTTAGTGAAAAGGCAAGGAAAAGTGGAGAGTGTTCATTCCTTTGCTACATTCAGTGAGACTTAGCTAGGTCAGTGAGAGTTTTGAGGTAAGACATATTTTCATTTTAAAATTAAAACAAAAGCCCACTGCTCTTCTCAGGCAATCTGGACTGATGAATATTATAGAAGGAAAAATAGCAGCTGTATTTTTATTTGAGTTGTAAACAGAAATGTGCCTTCTGTTCCCTTTGAGGGATACAAAATTCCCTTTGAAGATTTTGATCATGAGTAGAGAGTTCTTTCAGCTGCAAAATTTGCAAGCAATGTGAAGACTATAAACTTAATCCTTTGGGTAACACACTCCAGTGTTTCAAGGTAAAGGCATTCTTGAACCTGCACAATAAGTATCACTTGGATCAGTTGATTAGGTCAGCTGTGTACACTCTTCCTGTGTACACAGCTTTGTCTTTTCATGGACAATAAGCACAGATAAGAGCTGAGTATCTTCAGTAGAATTTTCGCATGCATAAAGAGGTCTTAGGCAAACTGTGCCTCTATGAAGAAGATAGTAGCTCAGGGATGAGTGGCCTGAGCGGATAATGAAGCTCATTGCTACATCAAGCATCAGGGTTTGTGAGGCTTAAAACATAATGCAGATAATGCTTGGTTTTTTTCCTGTTTATCTTAATTTTCCAGTCTCTTACTCCAACATTACATTTCTTTTCCTATTGGATTTAGAATGTCATCGTGTGGGTTGCACAAGTCAACTGGAGTTAGAAGATCTTTGAGAATGTTCTAGTAGTTATCGGTGAAAGCCGCAATCAAGAGAGAAGATCATAATTAAAAAGCTACTGTGAAGGAAAGTGAAAGCAAGTGTGTATATGCATACTACACACATAAAAAGTGTGCATTTGTATATGTGCATGTCCAAAGTTGAAAAAGCAGGAAGCTGATGCTGGTGGGCATAAATGAAAAGTAGGAACTGCAGGAGGTGGCCGGAAGCCTGTAAAATCTAGACAATTCGAAATCAGCCAGTCAGGATATGTTAAACTGCAGAGATTAAAAAGCTGGCTGAGGATTTTTCTTAACCACCAATAATTGGTTTTCTTCAAGAGTTTTTTAGGACACTGAGGACATTCCAGGGGACTTAATAAAAACTGCAAATATTCAGAAAAAAAAAATTAAAAATTAAACATTTATTTATGGGTGTATTAGTTGGTTTTGATTTGATGCAAGTATTGGAACAAAACTCCATTAAAGAAAAATACAAAGAAAAAGAGTAAAAATGGTTAATTACAATCTTTGTAAAGGTGCAGAAAGTAGAGGTTCAAAACTAGGTACTCATGTCTTCAGTGATGAGATTACCAGCTGGCTGGTGAAGGTAAAATTAGTGAAGTAATTGACTGATTTCCATAAGATACCATGCTGCACCACATTTTATTCAAGAAACTAAAACATGAAAATTAACATAACACATGGCAAATATATTCTCAAATGAGGTAATATGTCTATCTTAAAGTATAAATAGAAAGTTAACAGTCCTTCTATCTGTAAAGTGTGAAATTTGAGGTAATTTATATAAACCAATTTGCATTTTGTGATACACCAGCTATAAACAAATTGTAAGACAGTGCAGTGCCATGATTTCCAGTCCTGTGACAGCTTTGACTTGAGAAAACCAAGAAAGTCTCAAGCTTTGCTTTGTCTAGCTCCTCCTGCCATATAAAGCTTGATGCTTCCAAGGATTGCCATCATCTTCTCTAGGTGGACCTATCTAACAAAGCCAAGAGCTACTTGGACAACATTTTCATACTGCTCCATACTGCAACCATTCTGGGCGGGTGGCAGTGCTCTGCCTGGCCTTGTAGGAATCACTTTAGGCTTAGCCACAGTAGTTTAGGTGATCTCTGCCTGACTTCTTACCAGTTTGTGACTTCCCAGTTTTGCCTGCCTCACCTGATAGGGAACCACTGGTCTAGTGTAAAGCTGCTTTGGAAATTAAAAAACATACAGACTGTTTTCTAAAGAAGAAATGATTGTAAAAAAAAAAAAAACAAAACAAAAAACAAACAAACAAACAAACAAAAAAAAAAAAGCAAAACCAAAAAATACATTAAAACATTAAGGGTGTGAAAATAAGCAAATTTGCAAAGCTATGGCAAAAGGGACTGTGTGATTCTTAAGTCAAGATATGATTTGGCTCCTTGGTGCAGTACTGTGTCAAATTTGGACATCCAGTTTTGAAGCAAAAATGTAAATGTTAGCAAGTTAGGGAGAATAATGTGATAACAGTGGAGGGATTAGCAAATTATTTAAATGAAAGTATGAGAAGGATCTTAATCATTGCTCTCAGGGTCTAGAAAAAACTACGTTGCAAAATTATATCAGTTTAGATTATGGTCTTTCTGTCATACAGAGGTTGGTGTTTAAGGACCTTGAATAACTGGAACTTAACATTAGGCAAAGACAAAAGTGGGACAGGTTGGATGGGGCTAGGGGCAACCTGGTCTAGTGGAAGGTGTCACTGCCTGTAGCAGGGGATTGGAACTGGATCAGCTTTAAGGTCCCTTCCAACTCAAGACATTCCATAATTCTATGATTACTTCTGACTGTTGGAACAGTTTGGAGTGGGTTATGATGGGTTGCGTCATTGCCAGCATGGAAATCACAATGGCGTGCTTTTAATAAAAAGACAAAAACTTGTTCATATAAGCATGAACTTAAAAGAAGTTCACAACTAATGTTATATTAGGGGTGGCAGATGGCTGTTTCTATGGCAGCTTTTCATCTATAACATCATATGAACTCCAGAATGAAACCAATTCTTGTGTCTTCTACAAAAATGAATTTACTCGTATACAAATATTCAGCAAGGCTGAGTATTTGACTTCAGATAACTTTTGCGCAGAAGTCATTTCCCTACAATGGCTGTTAAGTTGTAATCTAAAAGCTTACCTAAAAATTGAGGGGTTTGGCACTGACAGTACCATTTGTAGGTATGATTTATGGTTTGCTTTTTGACATCAGTTTCTACTTCAGAGCTTAAAGCCAAAATCAACTGAAACATGGTAGGTTTTGTCTCTAATCTAAACACTGATGTAGTTAATGCTTTATGTTGCAAGAGAACAAAATGGAATTAGGTATTTTAGTGTAGAGCACTCAGTAAAACAACTGATGTATAGGAAAAGTACAACATTTAGAAATAGCATAACTTTTATAAACAATACTTTGTGTCTTTCTATACAACAGCTTTGCGCATCATGCCATGAGGATGGGGAAATTTATTTACACTTACGAATGTAAGATTTATAAAGGCACACAGCTTCCCTGTTCACTGCAGTTTAAAATATTCCTGAGCAGCAGCTATATATATGATATGCCAGGTCATTGTAAATGCCTGTAATCACTTGTTTGAGAGAGTTTCTCAAGGACAGGGAGGAAATCCTACTATTAAGCAGTTCATGAATGGGGAGTTATGAATGTTTCTTAGGAGCATGGGGGAGGTTGCTTTTGGTTTGTTTTGCCATTTATTTTACTTCAGGGTTGGTATGATTCTGCTTAAGCCACCAAAACCAGATATAGTTGTTTCTTTCACTACTAGTACTTCCACAAAGTTCCAAGTACTTTTAAGGCAGTTCATACTTGAGACTGCTTCTGTCTTGTCTTGTTATTTCATTCCTCCTGCATCTAGTTGCACCTTGTCTTGCACTTCAACTCTTTTATCAAATATCTGATATTTTCTTTAGCTTGGCTGGTGTCTCTCATTTTTAGGATCCTCATTTTTGGTTGGGACCACTAGGTCCTGTGATAGTAGAACGATACGCATACACAGATGAGAAGCATGTGGAACGAGCTTGGAAAGATTACAGAGAGATGTTGAGAGATGTAATTTTTTTCGTAGAATTGTATAATAGTTAGTGTTGGAAAGGACCTTAAGATCATGTTCTCTTACCAGCAGGACCTGCTTGTTGGGTTGGGTTGTTTTTTTAATTACTTTAAAAAGGCTGGAAATTGCCAGTCTGTATTTCTGTTAGCCCATGAGGGTGACTTGGAGCTAAATGTAATACCACCACATTGATGGAGTAAGTTCCTGTCATTTTAGAGTGTAGAAAACCTTATTCTGATTAAGGACAATCCAGAATGCAGCACAACGGTTACCGCTTCCTCATTCTTCTGCTCGGTACTGAATTTTACTGTTATTATTTACTCTAGCCATTTCTCCTAGGGGACGCAAAATGCCAGTAAGATTATCAAAGGAAATATGATTTGATGTCATAATTAGCAATCATGGCCTTGCCATACAAATGGAAACCTTTTATTAACTGAAAAATACGTCGGTGGTCCATGAGTGAGGAAGCATTTAGAATAGGAGTAAGGATTGGATAAATATTCACCCTTTCTGATTCCTTCCTACAAGCTTCAAAGATAGATGAAAGGTAATAGTTTCCCTCTTCACAGTGTTTGGAAGATGACCAGGGAAGACAAAGTTATTCCTCTTCCCAGGTATATGATAGAACTGCAGGAAAAGATATAAAATACTGAAATCTATCATAGGTGTGAAGGATAATACAGCAGATAAGAGGGAACGAATGAAAGAAATGATTTTACAATTTATTATGTTATTTTTAGTTATAATGCTACTGTAAGTGGGTACTTGTAGACAAAACAAGGCTACTGGCCACCAATTTACAGTCAGCTTGCTTGCTTTCTAGTTTATTTTCTCTTGCCAATGGATTCCATAGTCATATTTCACATTGAAATGAGTGGAATTTGCTGCTCCTTGGGGTGAGGAAGGGTCTTGTGATCTGGCCTGTTGGATGAAATGAAATTTTATGTTCTGTGTTTCTCACCACAAGTATGGAGAGAAACTTAATATTATTAACTAAAATCTAAATTTAGAAACTAAATCCACACTTAATATTCCATATTAAGTGAATCCTCAGACTTCCAATGCTCATCCTTTCCTCTGTGTTTGATGATGAGGACAGGTTCAAAATTGGTTCTAATAAACTGGCTGTGATGCCCAAAATAAATAAGAGCAAACACCTTACCATTTTTCACTGTTTTACTATGCAAATGTTCTCATCCCCTTCATTCAGGTTCCTGCCTTGGGAATCATATATTGTGCCTTCAGGAGGCTATGACCCTTTAAATTTAATTAGCTCTCTTGTGCAGACCAAACCACTGGTGGTTTGATGCTGGTGGTTTATAAGCTTTTCCAGCATTATTAAAAAAAAAACCCCAGCCTGTTAGAGCACCTGACTGTGGCTGTGCACTTCAAGATCCGTCAGTGAAGGCTTCTCTTTTAAAGCCTGTTTTAAAGAGTTTTAGAACTTGGCTATTTTAATTGACTCTAGCTTTACATTATTATTCTGTTTTTTTGTCAAGCTATAATTGGGAATGGTTCATCCCAAGGAATAATCTCATTTCCCTTTCCCTTAAAGCTGTAGATACCTTTTTTATGAAACTTGGTATTGAACCCCCTTTTTATTTTTAACCTGAAACCTGATGGTTTTATGCCTGTAAAACATTTGCTATTGTCAGTCTGCTTTCCCTCTGTGTTATACTAGGTCCTGTGGTCAAAATGCATTTACAGTATGAATATCAATGTACTTTTAAAAATCCTATTATGAATATTGAACTAAGAGGGATTAAGAAGGTATTAAAAAATACTATTAAAATTATTAAAACTGTTTATAGCTCTGCATACACCTTATTGCATGTGCTTCAGTATATAGTGATGCAGCTGAGTGTGGCTGCCTCTAAATGAGTCATTATTTATTCAGTTAAGTGATACAATATAATTGTAATGGATTTATGATTTAGTAAGGCTGTTGCAAATTACTAAATTTGGTGATGGATCAAACGAGTAGAGTACCTAATGACCACACTGCAGGTTATGTGCAATAGAATTGACTAATACAAAATAAAAAATAAAAGTTTTTTTTGTGTATTAACCACATCACACTGTTAGACATGAAAGGATTTTATTTCCTTACTGTACATGTTTTTCAGTATAATTTAAGCTCGCTCAATTCATCAAATTAACTGTTTTTATCAGAGTTAAGCTGAATTGTAAGACTGATTTTAGGGTAATTTTCAGTTCAAGCTGGAAATTCTAAACTTAATGCACTTCCATGACTGCCGTTGGGCAATAGTCATGGAAAACCCCATGTTTGGGTTTGTTTTCATTTCACCTCAAAAGTAGTTTAAACATTTCAGCAATGTACATTTTGAACAGGGGTAGAATTATTTAATATTTTTCTTTGAGTTTAATGTATCCGTGAAAAGAGGAACACTTAAAGTTCCAGTCATTTAAAAAAAATAAAAATCCAATCCATGAATGAAGCAGTACCTTTATAAATTTTATCTTTTTCCATGAATAAGCAGGTTTTTCCCTAAGGATGTGACCTATCTATATGTTTGTATGGCTTGCTGGGGTTCTAATGTGCCCTCTACTCCTCTTCAAAATGTGTTGTACTTTCAGGCTTGAGGGCCTGAAAGTATTAGCAATGTTAGGCAGAGATAAACACAATGAGGATGTGTTATGTAGAGGACCAACATGTTCCTGTGAGACACATAAAGGAAGTGTAGATCCTCCTTCTGTTCTTGCCCATATTTCACACCAATTTGGCATGTGCCCAATAGGCTGTAATTAGAGCAGAGCTGGACATAAATTCCTTGAATCAAGGCACTTTTGCACTGAGCATGCACATTCTGGTACTTGTTTCCTGTGCAAAACCCCTGTAACTTGACCATCTACAAGACAGCACTAATTCAGTGAGGCCCTTTCTTTGTTTTCATGAACTACAGAAGGCCTATTTCAACACACGCTGGTTGAGAATGTAATTCATCAGTTGTGAAACTATAGCATTAGTGGTGCTGGAGCAGTGCCACAAACAGCCCTGCTCTGTTTCATCCTCCTTCGATAAATAGTTAAAGAACAACTGGTTATCAGGTAAATAGGAAACTTCTGACAGTCATCAATAATCTGTCTGGGGTAAGCCCCATTCTAACAGTTTTTGTTTGTTCTTGTGCTTTTAAGTCACAGACTCTGCGTGTATTTGTTCAGTGTCGAGCGTAATGGTCCTTTTAGATCTGTTGTAATTGAAAGAACTAGCAATAATTATTCTTCTTGTGCCAAAATATGTTTTAACATGAGTTATGGACTACAGAAATTAGCGAATTTAGCATATAGTGACAACAGTGCTTTATTTTCATCTGTGTAAACTTGCCAATGAAACTGCTGTATCACACAATTTCATTATGAACTTCATGCCTCATGCCCACACTAAGCAATTCTAAGAGTCGCAGCTCATAAATTGTTCACCAGAAGATGCAGTCAGAAGGTGACTTTTGCTTGGGATTGTTTTGAAAAAGTAAAAGTGAGCCAGACTATTTTGGAGGACTTGTGGGTGGTTTTTTTGTAGTTTGTGGTGGTTGTTTGGGTTTTTGTTTTTTTTTTTTTTTTTTGTGGTTTTGTTTTGTTTTGGTTTTGTTTGATTTTTGGTGGTTTATTGGTTTTGGTGGTTTGGGTTTTTTTGTTGAAGGAGTCATGAGTGTTATGGTTTAACTACTTTCAATATAAATAATAACCAGGTCTAAGTTAATGGGGATTTTTAATTTTGTGTTCAGCTCACACCATTTATTGTGATAGTTTTCTTGTGCATGTTACTAAGCTAGGTGTTTGCTTCTGGTGTCTGAATGATTTTATATAGACATGTAATTCAGAGAGGAAGAAAAGGCATCAAAAATACGTAAGTATACTTCATGGTATACTGAAAACAAAGCCATTCACATGCATATAGCACAATGCGTTAGTATTCCCTTTTCTCTTGGAAATATGGATGTACTTTAGAAGGGTTTATCTTGGGTTTAGCAGTATGAGCTCTTAGAGAAGTGTCCTTTCATCAAAGAGGAGTATTGGTTCTTGAGAAAAATGCTTCCTGCAGGGGTACTGATAGGAAGTTTCTGTAACCCTGAACATTACAATAAAAGCCCTTATCTTCAGCTATTGAATAGGCTGCATATCAGGCTCAACTAGCAAAGCCCATATACCGCAGATTCTTGCAAACCAGAGGGTTGTGTTTTCAGTGAGCAGCATGCTCAAGCTGAGTTTGCTGACATGACTTGAAACCTGTAGCTGTTGCACATTTAACAACAGCTTTGACAACTTTAAGATGATTTTTTTTTTTCAGGTTGTCCTAAACTTTGTGTTTCACGTATTACTTTGCACAGTAACAAGTGTGCACTTCTGAATTGTGAATGTTGCTTTCTGTCTGACAAAATGCTGGAGGGGCATTTACTCTGGCCACCTGTGTAGCGTCTACTGTAATAATTACCTTAATTACTTCCCAACTGTATTACAATACAGCCTATCTTGATTGCTGTAGATTGCACTATAACCCATGGTTGTTTCCTTGGTTTATTACTTTTCCAAATTTTCCTTGTGGTTTTTTTTTGTTTGTTTGTTTGGGGTTTTTTTTGGTTGTTGTTGTTTGGTTGGTTTTTTTTGTTTGATTTGGTTTCTTATTTTTTCCACTCTTAAATTTTTAACTTGAAATTTTCTTAACTAAACTTTACACTGTGAGTCTGGTAGGTCTTTGATAGATTTAACAGTTGGTCTCCCTGTTTGGGTTTGTTTCCTGTAGCTCTTTTTCATTTCTTTAAACCCTGTGAACACTTGGTTGGAAACATAGTTTATCTCCTAAAGAAATGGCAAAAACTTCATACTATATAAAATAAGAATAGAATAGGGCCTTATTTTCTTTTGATCCTTTAATAGTCTTTTATTAAGAAGGAAGTACCTTTGCTTTATGGGCTAAAAGTGACAAATGTACACCTAAAATTTTTGTGTTTGGGTTTTGGGCTTTTTTTGTTTGGTTAGTTTTTTTTTACTTCTTCTCTCATTCTCTGCTCTTCTGTCCTGCTTATTTCACTGGATATTTTTGTTATTTATGTCCGTCTCAAGTAATAGGTGCTGTCATAAAATCACTTTCCTATCTATCCTTTAGCTTTCATTCTTAAAATAGCACCTATATCAATCTAAGAGATACTGAGAGTGAAATGGTAAAATTGTATTCAAAAAAGGTTGCTTTAATTATTTCTTTGTTGAGCATTACACTGGAAAGCTGAGAAGTTCGTTTTCATCTTTAGGATTTAAAGGCTCTCCTCCAGGAATGTAATGCTACATACCTCATGTACACAAGTTTCATGTAGAACATGAGGCGTTTGTAAAATGGAAAAGGGGGGAAAAAAATGGCTTTAAAGTAATTCAGAGACAATAGGCAAATTACATCTGTAATTACTTTTCCTGTTTTTATCGTATGTTTTGTTGTATTCTGCTTGTTTTTAAATATTAACCTGAGCTTGTTGATTTATGCTTCTCTACATACAAGCAGCCACATGATCTCATAAAGTGACTATTGGCTACAAAACCTGTGTTCAAGGAGGTCAAACATGAAGTTTCACATGTATGTGATGGAGGAGAGACTTTTTCAAAACTAAAGCTGTCAGCAACATCTTATTAGTGTTTTTACATACTGTATAAAGGGGAAAAAAGATATAATGCCATATCAAAAGTATCATCAACTCTGTCTTCTGCTTTTAATTTTTTTTAATTGAGACTAGAATCTTAAACAGGGAGACCATGTATTTCCTCGTGCTTACAAATGCCTCATGTTATTTACATAGTTGTTCGTGTGTTTAATTTGTTTTACTGTGGTATGACACACATAATGTGACAATTGCAAGAGCAAAATGGCAATTCATGAGGCTCATAACTTTACATATATATAGGAAGACAGGTGCAAAACCTGTTCTCCAGTCTTACAGTGTATGTTCTAAAACAGAGTCATTTTTACTGTAGTCACACCAAATCTCTGAAAGTCACATGTGTAGATAAAATGGTGATATGGGTCTGTACACCCTGAATATGACTCCCCTGTCTCAGAAGCTAGAGATGTAACTTTTCTTTGAAAAGGGTAGACTTAAAAGCATGATCAGAGATGCATTGGGCTTTCTACACCTTTCATCCCCTGTTCACAGCTCTTTCCCTAGTGACAGCTTTTCTCATCTTCCTGTGAGACAGCAGTTAGTAGGTGTGATTTTGATCACCTGGGACTAATAATCACACTGAAATCACTGGGCTTTCTTTTGTATTCTTTACAATTTAGACCTTTCCCAAGAAGGTATCCTTGTAGTCAAGCTATTAACCTTTTCTTCCCTTGTAGCTTATAAAAATGTCATTAATAGCTCATTTATAACTCAGCTACCAGATCTGTCAGTGTGTAAAAATACATGTTATCACTCCTTTCATGCAAACAAAATTTGGATGCTCAGTATGCTGCTTGGTATTTAATATTCTGGAAATATGTGCCTACATTTGAAATCTAAATATAAATGAAAACGGGTACCCAGTTTTAATTGTCGTTTTTTTAAGGAATGTGGAACACAGAACTTAGGCTTTTTTATAGATACTAGTTGTATCCAAAATCAGCATAGTTAAAATAAAAAAAAAAAAAGGTATAATAGCATATGTTTATATGTACCAGTATTTTGGAATATATGAAGAATATAATAAAAATAAAAAATTGCCAGTTATACCATCATGGTGTTTCTTAGTCTCTCTTAACCAAATAACCTTTTCAGTAATTTGAAAGACACAAGCAAAAGAAATTAGTGTGCAGTATTGATGTCCATGGTAGAAAACCAGTTTACTGTGCCAGTTTCAAATCTCTCCCATTTCACTGCTAGGGCATTCCTTTGTTTAGTTTAAGAGGTTATTTTTCATTTAGTAAAAATGTTGAAATTTCTTAGAAGAGTGAACAAGCACTTCATTGGAAACTGTGCCGATAGCTAAGAATCTCTAATGTCAATAATGACCCAAAGTAACTTCCATGGTTTCATTAATTAATCAGTCAATAGCTTGGAAAGTTACTCCTGGCAACCAATTCAAAAAATGTACAATGCAGGAAAACAGGTAGAACCTAAACTTAATATAAAGCTGCTTTTAACACCAGAATTTCATTTTGGTATAACTTTTCTTACTCGCATCTGAGGTCTGTAGATAACTAGAGAAAACTGCACAAATCCCCTTTACATATGCTTTTGACATTAAACTGCTGGTTTGTTTTCATCACCATGTTTTTACATCTCAGTGTAGTCTTTATGCCTGCCATCAGATTCGCTTTCCTCATCTTCCTCTCACCATTCACCTTCTCTTGTATACAGCCTTGTCATTAATTAACCCATTCATTGGAGTAAGTTAATTTTGTCTCTGTAAGCAACCTTTTTGCTTGAAATAGAGAAATGAACTCAGCTTCTAGGAGAAGACCTCCCAGCAGTACTTTGGCTGCTAAACTCAGATCTGCTCCAGCAGCTGAGATTTTGGATCTTCCAGGTCTGTTTATCTGGCTAAAATGTTGTTTCTGCTTATACAGTGCTGTCCCTGGATTTCCATCTGCTTATTCTGCAAACTGCAACTGTCTCCAATTTAATAAGGCAAAAGCGGTGCTTATTTGGGACCAGCCATACTGCGAGCTGTTGTCTCAGTCAGGAAAAAATTGCTCTTTAATCTATAACCATGAGCTGAATTCTCACAAGGATACTCATTACTTAGGTTCCTGGGAGAGAAGGGTCAGGTCATGAGTATCTGATTGCCAGCAATTTCCTTAAGACCTTTCCTGGGAAACATGAGGCAGGCAGGCAGAAGGCTTTAGAGTAGGAGCTGAGAAGCACTATGTGAAAAATAGAGTGGTTAACCAGTCTGTAACCTCCAGGAGTTCAGGAGTTCTTCCATAGGGGTGATGGCATTCTGTCTGTCTCTGTGGCTTAAGGTTATTTTAATTTTGTTCCACCATCTCCATATTATGTGAATGCATGTCATTTGCTGAAGGCTTTTGTGTAATTTCACTTAATTTAAAAGAAAATATGCACGAATTTACATGTAAAATAAAGCTGTTGTCTAATCTCTACTCAGGAGTTTACTTCATTACACCTTAACAAATATTAACTTCTTTAGTTACACATAAAACTTGCTCTGTTTTAGGAATGGTATTGTTAACTACATGGCTCACTAGCAGCTCATCACTCCTGCAGAAAGCATCAAAACAAATTTTGTTATGCAATCCTTTAATTCAAGCAAGACTTTCAGAATGTTGATAAAGGTGAAATCTTCCATGCTGTTCCTTTTTTGTTTAAAAGATGAGGATAGAAAGCACATTATGAAAACACTCAGTAACTGCCCTGAAGTTGCCCAGTGGCCCGAGAGGCGTGGAGAGAATATTTTTCTCAGCAAAAGGGAGATTTCGGGTACATCTCTGAGAATTGAGACTGGCTTCTTGCATCATTGATCAGTGTATGCTAAAGAGAATGTAAATGAAGCAGACAGCAAAGTGTATGCTTTCATATTTGAAACAGCATACATACCATTATATGACATAGAATCTAACTGCTAGATTATGTGCAGTAAGGAGTAGTGTCTGATGCAGAGAACCCCATAGGAAACCTTGGGAAAATCTCATGGAAATGATGTTTTCCAAAGCATTTGCATTTTGTGAAACACTGCATTCCCTTTGTTAAGATACTTTTTTCTTGGCTTCCAATGACTCCTGCTTTCTAAATGTGAAAAGGCAGCAACGTTTTCTGTTGGGATTTCCAGAAACATATGGGAAAGTAGAAACTGGATGTACAATATGAACAGGATACTTGGTAGTGAGTAATATTCTTAGCCAGTTGGTTTAAAAAAAAAATTCCCTCCAAATCCTCAAAACAGGGTTGTTTGTAGATCTTCAATGCCTGTTTTTGTTTTGTTTTTTTTTTTTACCTGGCTGCTTTTCTCAGCATCTAATTGCAACACAGCATGTAACAGCTCATTTTATGTTTAGTCCTAGTGCTAAACCAAGCTTTGCAACAAGGGCTGTGACAAAAATCACCTGCCTCTCCATTTGCTGTGAAATGCCACTCATCTTAATTGTTTGGCATCAGCTTTCATCTATATCAAAAGATGAATCCTTATCCACAGCACGTTCAAACACTGCTCATTCATATTAACATTAAAAGCATTCAGTTCATTACTTGTTCCTTGGCACAGGTCTATCACTTACTCGCTGTTTACTTTAACTGAGAAGGATTACAGGCTGCCTGATTTCCTCACTTAACAACAGCAAATCTGAGTCACAGTTCCCAGTGCTTCCTTGTTTTAAACTGCGTAGCAAGGTGTGCTTAATAAATCTCCCTACAAAACACTGCTGCTTGTTTGTGTGGCTGCTCCACAAAAAATGAGCCTTTATGCAGCATATTAGTAACATGTTGATGCTCAGCGAAAAAGTCAACTCAAATGTAGTCACCTACCTTGATTTTAAAAAGAAGGTTCTCACTGACATAGCTTAGCCCTGTTCTTCTAAAGAAATTTATAGTGTCAACAAGTGAGTTATCATGGGACTGCAGCACCCAACTTCACTATCAACCGTCCGGTTGAATTATTAGAGCCAGAAGCTTAGGCCAGGTTGGACAAGGCTTGGTGCAACTTGGTCTCATGGAAGGTGTGGCAGGGGACTAGAACTGGATTGTCTTAAGGTCCTTTCCACCCCTAACCATTCACTGATTTTATGCTCAGGTAATAAGGTGTGGTGATTTATTAGTGACTTACACCAGTGAAGGCTCTTGTCTTGCATCAGAGTAGCCCATAGGAACTAAGTGGTGGATTTTCAGGAATATTACTGAAGTGGCCAGCTAACTTGCTGCAAAACAATGCGAGTATGCAGCCAGGGGGTCAGAGGAAATAAAACACATGCCTCACAAGCAGAGGAGGAAAACACTAAAAGTGTCCATGTGAGAAAGTCAGAAGATTTGGGGGTAAATACAAGAGAAAGGAGAGAAAAAAAGTAAGAATGGTCAATTTTGAAGGAAAATGGCACAGGGACAGAATTGGCTTTACTGCTGATCATACTGAATGTCTTTGGCTCTTGATTTGATGACAGGGGAAGGGTGATGGTAAATAAGGCAATTGTCTGCTTAGCTTTTTGGTGGTTATGGCTTTTGAAATACAATTGCTTTGGACAGATACAGCTACAGTTGCTTTTATATTGGACTGTTTGATAGGTAAGACTTTGAGCCTGCGTGGAAAGCTGAACTGACTCTTAGTGACAGAGCAGCTCCACTTCTGACATTGAATTATAGGCAAATTTGAA
This sequence comes from Lathamus discolor, assembly GCF_037157495.1. NCBI lineage: Eukaryota > Metazoa > Chordata > Aves > Psittaciformes > Psittacidae > Lathamus > Lathamus discolor. Next base: position 33,846,076 of record NC_088909.1, on the reverse strand, counting down.
ACTTGGCAATTTTTAGATAGATGTAAAATGTAGATGGACCTTTGGATCAAATGAATTTTCAATCACTATGATGTGCTGCCATTAATTTTCATATGATGTGTCCTTTATGTCTCCTCCATGTTTAAAACCATATCATTAACCAGTGAAATTTAGGAATGTGTTTTGCCAAGTGTTTGTAAGCTCTGAGAATATCGACAAATCACTAACCAAGCACAAGTTGCCATCAAGATACAGATGAAAGTTAAATACGTATCTTCCTCGGGTGCCCAGGAGGAGTAAGCTCCTATTGTGCACTTGGCTTTTGCAAATGAAACTTCTCACGTGAGTGTGTTTTATCTTCTCATCAGTGTGGGGAAGAGAGAGTTGTTTTCTTTCTGGAATTTCTAGTCTGTATTTCCAAGACACAGTTGAGGCTTATAGCTTTTTGGGCAGATACAGAAAGTGCTTATGGCCATCAAGGGCTTGATAAAGATTTTTGGCACTTGTGACATGAATACATCTTCTTTTTTTTTTTTTTTCTTTGTGATCAGGGATGGAGCTGGGCTATAAATGATGGAAATGTGATCTTCAATTTCCCACCTGCCTGCATCTAAACTGATTTTTCTGAGAAATAAATGAAAGGTGTCACGCAGCTAACCATTACAGTGAGCAGCTGACCTCAATTACTGCATGCTGATGACACTGACTCCATCAGACCAAGGGGAAAATCAGATCTCTGTCATGAGACCTGTCATGTCAGGAGTGTCTTGCCTGTGAAGCAGGGCAGGGATTAGAAGATTCTTACTGGGGAATTTTTAAGGGCTATGAGTGCTTTTAATCTATCTTTTAAGATATTTGGGCCTTGAGATGGATGTCAGTCGTTTTCACAAAGCACCAGCAAGGTCAAAACTGTGACTGGCTTTACGTTTGTGCACTTGTGTCGGTGAGTTGTATTGCTTTCAAGGCTACTGACCTGCTTACCAATGGTTTGTTCTTTACTCAGTTACACCACTTTGTCATGGAACTGCCTAGTGAAAAAGAATTTTTTTCCTAGGTATATGAATATGAAAAAGCTGTTTAAATGGGAATTTCCTGATGAGCTTTGTAGCATAATTAAATTTTGATAATCTAGGAAGATAACATAAATCTACATTACTTTGGGAAGAGGCATCATTCCCACTGTGTCCTGAGGGAAGAGAGTCTTGTCCACCTCATCACAGAATCACAGAATCCCAAGGGTTGGAAGGGACCTCAAAAGATCATCTAGTCCAACCCCCCTGCAAGAGCAGGGTAACCTACAGTACATCACACAGGAACTTGTCCAGGCGGGCCTTGAATATCTCCAGTGTAGGAGACTCCACAACCCCCCTGGGCAACCTGTTCCAGTGCTCTGTCACTCTTACAGTAAAGAAGTTCTTCCTGATGTTAACGTGGAACTTCGTATGCTCCAGTTTACACCCATTGCCCCTTGTCCTATCACTGCATGCTGAACTTTTGAAGAGGTAGTCAGTAAGCTTTGGAGAGCTTAGGAGGGCAACTGATTTACTGCTTCCCTGCTGCTCCCCAAAGACAAGATAACTAAGGATAGAAGAAACACAATCATCCCATTGTAGGTAGTGTATCACCCCTCAGTGTATGCCTTGCTTGTGAGGTTTGGCTTATGTCTGGGGGATTGAACTTGCTTTTATGTGCAGAGAAAGGCCGACTCTGTGGATGTTCCTCTGTTCTTTGAAGAGGCATACATGTTGAAGAGCTGTCCTGAGCATCCTGATGAGCAGGCATTTTCAGGAGATTATTTTATGGCTAAAATACATAATTCTGAATAGTTTGCTAAAGCTAAAGCCAAAGTAGGGTTTCGTCTCTGGCCTACTGAGGAGAATTTTCTCTTCATGAACAATGAAAAGTTGCCTTAAAATAACTCAGTGTTAAATTCTCCCTAGGCAGGAGACTGTCAGCAAGTCTCTGTTCAGCTGGAAGGGAAGGCGTGGGCACAGGGAGATCGCATCGTCTGAGGGACACATGGCTTAGCAAGGCAAGGTTGGGGGGAAGAAGTCTTCTGTCAGAAGACTTCTGGGAGACAAGGTAATAAATATGTGGGATTTTGCAGCACTTTTACAAACTTGAAGGAAGGAACCGTGCCTGTTCCACTCTGTGCCGCTCCATCTTTCTGAGCAAGGAGTGTTAGGAGTAACGCTAACACTGAGTTGCATTTTCAGTATTTCTCATATAAAATGGGAAGAGAGGAAGATGTGGCATCACTTTTTGGTGAGTGTAAGCTATTTCCCACTTCATCGTCTTCGATTTACTGTGGCTTCCTAGAATACTATAGTACAGGAGAAAAATGAAATCCATTTGTTAACAGTAGCCACTGGTGCAGTCAGTCTTGACCCTTATCTTGGTGGCAGTGTATTAACCCTGACCTCTGCTGTATATCTGTATCCTGTGTCTGGGGTAGGAAACTAGAAGGCAAGACAGAAAACAAACCCTTCCTTCCAGCAGTCTGGGTGAACTGCGTGTGCCTCCTGATTACTCAGGCGGAATCCATGCTGCTGCTGTTGCGATTCAGAAATACACTCACACTTTTGGTTCGTGGTTACGTCTCAGAATAAATCATCCGCTTGTTGCACATGGATCTGAGGGACTTTAAATCCCGGTCTGGGAGAAAGCAACACTTCGAACCGCTGACCTTGTGCAGTGATTTATGGTAGGAAAGGATCTGAAAGTAGTTTCTGTTAAAGAGAAGGTTGCTTTATTTTCCTTAGATATTCTTAGTAAAAATAGTTTCAGAGGAAAATAACAGGTATTTTTGTAGTAAAGACTGCTGAGAGCAAACCACGAAGATATCTAGCACTTGCCTTTATATACCAACAGAACAAGAGGCTCTGGAATGGCTGCCTTGATAAGCTACCATGCAGGCTATCAGCAATCCAAGGACCAGCGAGCTGCACTGGCATGGGAGACCACTGTAGCATTCTGGAATGTCCTCCTTAAGCTGGTGTGGCCACACAACTCTGACTTTTCCAAGATTGGGAAGGATTTATTGCACCAGGTGGAATTTCATATTCTGGGATAGGTATGGGGTGTTAATGAGTTAAAACTGGATGTTTTACGGAATAGTTATGGTGATGCTTTTTTCCTTGCTAGTTCAGAGTTTGTGGAGAAAGTAAAGAGGAAGCAACTGTAGCCCTTGTCTATATATATACATATATATATATTTTTTTTTTAATAGCACAAAATTACTATGTGCATTTTTCACTAGAGGAAAAATGGTCAAGAAGGATTCCAGGTGTTTCTCAGGTAATGATATTACTCAGCTGCCTTTTCCAGGAAGTACAATTTAAAATGGCTGTGTTCACACATAGCATGCAATTAGTCTTTTGCTTTGTTTTGTGTATTTTGCTAGCAAGCTATCCCAGAATGATACTCTGAATTCTCAATTGGTGTAATTCATTATAGTTCCATTTGACTTCCAGGGAGGCTACTCTGGTTTATTCTGGCTCTGTTTCTGGCTGAAGTATCCAATTCTGAAAATGTAATACAAGTGTTAGTCATCTTAACAGCCGTTATTCACATTAGTATTTTGTGCCTGGTCCTGGATGTTTTAATGTGTTTTTTGTTGACCAACAAAGAGGGTATTGTGTATAACTGGGCACGCATGGGCAAAGATCAGATGTATCTATCTCTTGCTTTTGAACTTTATTCTGACGTTTTTTTACTCTTCTGCATAGTATTCTCCTTCGTGAGTGGTGTAATCAGAGCGGGTCTTCCTGGAAGGCATATTGCCAAAATAACAGTCAGTACCAGCAACCATGGGACTGAGGGCAGTACTGTGAAGACTTCTCTGCTTAAATCTTCAGCAGACAAGGAAATTAATATCTGATTTGTAGCTCTATGTGATTTTATTTTTATTATTATTATTATTCAGTCAGCTATACTAGTATAATAATGGTTAATCCATTCCAATAAAAGAAAATTACAGGTTCTCAAACATCTCTTTAGATAGGTATTATGATGGTTAGAACCAACATTAGTTAAAGCAAAAATTCTAGCATTAAGTAATATCGTCATTATTATTTCTAAGGATCAAGCTGTCTTATACAGTACTATTTTGGATAGCTGGAGTACTTCTGAAATGCAGCCTGTAATGTGAGAGAATTCAATACCAAGATTCTCTGTTGTACGTTTATTTCTTGTAAGCAGTCAAAAATCAGATGATACCATATTTTCTGCTTATATAATCTTGTTTGGCTTTCTGTCGTCCCACACATCAGCCACTTAATCTAGTGAGCTTATTCTAGTCTTACTGTTAGTGAACTTAATTCTGCAAGTCTTCATAGCCTGAAATGCCCTTGTTTTTTTTTTAATTCCTCCTTCAGAAGATGTCATAAAATCATGCATGCTTTCTAACATCTTCAGTAAGTTTTGCTGGAAATAACCCACTAACATTCTTTGAACACATCATGCTTTTATAATGTTTCATCACTAGAATTTAGTATGTGTTTTATATCATAGTGATTGTCCCTGCAGCAAGGTGCTAGAGGAAGAATTCTTTTCAGCCTAAATGAGTCTGTTAAGTTGTCTGCTGGTTTTAGCATGGTGATTTGTTTTTCTTCCTTTCAGGCAGTATATATGCCATTTATTCCTGTTTCTTAAAAGTGTGGGAGTAGTTTTTGGGACCATTAGTTAAGCAAAAGTTTTTAAATCTGCCATTGCCATTTTCTGAGTTCGTTTTTTGGATGCCTTCTCATCCAAAGTTCTCTCATAAGATCAGTTTTGCCATGCTGCCTTTTCCCCTCCTCTTTTGTTTCACAGATGATTATGTTTATGTTGCAGATAGAATAAATGAAATAATTAATCTCTTTGCCGTTACACTGACTGATCTGCACACATCTTTGTGTATTTTTTCCCCAGTGTAAAGGATGTTTTTATGGCCACTGTCCTTCACTGGTTCGTTGGAATGCTGTTCTGATAAGCTCGGTTTCTTGTATATTAGCTGAGCTGTGTTGTGGTGGGGCAAGCAGTGTGTCTTTACACCCTATGTATTTAAACACCATTTTCTCTAAGCTTTCTTTAGTTACAGGGTGACTATTATTTTTTATAATGAAACCGTGTTACCATTACAGCGACTGTTGTTTTGTAGAATTGTCAGGAAGTATTTAAATCTCCAGTTCCTTAATAATTTCAGTGAATTTTTGGTGGTAAGGATATATGAGAGTTTCCCAGTGTAATGAAATTGCAAAGTGCATTAAATATAGAAAAGTATTTTCTTCTTCCATGTAGATATTTTGAGCTTGCACAAAGTATTAAACAACTATAAATTATCCCCATATATAGACATCCCAGTATCCTTTAATTTTTTTTTTTTTTTTGAATCACTGTATGTTGTTGGAGCAGTAGAGGAATTGCAGGACGCTTTGCCAGTTCCAATCCAAGCTGTAAATAAGCAATTTCTCTGGCTTCTGCACACTGCAAAAGGCTAGTCTGAGTATCAGAAAGAAAGGACTAAGATTCTTTACCAGAAGAAAATAGTATGTCTCCTAGGCTTGAACATGTGTTGTTTTGTGTTATCATGTAAGTTTGGTGTTTTAGGTAATCAGAAACTTGTCATTCCCCTTTTAATAAAAATTTGTGTGTTGCATTTTGGCCCTGGTGACTCGGAGGGACATTGGCTGTGGAAGGATACATGGAACATTAGCACAGCTCAGGGCGTGATTCTGTTTTTTTCGTACTGAGAAGAAGTTTTTGCCATATGGAAAGTCTATCCCAGAGTTAGTGGATCCCAGGGGAGCAAACCCAGTTCTGTATAATGAGTCTGGCAGTGACTCTTACCATCATACCACACAGTTACTTCATCTTGTATCCTGGCTGTGCATCTCTATTGTCTAATTAACTTGGGCCCAGGCGATTCATCGTAGTCACTTGCCATTCATCTTCACCATTACTCTTTAAAATTCCCCTGAACATTTTCCAGGTTGTCAGTAACAATGGGTTCAATAGATCGTTCCAAGATGTAGGTTAAAGCTTCTGAAGCTTCTGAAGTTGAGCTCCTTCCTAAACTACATCTTCAGCTGTGGTCTGTTAGTGGTGAACTTTGCACATGTGTGCAGTCCAGGCATATCAGGAGATGCTCTGCAGTTGTCCAGGGACCTGATGAGGGAAAACAGCCCGGCTCAGAATGTAAATGCAGGTCTTGAGTGCTGTCATGAGTTTTATGATCCATTGACAATAATGATGAATCCAGTGCCTAAAGGAGCTGACAAGAAAGCTGGAGAGGGGCTTTTGACAGGACAAGGGGGAATGGTTTCCACCTGACAGAGGGGAGACTGAGATGAGCTCTTAGGTAGAAGTTCTTCCCTGTGGGGGTGCTGAGGCCCTGGCACAGGGTGCCCAGGGAAGCTGTGGCTGCCCCATCCCTGGCAGTGTTCAAGGCCAAGTTGGACAGGGCTTGGAGCAACCTGGTCTAGTGGAAGGTGTCCCTGCCTGTGGCAGGGGGTTGGAGCTGGATGAGCTTTAAGGTGCCTTCCAACGCAAACCAGTCTGGGATTCTATGCTTCTGTGAATAAAAGTTAAAATTGTGCTATGCATGTGTGTTAGGGACTGCACTGTAAGCGTTTAATAGCATGTAAATAGAAGTTGTTATAGATTGAAACAGCCTTTTGGTTCTGATTGAGACATGCTGATTGGTAATTTTTTGTTCATTTATATTAATGTCTCGTTCTGATCAGATTTCATGTTCATTGCTCAGTAAATGTTGTAATAAATATTAATGTATTGGTGCTCTCAAAGTACTTGAGATCTCTAAAGTTCTTTAAATATATTCTCAGAACCTCTTAAAGTAACCAAAATTACCTGTAGCATTTTCCACAGGAAAATTATCCTGTAATGTTGATTGAAATTGTGCCAGTGCATCTGCCTTAAAAATGTTAATGTCGTGTCTGGCTGAGACACATGCACCTTCTATGTTCATCATTTCTGAATCCATTACAAAGACTTTTATGACAGCTGTATACAAAGGCATGCCATAATGACATCTTAAATGCTGTCTTTAACTTCACAGCATGAAAAGCCTTTTAGAAACACTGTATGAAAAAAACAGGTAGCTAGCAGCAATTTGTGGACAATATTTATGGCATGCCTTTTATTTAGTGAAGGTTTTATATTAATTTAAATAGAAATAAATGGGTCCAGAAAGCTAAATAGAAATTTGTTCCTAGTGGGCAACATTTGAATCCTAAGGTCAGCTTGTTTGTTTCACAGCAAATGTAAGAAAATGCACAGCCAGGGTTCGGAGGTGTACCAGATGCTTCTACAAAATTAAAATACAAAATAGGATTTAAAGCATATTAAACTTGGAAAAAGTGTATATACGTGCAAAAAGCACAATATGGATATTCTGAAAATCTCTTTGTAACAAGGTTTATGTTATTAGGAAAGGGCACAAGCTTCTCATCAACCAGGGGAGGCCATGGAGACGCTGCTAGGGCTGGAGCAGCTCTGCTCTGGAGACAGGCTGAGAGAGCTGGGCTGGTTCAGCCTCAAGAAGAGAAGGCTCCCTAAGGGCCAGGTTGGACAGGGCTTGGAGCAACCTGGTTGATGATTCTATGCGGGGGTTCAGGCTTTGTTATAATTCTGTCAAGGATCTGTATAGTCATTTTCTGGGCCATGACCTCCATTTACCACTCACCACAATGCACTCAAAGTTTGATAATGGCAGAAAGAGGAAAGGGGAATAGAGGAAAAGAAGGCAGTACTAAATCTCTCAGGCTTCACCCAAGATTTTTTGTAATCATCACTGGAGTTCAGAAAATGCTGGAGCAGCACTGGCTTTTCTGAGGATGTCTCCTGGAGTCATATTTAGCATCCCAATTTTTCACCTCAATATTCAAGACATTTGGGCAGTGTTTTATTCTTTAAAAGGTTAACTTTAAATAAAAATTAAAAAAAAAAAAGAAAAAAGTTCACAGTTTTGATCCTTGAGTGTCTAAACTTACTTTCTTAATTTCACAGTTTACAATATTGACATGACCTTTAATTCTGTCAGTAGTACTGTTTGTGTTAATTAAGCTTTATTCTTTCAACTGTTTTCTGTCAGCATTGATTGGAAGATTATAATAACATTTCATAATCATTCACATGCTGAAGGATCATACTGGCCATCATGGTGACTCATTTGTAGGCTCTTAGATCCCAAGCTTATTTGTGACTGAGCCTTGCTTCACAAAACTGGCCTTTTCCTCATGCTGACCCACCCCAAGACTCACTGTTTCCTCCACAGAGGATTAGCCTCCCTGCCCTTTCCCTCCTTCAGAGTCCCTAGACACATGCACATGATTAGTGTCTACAGGAATAATAAGACCTCTTTACTGCCTTTAGTTTTACAGAGGTGCCTCTGTCCTTTGGACCTGGATTGTGTGATCCTTTTCCTTATCCAGATATTTTATAAAGTCAAATAAACATCACTCATGGTTTACACACAAGGAACCAAAGCACAGATATTCACCAAAGTCAGTGTTAGGATCAGGAACAGATCTCATGTTCCCCTGGATGCAGTGCAGGACACTGCATGTTGAATAACTTTGATCCTTAGAAAATTATTTGTAGTATGGGATGCTGAAAGGTTGTGGGGTTGAGAAAAAATTATCATAGAATCATAGAATAGTTAGGGTTGGAAAAGAACTTAAGATCATCTAGTTCCAACCCCCCTGCCACGGGCAGGGACACCTCACACTAAACCATCCCACCCAAGGCTCTGTCCAGCCTGGCCTTGAACACTGCCGGGGATGGAGCATTCACAGCTTCCCTGGGCAGCCCATTCCAGTGCCTCACCACCTTTACAGTAAAGAACTTCCTCCTTATATCTAACCTAAACTTCCCCTGTTTAAGTTTTAACTCGTTACCCCTTGTCCTGTCACTGCAGTCCCTAATGAAGAGTCCCTCCCCAGCATCCTGAAGGCCCCCTTCAGATACTGGAAGGCTGCTATGAGGTCTCCACACAACCTTCTCTTCTTCAGGCTGAACAGCCCCAACTTTCTCAGCCTGTCTTCATAGTGGAGGTGCTCCAGTCCCCTGATCATCCTCGTGGCCTCCTCTGGACTTGTTCCAGCAGTTCCATGTCTTTTTTATGTTGAGGACACCAGAACTGCACACAATACTCCAAGTGAGTTCTCCCAAGAGCAGAGTAGAGGGGCAGGATCACCTTTTTCGACCTGCTGGTCATGCTCCTTTTGATGCAGCCCAGGGTAGGGTTGGCTTTCTGGGCTGCGAGCGCACACTGAATCCGGCTCATGTTCATTTTCTCATCGACCAGCACCCCCAAGTCCTTCTCTGCAGGGCTGCTCTGAATCTCTTCTTTGCCCAATCTGTAGCTGTGCCTGGGATTACTCCGACCCAGGTGTAGGACCTTGCACTTGGCTTGGTTATACTTCATAAGGTTGGCATCAGCCATCAGAATCATGGAATCCCAGGTTGGAAGTGATCTCAAACATGTGGTCCAACCTTTGCAGGCAAACATCACCTAGACTAGATGTCCCAGCACGCTGTCCAGCTGAATCTTGTGTCCAATATCGGTGAACTCACCAGTTCCCTGGGGAGATTATTCCAATGGCTGATTGTTCTCACAGTGTAAAATTTTCCTCCCATGTCCAACTGGAATCGTCCTGAGGAATAACTTGTGCCCATCACTTCTGGTATTTTCCATATGACTCCTTGTAAAAAGGGAGTCTCCACCTTCTTTGTAGCCACCCTTTAAATACTGGAACATGGTGACAAGGTTTCCCCTGAGCATTCTTTGCTCAAGCCTGAACAAACCCAGCTATCTCAGCATTTTCTCAAATGGCTGCTGAGGTATTGGACCATTTGTGATACTTCTCTGGACCCTTGCAAACACAATCGTGTAGTACCACAAATTATGCAGTTGGGTTTCCAGTATTTGGGGATGTCACAAGGGTTAGCAATCCTTGTGCAGGGAAGAAGTTAAACTTCTGCTTACAGATTCCAGAAGATCGATGCTTACATACCCAAGTCTTACTTGAATAGCAGGTAACAAATATTCCCTGGGAGCACAATGAAATTAAGTCATTTCACACTAACTACAAAGCAGCCTCCACTAACGGTGACATTTAGTTACCACAACCACATACAGAATTGTGGAACTAGTGGGAAAAAGCATGTTAGTGACTTTCTGAGTAAGCAGCCACCCTTGACTGCTTCCAATGCTACTGTTAGTGGTGCAGAACCACTATAAACTGCAGGAGATGCTCTGTTCTCTTAATGCTTTCTCAAGTATTTTTCCCTTGATGATGAGATTTTGAGTGATCAGGCTCTATCCAATCATTAATCATGAATGTTCATATGTAAGGACAGTTCAAATGTAGCTGGTTTGTGTTCCAAGGTTAAAATTGTGTATCTTTATGAAGTACCATAGTACTTGTGTCACTAGTTGTTTGAGCAAATGATTTTAAATCCTGAAATCTGTCTTCTTGTCTTTCAAAGAAAACAGATGGGATCACAAGTTTATGTTGCTAGATAAAGAAGTAGCAAAATAGCTTCTGATCTGCATGGGGTATTTGTTGTACATTATTGTACTTGCTTACTAATATATGGTGAAATACAGGCAGGCAAAGTTCCCGTAAATAGATTTTTATTTTTGGTTTTTCTACCTGAAAAGTTTGTTCAACCTAAAGCAGAAATATCTATATGCCAAAAAACTGAATTTATAATATAATCGAAAAATATCTTAAGACAGTTTAAAAGGTACCACACAATAAAGTTGTTGTTAGAGGTTAGTAATTTATCCACCATAAAATGCCATCATTAAGAAAACATACATTTTTGAGAGTTATTGCAGCCTGTGGCTTCTCTTGAGTTGTATTGATTTCCTCAACAATTGTTTAATGGGGAAAGAAATCATTCTTGTGGCATAGGAGTCAAAGCTTCAGCTATTTCACAGTACTATGGTGTGACTTAAGGGCGCTGTAGGTTATGGCCCGAGTACAGCTCATACTTGCTTTTTAATACTACGTTCAGCACAAAGAGGCAAATCTCTCTGGCTTCATGATCCCTGCAGGCTTCTTAGTGAATAAAATATGTCAAGATGATGATCTTCTAAACCACCTAGCTTTCATGTACATTTCCAGGAGACAGATACATAATCTAGAGACTATCCAAGCACAAGGGTAACCCAGCTCTTTATCCAAAAAAATAAAAAAAAAATTAAAAAAATAATGAAAGGTTTTCATGTTCAAAGATCTTTTCAGTCACTGTTCTATATTTCACCATCCAGGAGATTTTGAGTGAAGGAGTTAACACAAAAGTAGCTATACTTCTTACAAATGCATGCCCAAGGAGTTTGAGACTTACTGTTAGTTCAGAAGCCCTGTTTCAAAGTGCTCATAAATAGCTATGCTACTTTATCTTCGTGTTCTAAATAGCATTATAGGTGATGATTTTACATAAAGGTTAATAAAATAATCTGTTTCTGATTTTAAATCAGTGAGTTACATAATTACCATCACGTAAACCTTTCTTTAGGCTTTCAAACACCAGGCTTCACATCAATGGCCAGAGGTTAGACATAATCATAGCATCACAGACTGGTTTGAATTGGATGGGACCTTAAAGCTCACCCAGTTCCAACCCCCAGACACAGGCAGGGATGCCTTCCACTAGACCAGGTTTCTTCAAGCCCTATCCAGCCTGGCCTTGAGCACCGAATAATAATAACATAATATAATAATACGAGTTCATATAACAAGAACACTGATAATAAGTACTGTCTGATGTATGGGGTCACCTCAGAGGTGATGTTCTTGAAGACCCACTACTGGCAGTGCCAGGGCATAGATCAGCTGGATGGGCTTAGCAAATTAAGCTGTAGACACCAGGAAAATCTACTAGAGCAAAAAAGGTGCCAGTTGGAACTCCAGGCATGAGGTACATGTGTCACATGCCTGGTGAGAAATTACTTTGGGCCCACTACCTCACATTGAATTGAAAGATGACAGCCAAAAAATATTTTCCAAAGCTTTACTTGGCCTCATGTTTTCAATTCTTCTGTCTGTCTGTCTTGTTTATTTTATTTGACCTGGATGTTGTTTAATGTCTCCAGAGGATGCTGTTCAGAAGCCTCCTACCTCCACCCTGGGTGGTACAGATGATCCAAATAGGACATCCAGGGAGTTTAGAGGATGACTCCAGCAAACAGTCACACCCGGGACCGTGAGCTCATCTAAACCTTTTCAGAGGATGACTTTTTAAATGCTCTTGCCTGAACTCAGATGTGCTGGTGTGCTAGACAGTGGAGCATCTAGCCATGGTACAGAAAACCTAGCCTTGTAGGGCAGGGGTTTCAGAAAGATTTGAGAGTCAGAGATGGAAAAGGATTTCTGTAACTGCATGTAATAAATCTGGACCATCAGTGGATCATTGCAAAGCTGATACATGCTGTTGCTGGGCAGCATCACTAGACAGCCACCACAGCATCTGAGTTGCCAACATTGCCATTCCTTCTGTTAAGCACCCATGGAAAATAAAGCAGGGAAAGCAGCTTTAATTGTCAGAATATTTCAGATACAAAAATGTCAATCTCTTAGCTTTCACAGCCTCATAGGATCCTCTACCTGACCTGCGTCAAGAAAAGCTTGAGAACATCATAAAGCTTGAACTGTAAGGCAGCTAGTAATATTTAGGGGCTGGGGGCACTACAAATGCATAGTATACAGTTCTATACTGTGAGGATTTTCAAAATTGCTGTGTTACTGATAAATCATAACCTTCGACAGTGTTTATAACCAGTGACTTCCTTTGAATTCTGATGTTACTAAAGTACCTTTAGGAGCATACATTATTATGGGTTATTGAAAGTTAGTATCTCATCTAATGAAGTACATATGGTTCATTGAAATACTCCATATCACGCTATTTTGAAAAGAGGGATTTTTGTTAAAGATAATGGGTTTGATGACTAAAATTAATGAGCACCTTCAAAGCCCCTGCAGATATTTGTGAAAATGCATTCTTTTTCTCCCCTCTGATATTTTGATGTATGAGAAGAGGCTTTTTTTTCATGCTTCCTGACCAAACTTATTATTTGCTTGTCAAATTTACCCTGATTATTATTTGCCATTCAGTTTCAGGACAATATGAACTGGTAACAGATGAGCACCTGGATTGCCTCCAATAAATAAGCACTGAGAAGGAAATTGTATGTCAACTACATTTTTATTGTAACTTCACTGAACCTTTGCACCACAGCATGTTCTGTGTTGGAAGGGACCTTAAAGATAATCTAGTTTCAACCCCTTGCCATGGGGAGGGACACTTGAAACAAGCTTTTTTAATTGAGGAAAAAAAGACAAAAGAATTGTATTTAAAAAGCCTTTGAAAAAGGGTGTCATCAGAAAAGAATAGCCTTCGCAAATAAAAGTCTTCATGTTATGACTTAGGATGCTCTGTCAGTCTTAACAGAGTGAAATGTGAACTGGATACAACTTACAGGTTTTGTATGGATCTAAATGGATTTGTATGGACTTTTTTTGTGGAGTTGTTTTAAAATTTGTCTTCATAAACACTTCCCATGGAGATATTCTTTATAAAAGTAAACCTCAGTAACTGACTGACAGAGAATTTAGAGAACTGCCGTCTCAACTGCCTTAGGGCCCCCGGGGATTATGGTCCAGTAAACCCAAATTTAGACAAAGAATGAAATATAAAATAGAACAGAACAGAGGAAATGGAGAAACGGTTCTTACTGTTTTCCTAAAATTAAAATAGTGATGTATTCCTGTTACTTACATCAAAGCACATGCATGAACTGCAAATACTGATATTTAATTTGGATCTCTGAGTGAACTAAATAGATCTATTTCTTATGAAAAATTGCCTGATTATGGCCAGAGTGTGTGTATATACAGGGTAACTTCAGCATAGATTGAAGTGGTGTTTCCTAAATTGCCTGTCAAGAATGACTTAATCCTACTTTGCAGGAATTGCCTACATCAGTGAGACACATTCATTTGCATACCTATTCATTTAGGATACTCTGCTGAGAATGTCAAAGAGATGCTAATTATTATCAGCTATGGTGATCCCTTAGGAATTAGGCTGAGATTGAGAAACCTTTTAATTACTGAAGTTACACTGTAGTCAAGGATTAAAGTGATGAATTCTGCTTTCTTTCTTATTTTATTTTTTTTCTTTCGTGGCTTGGGGAGCAGCTGTCACAGGCAGCCCTGGTGTTCTGTAGGTGATGGTTTTGTGACCACTTTGTCATCTTTCAGCCTAGGTTTATCTGTTATCACTGCCGTGCAAGGGCAGAAGCAGGAGAGACAGTAATTGTTTATGCAGCCTGTTTTTTTCTCAAAGAAACCACTGTAGAAAAAATTGCAAGATCCTTGAGTGGGGGACTGATGTTAAGTAAAATGATCTGCTTCTTCAAAGAAAGACAGCAGAACTTGGAAGTTCAGTTGAGTAACTGTGGAGCCACACATGCTGCATGGAGTTAGGCAGAATTCAACCAGGAAATTCTGTTCCATTAACAGCACAGCTCTGACAGAAATTTAGGGGACCTGTGATAGCATTAATATCTGAAAATCTGGACAAATTTTCACAAGTCATTGCTGCTGTGTAGAAAAAGGAATCAGGTAAATTTCCATGAACAACAGAAATTAAAATTGACAGATTTGTGTGCTTCTGTTGATAAAATCTTTGGGGTAGGGCATAATTTTAATTAAAGGCCAGTCACTTTCTTGAGGATAAAATTCCTGTGTCCTTTCTGAATATTTCCTGTTCCATTCCAATAATAAAAAAAAATGCTTGTATAAAACTGAAAAGTCTTTATTTTGAGCAAACCAAGTTTGCAGTGCTAAATGTTTGATTTGGTGGTACCTGCCAGAAATGTGAACGTTTCTTGAACCCATTTAACACTGATGAATGGTTTTAAAATTATCCTGTTATGTCCTGATAAAACTGGTAGCAGCACAGTGCTCAAACATTTACCTTTTGCAGCATTTCCTTTTCTGAAGTGACTGGTTAACCTAGAATCAGTCCTGTGCTGTAACGCAAACAGGGTCTGATCCCATAGGATCTGTGGCTGTAAGACTGTATTTGCAAAGGACATTTGCCATTCTAATGTAATTTAGCGTCCTGAGGAATACAAACATTGAGAGAGAAAGAAAATATTTCATCAAGGGAAACAAATGATCAGTATTTAAGATAACAAAACCCATGTGATACACTTGATAGAAATACAAGGAAATAGGAACACTGATGTAGTCTTTTAACTAGAAATAGCAAGATCCACCTTCTGCTTTCACCTGTATTGCATTAAAAGTCATAAATCGTTTGCAAAATACTATTGCAGTACATGGTTTTCATCTGGACTTGCACAGGACAGTGTAGTGAAGCAACTGTAGCAGGTCTACCAGATATTTTGGATTGTAGGAATGACTTAAATACAATGTTCAAGTTTGGGGATCCTTTGTTGCATCTTAAATATGTACTAATAAGGTGAAGAGAAGTGAATTTATGTCTGTAACTCTGTTTCTCATGAACTACTACTTTTTTTCCTGCTTGCAGTGCACCCTCCACAAATTCAGACATTGTGAAGTTAGGTCATTGTAGGCAAACAGATTGCTTAGATGTTGAATGCTTCCATTCATTTTCTGATTGCTTTGTTTCTTGCATATTTTTTTTTTAGGGCAAAGATAAGCTTTTAGTAGTGGGTTTAGTCCTTTCTGAGAACAGAGAGAAGCTGGGTTCTGTTTTGTCAGTGAGTACAGCACTGTCATTAACAATTAGAAAAGTCAAAGAATTTTCATTACAGGTGATGATCTACAGAGAATGAAGGTGGTGTTTTTGTCAGACTGAAAAGTGAACATGATAGATTGGAAGGTATTTCTTTTATATTAATTGCTATCTCTATATAAAAATGAAGTAATGAAGAAGTCTATTTTAAACTATAACTGGACTGCCTATCTTTAGCCAAGATACAGAACTTAATCCTTAAATGCCTGTAGTTTTCAGAGATCATGATGCTGCATTGGTAGTATTAGTTTTTGATCTTAGCACAAATATTCTTTAAGTACTTGAAGTGTGAATCCCTGTCTTGCCCTTATCAATCTTGTTTCTTGCAGTTATTAATCTGCAGATGATACATTATATATTTAGAACATTTCCATTTCTTGATCAACGTTGGCATAGGTGGTGCAATCAACTGGCTTTCATCAAACAATACTCTTGTCTCAATTTAAATTGGTACTATTGTTCTCAAAGGTATAACAAGCATTCATATTGTATTGCATAATATCAAAGTAAGAAATTTAATTTCATGGGAAATCATGGAACTCTGCCTCCTTAAAATGGTGATGAAATTCAGACAAAATTAAAAACTAGGTGTATGTTCGAGACTGTCTTTGCTCTTTCCAAATGATTTTATGTCAAGCAACGAATAATGTTTTGCTGAAGCTTTCTTTGGCATTTTGTCAAGTACTGGAAATGAATTTGTTAATGGGAGTTATTTTTGGGCAGCAGTAGTGGGTGGTGGTTTAAAGTCTTAATGGTGATGCATGATACTTGAGCTACTAGTGTATGCCATCTTTTCATTAGTAATTCTAACCTAAGACGTATTTGGCTTAAAAGAAAGAAACAGGTTGGATGGAGCTTTGAGTAACCTGGTCTAGTAGAGGGTGTCCCTGCCCATGGCAGGGGGTTGGAACTGGATGAACTTTAAGGTCCCTTCTGACCCAAATCAGTCTGTGATTCTATGATTATATGAAACAAAATGAAAAAAACACAAGCCTATAGTGATCAATCATTATCTATGAGCTAGTCGACTACTATTCAGGACAGTGTATCCTAGGCTGTCCGAATAAGAAGCCTTCTTCTTGGTATTATTAAAAGAAACATTCTCACAACTTTATTGTACAGGTTTATTTAATCATTTAGGTCAATATTTTTTATTCTACTCGGTTTTAATAAGTCATAAGAGTAACATTTGTTTTAATGAGAAAGATTAGATTGAGATGTTTAATAGAAAACTGACACCCTTTTCCAGCCTGAAGTTAGCACAACTGCGGTGTGATGGAAAGATGAACTTTTCCATTTTTCTTCCTCTACCACCAGTCTCCCTCTGCCACCAGTGAGACTGTTGTAGATGGCAAACGGTAAGCTAAACAGGAAGCAAGGCTGAGCACAAGGGCCATGAGCAGTGTTGCATATTACACAAGTAGAAGCCCAGGGACAGTATTTAACAGCAGCATTTTGTAGGGTTTATATATACAGCATCTTCTGGTTCTGCTTTTTGGCAAAAGCAGAGTGTGGAAGGAGAACAGCAGCAAGAAAGATAAAAACTATGGTAATAAAATTATTAAAGGTTTAACAATGAACTATTTTATATGTATTGATTAATGCATATAAAGGGGGCAGTCGTTAGGAAGTGATGCTGGAATATATAAAACAATATTAGTGTAAATGTTAGATATATAACATGCTACCAGTAAATAGTAACTAACAATCATGAACACATTTTCAAGATTTAGCACTGGAAAAGTATGCATAGCTAGTTAAAGTTTGGTGTGGCGGCTTGGGCTGTAATTTAACTGTTCTCAGCATTTATCACAGGCAGTGTGTCTTGTCTATACTGTGCTTTGAAACGTGTTAATTAGCTTGTGCCTTAATATCTGAGAAGGTCATCCTACACAGATCTGTAAATCTGCAATGGTGTAGTGCACACTGGTAAAAGCTAAGAGATTCTGATATTTGAGCATATGCTTCACTGTAAGCAGTAGTTACGCTTGCTCTAGGGACCCTCTATTTATATATTTAATATTTATAGCCTATTTATTTAATTTTATACCCTCTAATTTAGAAGTTTTCTTGCTCAGAAATGTGGGTTTTTGAGAAACAATGAAAATGTGACTTGTGGGTTGCGTATTTTCTTCCTGTTTCACTTTCAGTAGACATAGGTAACAACTGTGAAAGGAATGATGAAATAGGACCCATTATTTGCTTACTGTGAAAACCTTTAATATTGAATCGCAAATTAGGCTGTCTTTCATCCATGTGAAGATTAAACCTTCCTAAGACACACAGAAAGTAATAATCAATCAGAGAAGTTACCATAATAGCATCGGCCTCAGTCACTACATTATTACTTAATATTTTTCAGTTGAAATGAGTGCTGTTCTTTATCATTCTCTTTAAATTTTAAGGTAATTAATTTTTTTTTTTTTAAAGGAGGCATACCAGATAGAAACATGCTAGAGGATATTGATAGCTGGAATAAAAATGATTACATATCTCCTGAGTGCATTAACATCAAGGGAAGGGAGGGGTTTTAGCTTAGGAAAGGATCTGGTTGTCCTGAGACCACCAGTATATTTCTGGTTTATAACTGCCTGTCATTCTCTCCACAGACTACAAGGAGGTGTTGAGGGAAACTTATCTTTCTAGTTTAAATTTTGTCTTTTTTAATTTCCCTTTATGACATCTGTTTGGTTTGACACCAACTGCTGTCAAATCAGAGCTCATCTTAGCAGTATAGGGATTTTAATAAAAATGAACAGAAAATGCTTTAAGAATATGTTGTTATACTTCATATTCAAGTTCTTATCAACTTTGGTCTCTTCCTTTTGGTAGTGCCAGAAAGAAGGGATTCCCTTCTGGGTAGCCCAGATGTCATTGATACTGCTCCAAGAAGAAAGCAAAGACAAAGGACAGCTAAGCCTGACAGGACGGGATCTAAGATGGCTTCTCATCAGACAGAGCTGCCAGCCAAGGAAAAGTAAGCAGTTTTCAAATGTATTATTTATATATATATATATATATGCAGATGTCAGAGGGTTTGTGGTTTTGGTTTTTTTGAGTGTTTTCTTATGCAGTTTCAAGTTTCTGACCAAGTACGGTTGTGTTGTGTTCTGCATAGTCATTTACAGTCATTTTACCCAACTATGAATAGATGTGAATGATTAAATTGTCAGGCCAAATGACTGACTGATTTTAATGCACCTCTAAAGTGACAACTGTAAAACTATTTTCTTTAATTGTCTTGGATAACTTTAAGCAAATAGACTGAAGCCTGCTGAACGGATGCTCTGCAGGCTACCATATAACGCTGCAGGCAGAGAAGGGCGTATTTATAGCTAGCATCAATAGCTAGTGTCAAACTAAGATGGACAGCTTCAGCTAAGTTGTGTCACCAAAAGTAGTGTTATTATGAGTGTCTTTTTTCATGGTGAGGGTGGTCAAACACAGGAACACTTTGTCTAGAGAGGTTGTGGAGTCTCCATCTGTGGACGCATTCAAAACCCACCAGTGTGCTCTGGTTGAGGAGGGAGGTTGGGCTGGGCAATCTCCAGACTCCCCTTCCAACCTCACTATCGTGTGATTTTGTCTTTGTAGTTTCAGTGGAAATCAATTCACAGTACCATTTTTAGTAGACCAGAATAGATTTCTTTTGAAAATAAGATCACTGGGGACAAAAAAGAATTCACTATTAAACACAAGGAGAGAGAACTTATAACACTTAATAAAAGATATTAAATCTCCCCATTAATCTGTAGCATTAAAAAAACCAAACTGTAATAATTACCATTTTGCTAAAGTTTTACAGTATTGTGTCACTTCTTAGCAAAAAATTACTAATTCAAGCAAACCACCCCAGCCTGCTAGCGTGGCAGGAAGTTGGGCAGGAAGTTAACCTCTAAATTCCTTCACCTTTGGAAATGCTCCATCACAAATATGGGAGATGTACAGTCCTTGAAAGCATGTCATGCTTTTCTGTTTGACAGGAGGATCAAATGACAGATTGTGATCACATTTGCAAGTGCACTAATGAATACTTATTTCTGAGCTTTCCTGCACAGACCTGCAGAAAGATTTGATTCTTTGCTCATAATGTAAAGACTATGCTATCACATAAAATTGTATCCCACAGTTCTTGCTTTGACAAATTAAAACTTATTTAGAATTGTTTTTCATTTGCAAGTTTTGCTCACAACATTAGCGCTTCTTTCATATTTGCCAGGTAGTGAAAGAGCAATTACAAACTAAACATTAAGAGCCTAATGCTGCCTTTATATTGCTGCATCTTAAGTCAATTGATAAAAGATCCTAAATCAGAAAAAACATAAAAAGCCTCTTTACTGAAGGAGAGCAGGTTTTTATTTTCTTTTTAACTTTCAGATCTTTTTTTGAAAATACAGTGGTTTTCAACACAGTCTTTGTTATCACATAATAGGAAATATTTCTTAATCTTTATGTATGTCTCCCAAGATTTTGGAGTGGGGTAAGAAAGTATTGCTTATGCGTAGAGTTAAAAGCATCTAAAGTAGGTACTGAGTCATAAAAAATGAAAGAATTCTATTTCCATGAATACTTTAGATTTATGGATGTTGAGGCTAGTTGTGGAGAAATAATCTAGTCCTCTGGAATGAAAATATATTAGATGTGCCGAAGAACACTGAGAAGAATGCAAATAAAAATCTGTTTAACATAGAAATTAGAGCAAAAGAAGTACTGCCTTTGTGTGTGAATGCAGTGTAAGGAGAAGGAATTGAGTTGTATTTATCTATATAGACATCTACTATTACTGTGACAATTTATGCAAGCGCTAATTTTTCATTTTTAATGACACCTGGAAGCATGACCTGGATAATATTAAGCTTAGTGAAAGTACTATAGATGCGAGATCAGCAAAGAACTGAACTAGGATTTGTGAAACAGGTTTTGCTGAATGAACTGTTTCATTATTTGCTGAGATAAAGATGTCCTTTAGGTAAAGCAGAAATTCAGAATAATTAGTTTGTCAGTGAACTGCCAATATTCAGGTTTATCCAGCTCTCTAGCAGGTTGTTTTTCAAATCTGAGCTACCCAATGAAAGGAAATGCTTCTTTAGGCAGACAGATGTTACTTAGAGCGGATAGCAGTTAACCTGTGGGTTGCAATTTGCACATTTTTAAAGTGTGACAAAGGATGGTTCTTATAGTTCAAAACATGATTGAATCAGGAAGTAAAATAAAATTACTCTGATTCCAGGAAACTGTGATGGTATTGGTAAAGCTTTAACTGTAACTTAATACCTGGCAGTTTCCTAAGGTGCAAAGAAGAGATAATGTGTAAGTGAAGATGCAAATTATACTTTTCATGATTTGCATTTCATACTTGGAGGAGAAAAATTAATAAGAGCAATCCCAATCCACAGTTAGAAATTATGTTTGCTGATGCGTTACCCAAATCTCTGATGGGACTGTATATGAATAACACTATTAGCTATGTAGAATATGCATTCAATATAAAGACTTAAGCTTATGGCCTGTCAGCCTGAATCCCATAAATAATTGGATATTTCTATAGTAACTTCACTTTAAAAGTATTGGAACCTATTTGAGAGAAGATAGTACTTACTGAAGCTGACAATTTTTTAATATAATTTTATTAATTAAGCATAGTCGAATACAGAGTACCATATATACAGTATAGTACGTGTAGCTTGTACAGTCTGTAGTCATAGAGTACTGTGGAAGTTACTAAACCAAAAGTAAATCAGCAAAGCTTCCTTTCTAGTACAGCCTGCAACTATCACTTTGTTTCCACAAGTAAAAATCTATCTTTCTGCTTTGGTTTATCAAAATTGCTTTTTATTCAAAGAAGTAAAAAGGCAAAAGTTTTTTTTTTTTTTCTGTCATTTCTTAGTAATAAAGGATCTAGTGTTTTAGTCTTCATTCATGCTTTTAATTCAATTAACTGAGAAATAATAGGTATTATTTGCTTGCGTTTTATATAAAGAAATATGTGTTTACGACAAGCACTGTGACTCTGACTTATTCTGCATATCAAAAACTTCAGTTTTGTATGTATAAGTCTAGATTTGTACATTCGATGTTTTTTGTTGTTTGGGATTTTTTTTTTTTTTTTAATTCAAATTTGACTTTTGCTTGCTTGATAATTCCTGATTGGTAAAACTGAGTGACTGTCAGAATCAGGTCTACATATAAACTGAAGAAAAAGATGCTTTCCCTTAGCTTCAGTGTGTTTGATTTTGCTGAAATACTGAGATGCAGTCATAGCCTCACTGAATTTAATAGGATCTTTGCCACTAGTAGTTTAAATCTTTCTTTTCTACACATGAATGCTGCTTTTTCAGAGAGCTCAAAGTGTTCAACATATAGCTAGCAGTCCTCATAAGCATCTGTATGAAATAAAAAAAAAATCGAACAACCCAACGCATTTGCATGCTGTCATCTCTTTCATTTTTTTCTCTCACCTCTTCATTTTCCATAGACTTTGAAGGTATATATAATTTATTTTAAAAGAAAGCTCTTAGCATTATATTCTAACATGATAGTAAGCTGGAGTTGCCTTTCTTTTGATAACCTTTCACCCCTTCAAAAGCACTGAAAGCCTGTGGTATGCCAGGATTACCCTGGGGATAATCTCTGCATTTGTTTAATTTATTGCTTGCGGTTCTTATTATTAAAGCCCTCATGCAAGGTTTATTTAAAATGTGGTTTGCCACCACCAGTGATTCAGGTAGCAAAAAAGGTAGATTTGTTCTGGAATATGGCATTCTCAGAAGGTTATTCACAGACATTGGCATTACATCTCAGACAAGTAACTCTTTTTCATAAAGGTTTAACCAAGTGAAATTTGGATTCCACTGAAAATGATACAATAACCTTCCATGGCCCAGAGGGGGTATAAAGTTTAGACCACGGTTACTCCCTTTTAAAAAGAGATATATATGAGAGTTCATGCTGACATGTAATTGTTTTATTCATTTTATTCATTTAATACAATTGGAGAGAATTTAAGAGCCTTTACTAGTGTGACAAAACTCTATGATCAGTGAGTATATCAGTGAGTCAATGCAGTGTCTGTGTCCAGGAGTGGTAAGTTCTTTCTTGCCATAATAAATGCATGGAATGCAATGTTTAGGAACTTTTTATACTTAACTCGTTAAGGCTGAAATGTAAACAGGGTAAGAGGTATCTTAGAAGGGGACAGTTGTGTTCACTGGAGACTGTAATGTGAGATTGAAAAAAATTTTTAAGTCTTTCGTGTTTCATACCTGTGTTGTGTGACTTGTGGGTGTACAAAAATGGGTGTTGTCAGAGGAAAAAAGGATAAAAGCATTTGACAAAAATGCATAACAGTGTTTGCAATAAGAAGTTGCAAAAAAGTTGAGTATACAACTGGGAAGACTAAGGCAGATATAGATACAACACAGTGCAGTTGCTTTTCTCATGGTGGCACCCTGGCTTTGAGCGAGTGTCTTTGAGTAGCAGTTAATTAGGCCTCCACCATCCGTGTTGGAAGGGATGATTTATTTCCATGGGAAGTGCAAGGAATTGGTACCCGCAATCACCATTGCTCCTGACTCCCCAGGGAAAGATGGGAAAATACGAAGGCTGAAAGCCCAGGGCAGGGAAAAATGAACATAATTTGCTGACCTCTGAGACTGCAATTTCTCCTGGGCAGAGTCACTCAGCTCTCTAGTTTGTAGCCAATCACCAATTCTTGTTATTAATAATAGCCTAATAATTGACTGCTGATGGAGAAGTTATTACTCAAGAAGACTGACAGGGCTTTATCCTGTGTTTTCTCAGGGCATATTCTTTAAAGCAGAATTTTATCGCTGTGACAATTCTGGTGAGATATATGCCTCAAATGATTAATTTATAATGTATTTCATTGAAGCTGGTAGCTGTTATAAGAGGATCATTTAAAAAATGAAAACTGTATCTTCTTCCATTACCTTTCTGGCAAATAATGGTTGGATTTTTTCTGACAAAATTCTTACACTGGAATGATGTTTGAACTATATTTTCTATTTTAAGTCTCTCATGTTGGTTGTAGGTTGATACAGTTTAATTTATCACACTATATATTAGTTTTGTTAAATACTGTGATCTTGGCTGGAGTATGTGGGAGGCAAAAGAATTGCTCCTCAACAGTAAATTACAGTAAGGAGGAGGAGGAAAGATTGAGTGTGGTTGAGTTAACCAGCAGTGCTGGAATATTTGTTGGCTTTTGCTGGAGACCAACATAGAATATTTTCAGCCTTTTATGGGGAGGGTGGGCAGTAAGAGAAGGAGATTGCATTAAAAACAACAAAAAAAGGGAATATTTAGAATTCCTTGTACAACCTTGTGATTCCCATATGGTAGCAAACGTGCACTCTCTGAATGCTTCTGTAAAGGGCTTTTGGTGATGGTGTCAATTAAACCTCCATTTACTAAAGCAGCTCTTCAGACAGAATTATTTTCATGTTACTGTTAATAGGAGAAAGCAGGTAATGTAGATGTCTAAGATTTTGATTATACACATTGGCAGGAGATTAAACCTCAACTGACGGAAAGCCGAGTAACCACGCTTGCCAGCTTAGTCCTGATGTCAAAGATAGACAGCATGAAGAGAATGAGATGAAAGCTTAGCTATATTAATGAGATAAAGCTGCCTCAAATATCTGTTTTTATTGTTCATTAGAGTGATCATAAAGTAGATATTTTTTACTGCATTAGAGTATTCCATATAGCACAACTGTCTGTGAAGACCAGTAATTCGTGATCTCATTATGGACCCCATAAAATGCTTTGTGACACAAAAAATACACCAAAATTAGGATTTAAGAAATGATTTCATGAACACTTTCAAATTCTTCTGCTCCACTGAGGTGATTTGTCAGCTTCTGCTCAGTTCAGTGCACTGTTCAAAGGTCAGATTCAGTACATGATGCTATTAATCTTCTTATTTTTATTTGTATTTGCCATTTTCTGCACTTTTTACGAGTGAATTATCCTTTCTTCCTTTCTCTGTCCCCCAGAAATGTCCCTCCTCTTCAAAACAGTGCTGAAAAGCTATCATTTAGAATTAGCAATACTTTTCAATTTCTTAATGCTAAAATAAGTAATTAATCCTGTTTAAAACCCACAGAACTGTGTCCATGGAACTTGTCTGTTCCAAACTCAGTTTTTACAATAGTGAAGGTTGTGTCTAGATTGACTGTTTTCACCTGCTTAATTTCACTGTTTCCTGCTAAGTGTGAAGACCTACATCCAACCGGTAAGAAATATTATAGCAGATTTCAGTGGCATGCTGAACTTACCATATAGAATATATAATGCAGAGTACATTCAGTTTCCATTGTTTTCCCTCCATCTCCATGTATGTCTTTTATGGCAGGATCATAAAATTTACTGTTTTATAGTTGCCAAGGGTGCTGTTAAAACTGAGAACCAGAATATTTTCCATTCTACAATGCTTGAAATCAAGTGCAAAACCATGGGAAAACCAAGGAGAAACAGGCTCCAAGTAAACAGGCTTGTCCTGAGTTTTGTTTTAATCCTGTACCTTACGCCTCATGAAGCAAGTTGATCCTTCAAAAGGACTTGGAGGAGGAGCAAGGAAAGGTCTACCGGGTACAGACGAGAGTGAGGGATGACAGTAGACACATTGAGGAGCAGTCAGACGAGAGGGAACAGGGTGAGAGCCTGTGATTTGCGCATTTTTTTCCTGTTTATCACTTACGTGTGTTTCCCCAAAGCAGTATATTGAGGACTTGAAGTCCATGACAGTCGATTTTCAATAATACATAGACCATTCCCATGTCTGGTCTGTATGGATAAATATTCATAAATTTATACACTGTGACTAATACATACGGCATGAACAAATGCACTTTCTTGTTTGGTTGACAGTACTCATCTGTTTCTGTCGACCTGCATCAGGATTCAGCATGACATTAATCAGTATTCTTTTTGATGAGTTCTGCCATCCGTGGGAAGGTATATCACACATCCTTGTGTATCAGTCTAAAAACTCGTAGAGTAAGAGAAAAAGGGACAAATTTCACATTGTGTTTCTCAAAATAATTTAACTACCCTTTCAGTCTCCTTGAACATAAATAAAAATTATTAGAAGCTCCAGGAGGTACAGAATTAGATTAATACAATCCTTGTTTACATAGAATATTGATGAAGGACTTCCTTGATTATTTAATAACACTTAAAAAAAACCCTTCAGTTTGTTCAGCTGTCAAACCATTCCTAAAATTTTCATCTAGCTATTGCAGGCTTGTACCTATGAACAGTGATTTAAAAATTAATTACATGCTTGTATTTTTCTTCAGATTGTTAACTATATAGCAGCTATTGAAAGTGGACATGATATAAAACTGAAGGAAAATGGTCAGTATTCAAAAATGATAAATGAAGGAAATGTAATGCATGTTAAATAACAGAAGTGAGATGAAATAAAAGGCTCTTCAAAATGAACTCAATGATTCAAAAGACATCAAGTGCTAAGGTGAATTCAAGTCTCACAGCAGTATAGCCATTGACATCAGTACTTCATCCTGTATGTTTAGAATGAACACAGTAAGAATGACTAAAACTGAGGAAAAGGGACAAATGCACACATAAGCACTACTATTTGATAAAGGTAGGTTTCATTCCAGGATTCATTCTAGAAATAGGTAAAATTTCTAACGGGCTTCATAAAAAGCTGATAATTATTTATGAGTATAGAAATAAATGTTTTATATATCACTTCTACCATTTATTTTGTTATCAGAAAGAGAATTTGACATCAAAGTAAGAGACCCATCTGTTAAATTAAAAGATGGTACCATCTAGCCTTATGTTTATCTAGAAAAGGTAGAGAATGTACTTAATTTGAGAGAAGAATTTGTGAGGTTGTTGAAAAAGGTGGTGATTGTAGAATAATTTTGAAAGCAAATTGGTTGAAGTTTTAGAACATCTAATCACTGAGAGTACATCACTGAATTTAGCAGTAGTTTGGGAAAAAGATCTTCCCCTACCCCCCCCCCCCCCCCCCCCATATTGAGAGGTTAGCCACATACTATTTAAAATTATCAGGTTCTGAATTATTATCCAGCCACAGGAAGAAAACTGTTATCAACATTAATTCTCTGCAATTTGCTCAATCTACCCCCCAGATTCCTAAACCATACTTTAGAATATTTTCACAAAGGTTATTTATTGTTCAGAGAGTAATATGGCACATTATTCATCACTTCAACGTTCCAGTGCAATTTGCTGAACTTTGAAGTTGCACAAGTGTAAAACTGAAGTAAAGTGATGATAAATCATGTCATTTAGTTTCTAGTGGTGATGGGAACCATCCAGACTATTATTGCTTTTCCTCCTTGGAGTTTCTCCCTGGGTAACTATTAAACTACCTAAACAAAATTCTGCTTTTACTAAAGTATCCTAAAGAAAAATTTATTTTTGTGAAGAAACTTTTCAAGTCTTTAGGTTAAAGTACACCACTAAATGCTAAAACATTTTTTCCAGATAGTATACCTACTGTGTTTGCTGTTGATAACAAATAGAGAATTACTTTTCTGCTCAGGAGCTGTATCATTTTGAGCTGTACTGAAACATTTGTTCAGAAAGAATCCCTCAGTATGTAAATACTCCCTTTTCGTTATTTATCTGTGTAGCTACAGCATTGCCTGAAGATGTTTGGTCAGGAAAAAAAAAAACCAACAAAACACCAGATTATACCCAGTTGTGTCGACAAAAAAGTGATAAGACTCTGAACAGCTCTTTCAGTTAAAGTAAAACCAGATTTGAAAACACAAACAGAAGATCTCCAAATACAAATAAAATACCATCAGGATACGATGAGTTCCCTGTTGGCTTTTTAACGGATAATTTGTGAGCTCGAGTTTCAAAGTTTTTAAAAAACCAAAGCATCAACTTTACTCAGAGTGATTCCCAAGCTAGTGTAAGCAAAATTTAAAAACTGGTATTCCCCAACCAGTGATATTGATGTGGGAGAGAAGCAGGGTAAAGAACAAGAGCAGAAGGATGCAAACCAGTTTCTGCATCATATACCAAGTTTGTACAACTTACCATCAGTGTACACACTCTATTTCCCAAATGTGGAAGCAACAGTGGTTAGGTTGGCCAACAAGCCACTGAGGAGCAATGTCCTGTTTGCCCCTTTACAAGTAGGTGATGGCTGATGAGTCTAAACACAGATAGTACATACTAAGCTGGCTGGCTATGGGATTAGGTTTAGCACTGCTAGCCAAACAAGCAGCATGACTACAGCTGTTACGATATGCTTAAAGTCGCACCACATTGGTTTTATCATAGGATCACAGAGTGGTTTGGGTTGGAAGGGACCCTGAAGCTCCTCCAATTCCAACCCCATGCCATGGGCAAGGGACACCTTCCACTAGACCAGGTTGCTCCAAGGCCCATTCAGCCTGGTCTTGAGCACTGCTGGGGGCAGGGTATTGTCTGGTTAGCACCTTTGGTTGGGTGGTAGCTGAAAGCACACAGGTGGGAAGGTAATCACGGACTCATGGAATCATAGAATAGTTTCCTTCGGAAGGGCCCTTCAAAGGTCATCTTCAATTAGATCAGGTTGCTTGGAATCATATCCAGCCTGACCTCGAATGTCTCCAGAGTTTTCTCCAGGCTGAGCAACCCCAACTCTCTCAGCCTTTTCTCAAAGAAGAGGTGCTCCATGAACATGGTTGTTTTACAATAGGGGAGTGAAGAAAACAGAAACATTACAGACACAGCAGGAGACTTAAAAAAATTGTATCAAGGCATTGAAATAAATAGGGCTGGGATTTGTAAGAGCTGGAGGGGGTGTAGCGATATGGGGTTTAGTGAATAGAGGGATGTAGTTTCGCCCAACTGAGTCTTTATTCACTCTTTTGTGAAAGAACCCTCAGTATTCTGTTTGTGTTCCTACTTTCTCCTGTCCAGCGTAACACTTGAGAGGCATATAATGGTGACCTTCTACATGCCTGATATGCATCTACACCTTTTTTGCTCTAAGTAGTACCAAATCAACCATCACATCTTAAGACAAATTATGAATGCTTATTAAGACTGTTTATTTAGTATGACTTGGTGCAGGATGTTGCCGGAGGCCACAATCCCAGGTTCACAGTGTTTCTAATGAAATTATTTGCAAAGTTGAGATGTTTCTGGTGCTGTTATAACCTTTTCTTAGGCTAGATTTACAAAAAAGTCAGTGTTTCATGTTACCCTAAGACGGTATTTGCCAGACACACCTTTTTTTCACAGTTTCTTGCACACCACTCCCAGTTCTGCACTGACTCCTTTGTCCTGACTTGTTCTCCTTTAGCCAAGCTAAAAAGCTACAACTTATTTCTCTATTACTTCTAACCTTTCCATTGCTGAGATCCCTTTGCAAAAGCAGCTTATATGTAGATAGGCCATATTGAATATGGTGATGTGTGTTATTGGCCTGAATATCTTCTGATGTTAGCACTTTAAAGACTATTTTAATCTAATAAAATAAAGAAATTACCTGCGTTTTTCAAGCATTAAAAGTGCTTTTCAGATGGTTTGAAAGTTAACCCAACTTTCAGATCAGTGACAATTCTCCTTTAAGAATAAATTTAAGCCACACTGAGTGTTTGAGAATTTTCCAGACACCATTCCAGACACCGAAGGATAAATTTCTATTCAATAGAGAAATATGCAAGTGAAATAAAATGATAATTTAAGGGATATTTGTGTTAGTAAAGTTCAGTATCAGTTTTTATATATGTTAAACAGGCTTAAATATTATTGGCCGGGTAAGTTTGCATATTCTATGCAGGCCTTTCAAATCCTGAATCTAAGCTGGGTGTTCATATTTTTGTTTCATATCTTCTCTTTTTTACTTGGCATTCCTGTCTTCGGTAATATTTAAGCACAGTATTGAGTGTTGAAACATTCATCTGGCATTTATTTAAGTGGTGTTGCCTCAGCATTAAAAAGCTGAGTCTCAGTTTAGGACCCTCAAATCATTAGCATTAAAATTTCTATCACACCTAAGATTGCTGTCCTTTAGCAGGACACAGACATTCCAAATGTAATTGAGTTCTCTGCTTTTAAATATATTCCTTGGCTGAGTCATGTTGATAAGTGTTTTTCATCTTGAAAACTTTCCAGTCGTTAGACTTAGTCAATTTGATGTGGAATTCAAAACATGAACCGAAGTGAGCCTTACACTGTCTGCATAAATGTGCACCTGTGTGTAGGTTAACTTGCCATCACGTGACGTCTCCAAATATTACCCTTCCATTGTATGTTCTTACAAAAGTATGTTGTCTCCTGTAACACAGTCCCTATTGTCTCCTAGAGCAAAATGTGACTGCCATAATGAACGTGAAGAAACAAGGAAGAAAAGAGATGCCAAACCGATTTCCTTAGCAGTTCTACCTAGAAATTTAGATGGTGGAAACACAAATATAAGATCCACAGCTGCAGGTTTTTTCTTGAGGCAGCTCATAACCTTGTCAATAGTATCTTGGAATAGCTTTTGGAATCCAGTCTACTCCATTTATGGCATCTAATTCAGGCTATTATCTCACCTCAATTTGAAGTCTAGCCCAAGATAAGATAGGTCTTATTTAACAGATATATCAATCAAATTTCTTGTAGGATTAATTCACAAAATAGGTACCTTGGAGGAACTGCAAAGAATAGTCTGATTCATCTAGCTTAGATTCAGCACGATCTCATCAAAGCTGCTGCTTTGGCCCTCTGGGTACTCTAGGAAACCAATAGGAAAATTTATGTCCTTCCATCTGAATATTTGAAAGCTGCTGGATTTGGACCATCTCCTGGAAAGCAGATGTAGCTCAGTCTCGGCTGCCTAGAGGCTAGGCAAGTATTCTCACCTAGACTTGGAAGAAAAAGGGGACACTATGTGGTGTGATATCAAGCTTAAAGTTAATTTCATTAGGCTTCATCTAAGTTCCTGAGCTTCTCTAGAATGTTGTTAATTAGAGCTTGCCTGCTAGTTCTAGATTATGTTAGAACCCAGTGCAAGGGTACTGCAGGACACAGATGTGTAGCTAATGGTAAGATCCCAAGGAACTTTCAGGCTATCAAGGGAGATGCTTAATAATTTCGGATGCTTGTGAAGCTGGGCATTCCTAAAAACTGCGTAGACCAAGAAGCTATTTTAGTTGTGAAGTGAGTTCTTGTTAGACCAAGCACATCTGGACATTTCAAATATGTTATAAATTAATTTATAGGTTATTGATTCAAATGCTTATATCATATTCATAGTGTGAAATCACATTTGAACTAAATACCTCTCAGTGATTATTTAAGATGATTTATAAGCCTTGATGACAAGATCTACAGCCTTGGAAGCCTGGTACTCTTCATAGACTCTGTACTATAGAAAAAATTAAGTAATGTCAGCAGAGTGACAAGACATAGTCAGGGTGCTTAGTGTTTAATGACGTTGTTAACATGTCAGTTCTTCAGTAGTGTAATCATGGATCTATTGGCAGAGATGAATTTGCAAGACTTAGAGAAGAAGGTGGGTTGTTGGGTTTTGTGGAGGTTTTGTTTTGTCGTTTTGTTTTTATTTTTCAAAAGGCTATTTTATTTTACACTGTGCAAAATTAATTTTAGTTAGCCAGGCAAGGAATCTGTGCTGCAGGATAGGGTATTACTGGGATATAATTGACAAATTAAAGTGTTACTCTGAATGTGTGGGCAAGACATCTCACCAGATTTCTGCCTTTTTCTTCTCAGAACCAGGAAATCTAAATTTTCACTGGATGATTCTCCTTCCTTGTTTTACATTATTTTCAACATGGTACTGCTTTTATTTTCTCAGTCTTCTTTATCTTCCAGCAAAATGAACTCTCTTGCCAGTAACCAAGCTGTCAGATAAATTATAATAAAATTTATATTAACGTGAAAGGGAACTGAGGGAGTATTCCAAATTAAAGTATTCTATAGCAATTCCATATTGAATTTGTATCTGAAGCTTACATGAGAACTCATAGATATTACCAACTCTGAAGCTTCCATTTTTATTATAACACTTCTTGATTTCAGAAGAATTTTGCTGTAGATTTGAGTGTACATAGATTAAACGAAATGGTACAAGGCTTCATCACTAGGCAAGTATTCAAGAAAAAATATAATACCTTGATGATGTATACGTGTTTAATTGGATAAATAGGACAACCTCCTAAACAAATGATGACTGACAGATCATAAAGCCATCTAATGTTTAATTATGAATAAACTGTCACACAACACTGACACAAATATGTGACAAGGGCTTAAGCAGCTGGCTTCAATTTTATTAAAAAGCACTTCTGAAGAAAATATAATTAGGCATAAGCAGTGCACGGATATAGATAGGGGCCAGAAAAATTCTTGGTCTGTTTAGAGACTTCATTAAGCAAACTGCTAGGAGGTGAGAGGTGTAGAGCCTGATGGTTTCTTCCTCCTTTCCCAAAGCTCAAGTTGTGTCTTTTTGCTGGCTGGACATGACCATTTCTTTGCAATCACCAGCTTCTGTCATACCTTCAGCATTAAGGAGATGGCTGTCAGTGTTCTACCACACTAGACTTTTTGCCTGTTGGGAAGTTTTCAGTCACAAGATATGTCAAAATTTGAATAATATCCACCTTGTGCCACCTCATTCTTTCTGATGCTGTGAAGACAGTAGCAAACCTAGTTCTCCCTCCTCCAAGGAAATTTCCTTCTTGCTTCTGCCTATTTCGGCAGGATATTGCCATATAGGTGGCTATGCGGTATAAAGTATAGACTGTCCTAGAGAGTATTTCAGTATCCTGGTACTGTGGACAGGTTGCTGAGCTTTTTGTGGTTGAAAGAGACAAACAGATGAGATATCAGCTGAGCTATAGCCTATCTATCTTCCTGCTTACTAGATCAAATCATGATCGGATGATTTGAGGAGGTAGTCGCAACTGGCAACTGTAAGGAAATAATCCAGTCCATCTATGTCTTTTACTTAGGTCACTTACAAATCCTCTATCCATCCAACTGGGGAAGGATTTTCTGTACGTGACAACTAAATAGGAAGTACAATGCATTGTCCTGCACTAGAGAAGCTGACTTGAATATATAATTTTCATTGCATCCCCCTTTACTCTCATACCTAGACACCAAAGCCAGATGCATTTCACTCCTAGTGTACCTTCCATGCAATATTAGACACTTCTCAAAACTGGTTATAGTGGGATAGATGTTTTCCTTGGTTACCATTGCACATACCTGACTCAGAATAGGGTAACTCTTCTTCAACTGTGAATAGGTGAGCCCTTGTAGGCATTAGATCTCCTGGAGCCTTTATGAATCCATGGAACGATATGCCTCCTAGGCCTCCCAAGGACTGTAGACCACTGCATTGTGTCACAAGCCAGTACCTGGTAGGATCACTCATAAATTGGTCAGGCATTTATCTCCCCATAGGGCATACACCTATTTGGGTAGCTTCCAGTGATTACTTGATCATCAAGCCTAGTTCAGAACAAATAAGTGCAAATAAGTGTTGGTTGTTGTCATTGGAACTGATGATTAGCCAAATTAGAATGGATTTTGCTAAAGAAAGATTCAGTTTTAAATAAAATGTATTTTTGCTGTATTCAGAACTCAGGAAAAAATGATGCATGAACTGAAAAAGCAGGTTTTTGCTAGGGGGAAAAAAAAGGTCTGCTAGAGTTGTTTTGAATTCCAAGTTAAATTTATTTTTATACTGTGAACACCATCATTGGAATATTATAAATTTTCATTTTGGCTCATAACCTATTAATTAACAGCACACAGTTTGAAATAGACACTTTTCCTTGCTTTTCTATTTCAGTGTTTCTTATCTCTTCTTCCTCATCCCACCAGCCTGCTCAGTGCGCCCACTGCTTTTCATGAAGCTAATGCAGGAATTCAGAATTCAATTACTGACAGACGTGGATTGCTGTTCAAACAAGACATCCAAATGTTCTCAAAACACCTTGATGAGCTACGTGTTCACAGTGTGTTAGATCAATGAATCTATGATGTGTTTTTATTCATATTCTCTTTCCTATCAATGAATTGTCTTTTGCATCACCTCCAAAGCCCTGACAATTGCTATAGTGTTTGAGGTATTTTATATACTTCTCTCTGAAATACAAAGAATAGGGTAATAAATATTGCATGCATGACACATGCTTCTTAGACTTAATAATCAACATAGAAGGTTAACTAGGTTAACTGTTGCAGTTTACAAATTTCTCTTTACATTCAGAAAACACAAATATTTTCTCTGTGAATGCACCAGAGATATCTTAGACTAATTTTATTGTACCATGTATTCTGGTACACTGTACAACTATTAATGTTATTAAACGATGCAAAAGATGATACGGTGCCTCTGTCGCCCTAATTGGAAAGCATCTGAAGATTTCTTATGCATTCATTTGCTTTTCTAGTAATGAAAAAATTACATGCAGCTCATCGTCTGAAAAAGATACATGTGTAACAGAGTGCTAATTGTAAGAGAATGAGCCTTTAGAAAGGGGATCACTTGGACTAGGGAACAAATTCTAACAAACACTTGATCAATATCGTGTGATTAAATGGATGTGTATAGGTACTGAAATAAATACTTCTTCCTTTGATGTTTGGACCTAGCCTCCTCACTTAGTTTCAATTGTAAAAATCATTTGGAGGTGGACCTGCTTTTAGCCTTTGAATGGTTTTTTTGTACACACATCAGTCACATGCATACTGATGTACTGTAGTGGGCTTACCTCCTATTTCACTGGACCTCTGCTTTCCTCTTTTTTTAATCACACCATGTCATTTTGCATATGCCTTTCTGACAGCTTTATCCAGAAAGGTGAGTGTAAAATTATTAATTCTAGAGGACTGAATCCTCTGTTACTCCAGAATGCAGTTCTTACTTTGGGCAATGCCATAACTACATGGACCTGGAGTAAACTACTAGAGTTTTACTTCTGTGAATTGAAATTTAAGTTTCTTATTATACATTTCATAAGAATTATTTTCATAGGTGATTTCATAGGGGATTTTCATAGGGGATTATTTTCATAGGTGCTGTGGTTGCCCCATCCCTGGGAATGTTCAAGGCCAGGCTGGACAGGGCTTGGAGCAGCCAGGTCTAGTGGAAGGTGTCCCTGCCTGTGGCAGGGAGTTGGAACTGTAGGAGCTTTAAGGTCCCTGCCAGCCCAAACCAGTCTGTGATTCTGTGATGATATTATGATTTTGCTGTGTGAGAAAAGATGAGACCATAATCATAAGATTGCCATTCTTAGATAACTGCAGGGGTTTGGTAAAGAAAGATCTTTTCTTGGATGGAAGCAAAACTTCGTATGTTTTTCTTTTACATAGCATGAAGTTTTGTTCTCCAGTGTGAAAAAATAATGGTGTCATTACTGATCTCTCTTCCTGTGGTCACACGAACCCTTAGGACTTTCATCAGAAGATAACTTCATAAGAAGGAGTCTTCAAAAGCTTAAAGTCAACCCAAAAGTCAGTGGCAATAACCTAATTTCTTCCTGATTTGGAATTTAGCTTATGATATCTGTTCAAGTGTATGGAAACAAGAGAAGATAGGAAGCCACTGAGTCCTGTAGCTCTCTGAAAGACTGCAAGAATCTAGGGATGGTGTGGGATGAGAACAGTGGGTCTTGTGTATAGACATGTAGCAGAGGTCGTCATGTCTCTGGAGATTGCTCTTCTGAGAAACCCTATCTTTTCAGGAAGCTATTGTTGATTTGGAAGAGAATGCGTTTCCTTTCTAAGGGTAAAGTTTTCATGGCAGAATATTCAAGTGTAGGCTGCCCTCTTGGTGTAAATGGGAAGTTTCAGTGACAGTAAGAACGGTATGCTGGAATGGGATACTTCAAGCTGATGCATGGCGAAGAAATCAGCACCCATGTAATGTCCACTGAAGGCACCTGTTTGAATTGCACTGGGCATAAATATTTGCATTGCCTCTTTATGCTAGTGAAAGCATAGTAATACTACAAGAAATGCTCAGAAATGCTGATGAAAGGCAAACAATATTTGCAGTGCAGCTATGGGGAAGGACTAAATTCTCAAATATGGATTATCTTTGAATTTGTACTTGCTGATAATCCACTATAATTCTCATTAAAAGAGCACAGTGAGCGATCTGTTGTTATTAGAGGAGTTAGATGGGGATCTTAATGAATTGAAAATGTGTATCTGTGGAGAGAAAACCTTACATCTTCATTCCCTCAGGTCCCCATGTCTTCCTAGGGAGAATGGTCACCTACAGAAATGACCAGAATAAAGTTCTGAAAGTTGCTTAACAGGGGGGAGAAGCAGTGTATCACTAATCTGTCAGCTTGCCAGAGGTGATCTCTCATTCTGAGCCGTACCTGTTGGAGGTCAGACGGGTGGCGAGTGAAAATGGGCAGGTGAAATTACCCATCATAAAAGCTGCTTGCCAGAAGTTGCATTCCTAGAAGTGAGATTTTGGAGACCACAACCAACTGTTCTGGCATCTAACTCCCTGTAATTACCAGTGACAGGAAGGTGCCTAGTCATCCATGACTGGCTAGTTTAGAAACCTCTTCCTTCACCTTCCTAAGGAAGTGGCAGAATACAAAGTCTGAATTTCATCAGAATGAATACAGTGAGGTCACGGCAGCTGCGGAGCACTTGTAATCCTTCAGAAAAAGGCCACTCTGTGCTTTCAATGTGGAACATTTCCTGTCCTCAGACATGCATTTTATCTCCTTTCTCGCTCTGGCTTTTGCAACTGGACAGCTTAATCACTCTAGTATTAACAGTTCCTGCATTCCAGGGCTTGCTGTAGGCTTGATTACGCAGCGAAATTATGCAAAATGAGCTATTCATTTAATAAGTGAATTTAAAGAGCAATGGTATTGCACAAGACCCTCCACAGCTATCCATTTTTTGTGCTCCAGCTTTCCCCAGCTCCAGAGGAGACAAAGCTGGACCCCAGGGAAGCAGTCTTGTAGCACAGGAGCCTCCACCTCAGGAATTGTTCTCCTGTTACTTTTCCTGGGATTTTCAAAAACAGAAAAGTCCTGACCTGTTTCAAGACCTTTGAAAAAAATTGTTTTATCAAATATGTGTCATGCTGCATAAGCTTGCTGATAGTATTAATTTCTGGGAGGTATTTCAGTCTAATTAGCCTTTAAAAATATGTCTCTGGAGTTGAGAAACCTAGTGTTTTGCTTGTTTGGAGCCAAATGAATGGGATTAATCTGATCTAAATTTGCTTTATTTTAGTGCCTGGTTGATGTTGCTGAAATTATCTGTCTTGTGTGTACACTAGTGCTATGTCTGGCATCCAGATATCTGATCTGTACTTGTTAATGTTTCTGCAGCTTATCTTGCAAGATCGCAGCACCAGCCACGAGTAAGTAGTGTTATAGGGCAGGAATCTGTAGTGCTGCTCAATCTATACACAGAATTTAAAATTACTGTGGAAAACACAAAGAGTTCATATGAGAACTGCAGGCTTCTGAAGCACAAGAAACTGTACCATATGTGAGGCTGGTAGAGAGTGGTTTTGAGGGGGAATATAGTCCTTGGGGGACAGTTTATCAAAGGCACAAAGCAAGACAAACTGGGAAAAGTAAATAGACTGACAGAGCTGCCTTTGTCCTGACAGGTTTGGGATACAATGACCTTGTGTTGTTGTTGCTTCCTGTTACAGCTGTTGCAAGTGTTCCTGCCCCATCTCTGCTAGTTAAGCACTTCTACTGAGCCTGATTACTGCTCTTTCATCTCACTACCCCTCCCCTGTGAGGTGGGAGGTGAGGAGCAAGGGAAAATAAGAACGTTAGACTCAGTGCTGACACAGTTGTGCTTTCCCATCAATTGCTTGTTTTCTACAGGTTTGTTTCACTGATATGCCCAAATTCTGGTCAGATCCTGTAAAGTGTGAGCTTCATCAGCCACTTAAGGCTTTTCTAATGGTGTGGCTTCCTACGGATGCAGGCTGATATTTAATAGGATACTTGCGTGTGCCTCGGCTTGCCAACTCCCAATGATATGCTGTGCTCAGTCACCATCTAAGAGAAGATATAAAACTATAACATCTGCAGTGCAGTAAACATCTTGAATAAAGAATTTCAGTGAAAAGTACCATTGTAGGTACTTCTTTTGGCCTTGTCTTGGACAGAATAACTGTAGAGTCTTACATCCTCTGAGAAAATGTGCTTGTGGTTGTTTTCGGCAAGTACATGTGCATTCTTTAACGGTATCCGTTATTAGAAATAGGCTCTGTTTTCAATGTTGAGGAAGCCTTAAAAAGGCAGAATAGAGAAAATTTAGAAGGAAAAAATCAGAATACATTATATATTATTCACAGATCATCTGGAACAGTTTTGCTCTCTCCAGCAGGAGTTAGAAAGTTTCTTCCAAAATTATTTTGCTGTTTGAATAATTCTTTTTATCCTTTTCCCTAAAAACCTTGAAAAGCTGCTTGTTCCTATTCTGCCTGCAGGCAAATTATAGAACTTACTGCTGTAGATAGAAGGAGGACCCGATACTTTCATACTTTCATGGCTTTGAAAGGGCACACTTTAGTAAGCAGGTTGGATGAGAGGAAGTAAGGGAGCAAAGGACAAAAGGATGAGGGGCATTTCCATCTTTTCTTCTTCCAGGTTTTAGAGTTTAAGACAAAAATCTAAGATTACTGAGGTCTGCAGGGCAGTAAGAAAGCATTTTTTACTTAGTCAGGTACTAACTATAAGAGGACAGCTGGAAATGTAGATCATGCCAAACTGCTTTTGACAGCACGGGGTGCAAATACCCAGAAGCTATATTCTACGTTTTCCATAGAATCATAGAATAGTTGGGGTTGGAAAGGACCTTAAGATCACCTAGTTCCAACCCCCATGCCATGGGCAGGGACACCTCTCACTAAACCATGTCACCCAAGACTCTGTCCAACCTGTCCTTGAACACCGCCAGGGATGGAGCGTTCACAGCTTCCCTGGGCAGCCCATTCCAGTGCCTCACCACCCTTACAGTAAAGAACTTCTTCCTTATGTCCAATCTAAACTTCCCCTGTTTAAGTTTTAACCCATTACCCCTTGTCCTATCACTACAGTCCTGAGTGAAGAGTCCCTTTCCAGCATCCTTGTGGGCCCCCTTCAGATACTGGAAGGCTGCTATGAGGTCTCCACGCAGCCTTCTCTTCTCCAGGCTGAACAGCCCCAACTTCCTCAGCCTGTCTTCATACGGGAGGTGCTCCAGTCCCCTGATCATCCTCGTGGCCCTCCTCTGGACTTGTTCCAACAGTCCTGTTAGGGTGGTGAGGCACTGCAGTCGGTTGCCCAGGGAAGCTGTGAGTGCTCCATCCCTGGCGGTGTTCAAGGCCAGGTTGGATGAAGCCTTGTGTGGGATGGTTTAGTGTGAGGTGTCCCTGCCCATGGCAGGGGGGCTGGAACTAGATGATCTTGAGGTCCTTTCCAACCCTAACTATTCTATGATTCTGTGATTCTATTCCATGTCATTTTTATGTTGAGGACACCAGAACTGCACACAGTACTCCAGGTGAGGTCTCATGAGAGCAGGGGGTCTCATGAGAGCAGGTCTCATGAGGGGCAGGATCACCTCCTTGAAACTGCTGGTCACGCTGCTTTTGATACAGCCCAGGATACGGTTGGCTTTCTGGGCTGCAAGCGCACACTGAAGCCGGCTCATGTTCATTTTCTCATCAACCAACACCCCCAAGTCCTTTTCAGCAGGGTTGCTCTGAATCTCTTCTTTGCCCAACCGGATTGCTCTGACCCAGGTGTAGGACCTTGCACTTGGCTTGGTTGAACTTCATAAAGTTGGCATCAGACCACCTCACAAGCATGTCAGGGTCCCTCTGGATCGCAACCCTTCCCTCCAGCGTATCAACCAAACCACACTTGTTGAGTGCACACTCAATCCCACTGTCCATGTCACCCACAGAGATGTTGATTAAGACCAGTCCCAACACCGATCCCTGAGGGACACCACTCGTTACTGGTCTCCAGCTGGACATCGAGCCATTGACCACAACTCTGTGTGTGCGGCCATCCAGCCAGTTCTTTATCCACAGAGTGGTCCATCCATCAAATTGGTATCTCTCCAATTTAGAAACAAGGATGTCATGTGGGACAGTGTCAAACGCTTTGCACAAGTCCAGGTAGATGACGTCAACTGCTCTACCCCTGTCCATCAGTTCTGTAGCCCCATCATAGAAGGACACCAAATTGGTCAGGCAGGATTTCCCCTTAGTGAAGCCATGCTGGCTGTCACCAAGCACCTTGTTGTTTTTCATGTGCCTTAGCATGCCTTCCAGGAGAATGTGCTCCAAGATTTTGCCAGGCACAGAGGTGAGACTGACTGGTCTGTAATTCCCTGGGTCTTCCATTTTCCCCTTCTTGAAAATGGGGGTTATATTTCCCTTTTTCCAGCCGTCGGGAACTTCACCCGACTGACACGATTTTTCAAATATGATGGCCAGTGGCTTAGCAACTTCATTTGCCAGCTCCTTCAGGACCCGTGGATGGGTTTCATCAGGTCCCATGGACTTGTGCACGTTCAGATTTTTAAGATGGTCTCAAACCAGATCCTCTCCTGCAGCGGGCCCAAGGTCTTCATTCTCACAGTCCCTGCATCTGCCTTCCAAGGCTTGGGCGGTGTGGTCAGAGCAGTTGCTAGTGAAGACTGTGTAAAGTTGTTTTGTTTTAGCCTTTTTGATGTATTGGCTTGAATATTAAAGCTAATTAAAGATAGAAAGTCAGATTTCCAAATGCTGTAAATTCACTGGAATTAGAAATTTTAGCTTGTAGGAAAGACCAAGTAATAACAGCCACAAAACTTAGTGAGCTGAGTGGTGCTCTGTAATCCTGTTCCTGTTTACTAACCATAGAAACTGACGCTGAGAGCTGGCTGCTGCTTATTTTCTTCTCTGAAGTGCAGTAGTAAGCTGTAAAACCAGTCTAATGAAAGCCCTTAAGATCTAGTGGGCAATAA
Source organism: Lathamus discolor (assembly GCF_037157495.1). Classification (NCBI taxonomy): domain Eukaryota; kingdom Metazoa; phylum Chordata; class Aves; order Psittaciformes; family Psittacidae; genus Lathamus; species Lathamus discolor. The sequence continues at coordinate 33,805,309 of NC_088909.1, read as the reverse complement.
TGGAAACAAAAAGTACAGTTTTCTTTCAGCACGACCAACGTAACATTTCTTTGATTAGACAGCTGAAAGTCCAAGTAAATAAAGGAAGAAGATCATCACTTGCTCTTTGGGAGCAATTAATAGTCCTTTGGTAACAGACTATTTCCTTTTTTCTGGCTTTTGCATTGTCCTTCCTTTCCTTTTGCTGGTTAAGCACTCTCAATAGAGCTTCATCTGAAGTTGTGGGCAGTAGAAATCCTTATGGGTTTTATCTTTTCCAGGTGGTTAGGTTTTGGGGGGTTTGTCTTTTTGGGAGACAAAGGCTACCTTTCTAAAAAGAAAAAATATAAAAGGTTTTCTCAATTACTTTTTACTTTCCTCTGCAACTAACTCGGCGAGTCTTGTATATCCTGGATGGAAAAATCTAGCAATTTCATTTTGTTCTGTTACACACATTTATTTAATCTACTTTGAGTGTCAGAAAGTTCCTCTGTATTTTACTGGATTAAGAGGAGATGAGAGAGAGGGAAGAGAAAATTACAACTGGATAAGTTTCTGAAACCAGAAAATATTCTGGAAAGTATATTTTTTTTCCACTTTCCTAATGAATGATTTTTTTTTCTTAAAACCATGCTCCATACCTTACATCAGAGAATTTTATTGTTACAGGTGCCATAAAATTAGATGTACTTTATTCTGCATAAAAATGCTGTGCATTTGTTTCTTTACAGTCTTATCTTATTGACAGATTTAGATATCCATTCTGGGACTTTTATTCCCTTGAAAAATGTTATGGAAATTTTTTTCAACATTTCAAATAACTTGAAAACTGAGACGTTGAAATCTTGTTCCTGGCAAAGATATATTTCCATACAGTTTAAAGTGACTTGCCTGATTTAGTCCTAGCATAAGGTCTGTTTTCCTCTCATGGTAATGGTATGGAGTTTAAAGCTTTTAATTTATTTCATTGTTTTCCTAACAACCTTTTTAGACGTATAGTGTCAATCTGTAATTTCATATTGGATACGTTTATAATTGGCAAAGTCTTTATTTCATATATGCCCTCAAAAGGAAAAACATGGAGCAGACATACACTAAATGCTGTTCAGGTTTGTGTATATGTTTAACCGTGTTGGAAGTGGTGGCTCAGAACAACTTGTTGATTGGTAAGAAAGAACTGCAAGTAAACAAAATTTCGTAGGAGCAAATTAAGCTAGCATGTGTTCCTGCCAAAATCCAGAAATTATTCACAGCAGACAAGCCCTTGGGCTGCAGCAGGGCTTTCTGTAATAATGCTTCATTTCTGTAGTCTTATTCTTGTGAACATGTGAATTTATGATCTTTTTTTAATGCTGTGCTCCATGGGTAGGATAGAGTGTCCCCACCCTTCTGCAGTTCTTACCTTACTTGGAAACGTTAATCACAGAAGCAGTATTAATTCATGATCCACATTGAAATTACAAAGCTTTACACCCAACACTTGACGTGACCTGTTGAAATCAGCGCAAGGACATAGCTGATGATTCTTGCTGAATTGTAGAATGCTCTGAGGTGTGAGGTTATAGAATTACAGCATCACAGGCTGATTTGGGTTGGAAGGAGCCTTAAAGCTCATCCAGTTCGAGCCCCCTGCCACGGGAAGGCACACCTTCCACTAGACCAGGTTGCTCCAAGCTCCCTCCAACCTGGGCTTGAACACTGCCAGGGATGGGGCCGCCATAGCTTCTCTGGACACCCTGTGCCAGCACCTCAGCACCCTCGCAGGGAAGAACTTCTGCCTGAGAGCTCATCTCAGTCTCCCCTCTGTCAGGTTAAAGCCATTCCCCTTGTCCTGTTCCTACCGGCCCTTGTCCAAAGCCCCTTTTTAGGGACTTTTTTTAAAGTTGCACCAGACTCTTATAGATCTAGTCTTCCAGACCCAGGATGAAACGTAATCCACATCTGGTTCAAAGGCTATAATCAGGCTTCTGGTACTTCCTGAACACTGGTTTTGCCTGTAGATGGCCAAGTAGTCTGTGTCACACAAGAGCATCCACATGGTTGCGCCTTCTTTGCTCATTTAACCTTTTTTTCCATTTGTATGGCTCTTTTGTATTTATGGCAGAGAGTTGTAATGTTCCACAAATTTATTGCTATCAGATGACTAATGTTACAGCACTGCTGAGACCAGATCACCCACTTTGAGGGTAAGATAGAAGGTGGCTCTCAAATCCCCCTGTGCCAGCGTGACAGCTATTTGAGTCATAGTCTGACTCATTGTTCACCCCCTCAGAAACCCCAGACCTACAGCACAGGACATACAGAATCCATCATTTGTTTCTTTTTGGTTTTTTTTTTTTCCCTAATTACTTATCAGGCATAAAATTACTGGTCCCATAAAATTAATAATTATAAACAGATTTGTTACTTTCTTCCTTTAGCCCGTACAGAAAGTCCCTTCTGCTACCCCCCTCACCTTCTGTCAGCACTTAAAAAAAACACTGAATCTTTCTGTTGTGAGAGTTTAGACGCAGTGACTCTCAGTCTGTCTACTACTTCTGCTATGGGAGAACACAAGCCTTTGCTGATAGCCTTTATCAACTTCTGAAAACCTTTCCAAGCAGCTTGCTGGGGGCTTTTTCTTTCCTTTTTCTCTTTCTTCTTTTTTTTTTTTTTTTTTATTTTTTTGGTGTACATTGGTTTTGCAGTTTCCTGGATGAAGTTTTAGCCAGCAGCTTTCAACCAAAGCTACGTTTCCCAAATGCTGTATTTCATCAACGTACTGCAGTGACACTGATTTTGTCTAGTGTTTTTAATATTTCTTCTGTGAAACAAGGCTCAATTCTTGTCTCTGTTGCTGACAGGTAACATCTGATACCTTTAGGGAATAAAATGGTTCTCTTAATCAAGTCGAAGGAACATTTTTAACGCTACCACAAAATCTGGGTTTTTAGAAGGACTGAATGCTTTAGGGAAATGCTGTAGCTGAAGCCATATACTTGAATACCTGATGATATTAGGTTACTGCTAGATATTATAAATAGCATTTGTTTTACTGTCCCAAGGTGTTATGCCAGCAGTGACTGGATTTCAGTTTCGGTCAGAAAAATGACTGTATTATTTGGCTTGTATTAGGTGGATGATCTTTAAGATCTATTCCAACCCAAACCATTCTGCGATTCTAATTCTTATTTTTTATTTTTGACAAAATCAGTACTTAAGAAATTGCTTGCCTCCAGAGGATCTATGTGGAAGGGAAGGCAGAATTGTGTGGCACAAGTTGCATCTCAGTCCTTAAGCTGCTGATGGAGCAGAGAGCTAGCAAGCTTTCCTTTCTGCCTCTACACCTGCTCACCAGCTGAAACACTGGACCCTGTCCATCCGTCTCTCCCAAGCTTATATCTGTTTCTTTTTCACATTGCAGCTCTAGCTTGCAGAGATAGTTCTTGAAAAATTAGTTGCAAATTTTTAAAATGCAAATTGTGAGTGAGGAAACTGAAGAGTTTTGATAAGGAATATCAAGATAACACCTGGAGGTGCTATTTAATTCACGTTTCTGAATTTAGACAAACTTTGTGCCATTATGATTCAGGTTGCACACTGTTCAGGAAGGACACCTACTGTAAGGATAAGGACTTTTTTGTGTTCATGTTTCAGAATTTTGTGATACAAATGCAGTACCCTGAGAAACAACATATCTTAGCAGATATGCACTGACAAGGCATGTGCTTACCCTGAGGTAGTCCCATTCTTCATGGGGTATAGGTAGAGTCTCCGCAGTATCTCTGTAGAGGTTATTAGTAGTTTTCCCTTAACTCCTAGCTAGGTCATTCCTCAAAGCTATGTTCAATAATCAAAACTTAAGGAGAACATGCTTTACTAGTCCATAAAAAAGGGTAAAATACACCCAAGATTTTCTGTTGTGTTTTTTTTGTTTTTTTTTTGTTTTTTGTAAGAAGACTGAGAAGAACATGTAATATCTTCATGGCTAAAGCCTGAACCCATTGAGTTCACATTGTCTGAAAGTCTGCAGTGAGGTTAAGAGAACACCACACAAAATCTGAAAAGTAATTTTTTTATGACCTGTATTCTTTTACACCATATTTCACATATTTCCCAAGATACGCACAGCTTTATTTTAGTAGGAAGGGGGAAGGGGATAACAAAAGCCAAATGAAACAGGATAAAATTTACTTATCAGGAAATCAGTAGGGCTTAGTGAGACCAATCTAAGAATATCAAAAAAAGTAATAACACTTTTACTAATGTGGTGGACTTTTTAGAGGATAGGCTTTCTGCACATTCACTGTGTTAATAACTAACAAGGCTGTCTATAACACTTAAGTTACAGCATGCACCTAAACTGCAAAATGTAGTTGCGTATGTAATCAGCACAGTTGAACTCTAAATGTTTAGTTTGTTTGAACTGCTTTGACAAAATAAAGAAGAAAGGATGGAAAGTGTAGATTAAAGTTAAGTTATATTCGGGGTTAAAGTTCTTCTGCAGGCTGGTCTGACACATACAATGCTACTTTGTCTTCTGCTGAGGTTGTCAAGAAGGGTGTGAAACAGCAGTTGCAATGGTGACCATGTTATACATAGGACATTTTGATTTAAAAACACATACAAAAAAGGGGGGGGGGGGGGCAGGGGCTAAATCTCTGTTTTATTTCTGCTTCCTCATTTGATCTGATACCTTAGCTTATGTAAATCAGTGAAGTTGAGGAGTATGTTAATTTCTATCAGCTGAATCATCTGACCTGAGTCTCACAAATGGGCTTTAAAAAAGCAACTAGAACTATGAGGCAAGCAGTTAACATTTTTCCAGGCCATTTTAATTTTAACAGTTCCAGTGCTACTCATGGCAAATGGAGATATAAGTTCTTCACAATAGTATACAGCTGGTACCTTATTAATTTTCTGCTGCCAGGCTCATTATCACAGTAGGTATGAGAATTTGTTCTCTCTCTTTTCCTGCTAGACTATTTTATTTCTATGATTATTGCCCTACAAAGCATTATTAATATTTCATTTCTTTACTCCGTGACTCCCTTGGAAAAAAGGTGGAGTCAGTATCTGTTGTAACTTGGTCTGTTACTGCTATGTTCTCTCAGTGAAACAGCTCACATATGCAGACTGAATTTCGGGGCTGTGCACAGATCTCACAGGTTATCCCCATCTGTAATGAAAAGGGAAAATGCAACTTAAATTCTAAGCATGCAGTAGGGTGGGGTTTTGGAAGCTTTGTGTCAGCTAGTACATAAAGTTTGACCAGAAATTTATCATAAAAGTTCAAATACAATGAAATGAGAAGCATTCAGTATTATATGGGATTAAAGTGGGAATAAAGCAGTCCAGATATACTCTATAATCTTCATTGGTTTAAGGTGATGTCACTTACTGTCTGCAGATATCTTTGAGCATCACTTTCATCCATCCAACACCAAAATGTATGTTTCAGTATGTACAAAGACTGCCCATGTCCAAGATCATAAAACTATGATTTAATAAGAAATTGCCAGGTTTTTTCCTTCTTCTGTTTCTGTTACTGTTGTGCTTTAAATTTACATTTTTGTAGAGTAGACATTTTTGACCATACTTTCTAGCATCATTAAGCTTGTGTTTAGCACAGTTACCTTTGGGATTGAAATGAGGGACAGCACATAAATTTCAGAGTTATTGGAGACCTCTGTGTGTGATTGACATGAAAAACATTGAACTGCTTGATTTTAAGAGTTTGTAGAGGCTGAAGGCATAAGGCATGAATATTTTAAACTGTCTGTCTGATATTTTGTGCGAAATACTCATGTATTTTGTTTTCGTTTTGCAGCAGAATCATCTGCAGCCCTATAATGTAAATGATAAAAAGGATACAGACTGTAGCATATTTCCGGTGGTAATGGGGAATAATAAAAAAAAAAAAAGAATTAATAAAAGAAAATCCCTTGTGGAAGGTGCTTTTCTTATGATTGTGAAATGGATAATTGTTTCATTATCTGGTACAACTCTTTTTGTGATTTGCTTGCTTGTTTTTCCTACAAGCTGTTAAGCATAGAGAAACTTTGTTCACCTTCTATCCTCTGTAGGACACAGTGAGTCATTAAGTTAAACATGTGTTTTATACAATGTGAGTACTTCACTCACTTGTTTGGCATGGGTTTAACACGTGCTTGCATGTTGCGTAGGTAGCTCTGGCACTCTGAGTGGCACAATGTTGGTTTATCAAATGGAAGAAAAATGGCGTTTGTATGGGAAGCTCTCTGTTGCCCCTGAGCACGCACCATATCCGTGGTTATGATGACCACATATTCTTCATCTGGTGAGGTGGTTCTTTGTTCTAGTCTCATCTCCATTTAAAATGTGTTTTCTCTCTGCCATTAGTTTCTGAAAAAGTGCAGGGAAGATGCTAAAAAGAATCTCTGAAGTAAAGAATCATGGCCAGCTACTTAAAAACTTTAGTATATGTAGACAAACATAAAGCAGAAAGTTTGTTGTCCACTGTAATTTCAACAGAAGCAATTCTTATTACAGGGTATCATGACAGAGATCTGAACCTTCGGAAACCTTCTGAAAGCCTCATCCCACTGAGGATCTCAGTGGGAGATGAGAGGATTTTTATTGTTCTTGTGTGGTTGGTTAAACTGGGTTCATGGTAGGTGCTAAGCATTTTGAAATAAAACCCATGTATTTTCTCACCTAGCCATCTGAAATAGATGCTGCAAGAGACCTCAAAGCTGGTTGTTCATAAAGTCCCTGTAGTATAATTCTGTGAGAAAATTCCACTGTATTCTGTATGGGTAAACGTGATGGCTTCAAAAGTGTAGTATTGATTTAAAATAGTATAAAAGAAGTTAAGTGAGTAACAGGTCTATATTAAAGAGTGAACGGCAGACTTCGTGGGAAACAATAACGATAGCCATTTATCCTTTACTCTTAAAAATGCAGAGCTGAGATTTCTGAAGCAGGCTGATGCATTTTGAACTAACATTGAATTTGCCTCTCTTAGTTCATAAAATCCATTTTTACGACTAGGGAAGATTTTGCAAAACCAACATAAATATCAGACTGGTTTTGTATTCACTGTGCAGCACCCTCTAAACACCCTGTCTACATTCTTCAGTCTAAACTGGTCTCCTGGGTTACTCTTTTTTTTAACAGTCTCCTCACATTTCAGTGGGACTCCTTGCTATAGTAAGCATATCACCTGGGAGTAAACCTTTGCAAGATTCAATCTTGAATTAAGATATAGAGAAGTATAGACTACAACACAGGAAAGAGAAGATGAGGAAAATTATATTGTCCTTTTGAAACTTTATAATTTTAACTCAATTTACATTTATGTGTTAAATAGTTGTATAAAGGATGAATTTCCTTTAATACAGTAAAGACTGTTTTGGAGCTTGCTGGGTTTTTATTTCATGTAATGCAGAAAATGACACCTTTTGGAATTTGTATTTTACAACCTATCATACTGGGTCTCTTTGCAGAAAGCTACTGTCTTAGTTCAGTGGAGATTTCTCAATTGTTCAAATTCCTGAAATAAAAAATCCACCTTCTGCTACCTTAATATTCATATTACTTTCCCAGTAATTGTAAACGAATTTAGAAATATCTTCTTACTGGTTTTCTGCTTATCAGGAAACAAAATATAAGAAAATGTATAAATCCTTTATTCTACAAACTCCTATTTTGTGTTGCTGTGCAGTAACAGTGCTGTAATAAATTTCTGAGGGAACACAGAGTACACTGTAGAGAATAATAAGAACTTCTGTAACTACCACATATTCATCTTCCTCCTTGGTGAAGTCTTTCCATACTGACCACAAAAATATGGCAACTAAAGCTGCTGTATTTGCTGTGAAAAATAAACAAATGAAAACAAATACACAGAGCCAAAGATGTGAAAAGAATTAAAATTTCAGTTAAGTCTCCAGAAAACAGATGAATTCATCTCAGAAGTGCCAATGTCTTGCAGTTCAGAGAAATTAGACGCTGGACTTTATTGTGAGACGAGAAATTTTAGGTGTAAACAAAGCAAAACTTCAAACCATGCTGAACTTAATGCCCAAGGATAAAAATGGTGAGAAAAGAAGCACAATGTCATTTCCAGGTAAGAGAATTGTACCACTGTAGAACTATAAAAAAGAGCCACTTTAGAAAAATGACTTTATTGTTTTAATCTGGTTTAATGTAAATCAATTGTCAGTTTGTGAATCAACAAGAAAATAATGGCAATGCCTCAAAGGAGGTTTGTTGGTGCGGGATGTACAGCTGAGCTGATGCAATTACGAGTCCATTACAAACTATGTACAAGAAGAGAGAAATCTACCTTGAAGTATATACTTATCCATCTTCTTTTACTACATGCAATTTTGCATTTTCACAATTGGGCATCTGAGTATCGTTGCAGACAAGTATGGAAAAATCAACTCATTGTATCCTAATGAACTGTAGCTTCATAAACAGTGTGTCAATTCAAGGCATTCATCTTCCAAATCTATACCACTTTGTTTTCTTTCAGGTGTTCCAAAAGGAAAAAGTGAATTAGGTCTGTCTGGTTGTTTGCTTAGAATGGTTATGTAGCAAAAAATAGTTGTGTCACTTAGCTGAAGAAAAAGTTGTTGATGAGAAGCTGTGTACACCAAAAGCCATACTGCTTTGAAATTTGGAATCACTGACAAGTCCTAAAACAAGTAAACAATTTTGCACAGAATTTACTTCATCAGTACAATCTGGTTTATGTGCAAAGGTGAAACTCTATTTGTTCTTCACATGAGAGCATAAAAAATAGCATTTTCAAAGTTGCCATCAATTGCCAGACGTGATCATACTCTGGTATCTTATTTTCATCCGGCTGTAGAATGATAAGAAATTTGAGGCATCTTTTGAATAGTAATGGTTAAGTCATACAGTAGAGTAAGATTTTCGGTTACAATGCAGGCTCCTACATATAAATGTCTTGCCTTCTTGTAGTTGTGTTGGATATTGCTGCTACTGTTTTGTCACTTTCAGGGTTAGCATGCATAGATGTTGCGATGTCTAATCACTACACTGTACATTACTTTGATTGGCCTAAATCAGAGAAAATAATGTTCTACATCATATGAGCCCATCATTATTAACCTTGCTTTTTCCTCCCACCCAATCCCATATGTATATTGAAGAGAATGGTGGAAAGACATCAGCGTAAGATAAATCAATGACTTGATTCAGGGTGGAATTAAGATGTTGGTCCTTCCTATTTCCATGCAAATTACTCAGCCATGGAAGCCATAACATTAATGAAATACAAGACTGTGACTAATAATGTCACTCCAATTTATTGTGCTTTCCTTTGTCTCCAGTCTCTGATTTTATACTCTGTCAAGCAAAAGAGCCAGCCACAGTAGTCTTATTCTGCTGTGACTGTGCTTTGCTACAGCAGCTAATCCAGCGTCAGAGATTATACCTTTCTACATGATCGTGGTTCAAATATAAGCCAACCAACCGTGTGCATGTATCAAAACCTGTCCTATTTTCTATTGCTTCATGAGCACACAAAATGAGGGGATATCTTTTTCATTGCTTTCTGACTCCAGTAGCTTGTCATTTTGAGACATCATCTGAGAAAGATACTGATACAATAACATCTGGTATGAAGTATGTGCAGTTCAAAAGAGACAAAATCATCAAGTAAAGGTGTATTGAGATGTTCCATTTTCAAATGTTACCTATAAGTTAATATCTTTGCTCCCATGATCTGATTGATTTTATTAATTTTGTTTTTTGAGGGAGAAATATTATACCTGCTTGAATTTTAAAATAATCAATAGATGATTATTTTTCAGCCTTACCATCAGTATCTTTTGTTTGACATACACTTAAGGAATTCTTTAGCACTGGCTCTCAATTCTCCATGGGTTGCTTCTCTTTTATCCTAGGCAGTGTTTGCACTGCTCTGCTTGGTTTGAAGCATCTAATGGAGTAGTACAAATAAAATAAAACTATCATAGTTGCAGGTCTCCCCTACTGAAGCGTCACTGAAAAGTCTTTTGTAATACAGCAGAGAGAAATCAGATACTTTAGAGGCACAGCCCATGAGCAGAAATGGGTTTTTTTATAACTTGTGTGGACTTTGCAAAGATGCCAACATAGGATGGTTACATTATTCTGGAATTGTGTTAGGAGAGATCAATATGGAACACTGTTCTGACTACAACTGCAAGGAAATTTGTTATTAATAATGAAAAAAAAATTGATTTATGTGATGGCAATGGTTTCAAACGATAGCTCTCAGGCAACACTGTAGGAATAAAATGCTGCAGTGTTTGATGAGAAAGTCCAGTATTGATTCAGGCTGATAAAATATTTTTCTTCATCTTTCGAGAAGTCTTACTGCATAGATGCTATAAATAAAAGTTTTTGCATTTCTAACGTGCTGAGGGTCCCGATTAAATTCTTTTTTTGTGTTATAGAAACTCTATTTTCTCTCTTATTTGCTGTTTGACAATGTATGCGAACAGAGAACTGCACATAGAAGTAGAGAAATACAGTTTTGAGGCTCAGGCTACTGAATAGGTATCATTGTATCCACATCTCTTGAGAAAAAAAAAACACTGCAAAAACTTCTTGGGGCATTTTTTTGGTATGCAGCCTCCTACTGACAGCTGCAAAGAGAAATGTCTTCTGGCTTTTTTATCCCTTCCTCTTGCTGTGTGCTTTTCCTATCAACTACCCCATAAATACATTCCTGTAACTGGAACAGAGGATGCGCCTGATGTGCCTTGCTCAGGGCCTCCGCAGAAATGAGACATGTAGTTTTAATCTGCTCTAAGAGAGAAGTGGCAATGTTAAAATAGCTGGGGCTGGGTCTGAATAGTGATCATTTTCCTTAATTTAAGACTTCAAAGTCCCTTTTGTTCTATTTCAGTCATAAGCTTGATATTTCATAACCAATTCATATTTATTCATGATAGCGCCAGAGTTTGTCCTTTATCATCAAGAACTTGTATTTGCATGATCCACAATACAGAGTGCCTAGAAAGTTTAAACTACAAAGACATCTCAATTCTGTACATCTCTGGGCATTTCTCGTTATGGGATATATTGCTAGTATGTAAAAAGCACTTCAGATTTCCAGATTTGGCTTAAATTACCTGCCAGTTCACAAGGATAGATGAAACTCATTGTGGTAGGCATTAATGAATGGGATGGTGCTTCTCAGACCAGGACAAATCTCCTTTCCTGATAAGTTTATCCTGATAGATGCATAATGAGGGACAAAGGGCATGCATATTCCATGTCTGTGCTGCTTGTCTGCCATTTAAAATATTTATTCAGGATATAGCAAAACAAATCTAAAACATAGTTTTCTTGTTTTAAGGATGATGGGGAGGATAGTGATACAAAGGATTATAATTTCTCACTTAAAAAAAATAGATAAAATGGGTCTACTGTAAAGAGTGTAAGAGGTGCTGGCACCAGGGTGGTCTGGAGCTGTGATTACATGAATTACTGCATTTGGGATTTGGAAACACAAAAAGTTAGTAAAAAAGACTATGTACTGGTATTTCTAAACTGTATGATGTGGTTTACAGAGATGGATAAAAAAAAAAAATCTCTTTTTTTTCTGTAACAGCAAAGATTAGCAGAAAAATCACAGATCATCTTTTACAGTACATCGACCACATTGCAAGGTATTGCTGGTTTCATCCTAGGGATCTTTAACACTATACTTTGGTTCTTGCAAGGAGCAGTACCTTTGGGTTTTTTAGAGGAAAGCATAAACTTGCCTATGGGTGGATGTTTAAGTGTTACACAATATGGCTTTAAACTTTTCCTGCAATTAAAGCCTAATCCAGAACACTAAAGCACATTATCAATTTCATGCTTAACTGGAGCATTTTTTCAATGGGTCTGTTCATCTACTTAAAACTAAGCACATGCTTAAGTGCATTGTTGAATCAGGGCCAGAGTTGTTATGATGAAGAAAAAAAAACAAAACCACCCAAAAATGTCTAACAGATAATATTAATATTTCTTGGATTAAAATGTTCATTTCAAGAAGAGGAAGAGCTTAAATATCAATTAACTTCAGGCACAGGTGAAACAGGCAACTGCTTAGGACATCGCTGTTGAAAGCTATGGATTGCTTGCTTTTCATAGGACTGAGGAGATGAGATTGATTATTCCAGCAGTGTTTACAAGCCTGACCAGGCAATTCCCTGTAGATCCTGCTGAACTGAGAGGTCAAGCTACCAGGAGTGCAGCTACCGCTGTTGATGATGAAGCTGCCTGAGACAAAGAGGTCTTTGGTTCCTGACAGCTCTGTCCTGAGGGCTCTCAACAGTCCTGGGTAAACTGAAGAAGGAGCAAAAAAAGCAACAGACATTATCTATAGCCTATGCCAACTTCTAGTCCCATACCCAATCTCCCCACAGACTATGCTTTTCTCTTTCTTAAGAGAAAACTGAAAACTAGAACTTCCATTTGAACCTTCTCCAGATTATTTTTGCTTGCATATTAAGTTTTGCTAATGCTGCTAAATAACCTCTGACTAAGGTGTCCCTGCCCGTGGCAGGGGGCTTGGAACTAGATGATCTTAAGGTCCTTTCTGTTCTGGTTTGTGCTATGCCATCCTATGCCATCCTATCCTATCCTATCCTATCCTATCCTATCCTATCCTATCCTATCCTATCCTATCCTATCCTATCCTATCCTATCCTATCCTGCCTTGCCCTGCCCTGCCCTGCCCTGCCCTACCCTATTCTATCCTACCCTATCCAATCCTGTCCTACCCTATCCTATCCCATCCTGTCCCATCCCATCCCATTGTGGACTTGGTGCTGTTTCATTATTGGTTTTGCTGTTTAGAGTAACAAGGGTTAAAACTGCTGCTCTTACGACTGGTTTGCCATTACATACAGGTAGTGACACTGGTTAACAGCGAAAACACTGTAGTGTGGCTTAGGCAACTCCATTTGAAGATTTGCAGTGTAGGATATGTTGCTACAGAGCAGAGATCAAGTGTTCAGTAAAGGAGGAGAGCTGTGTGGTCTAAGCCATCCTGTTGAGCCAGCAGGCTCCTGTCCAGTCTTGGTGCAGCTCCTACAAACTTCAGAGGGTGCCTTGGGCTGAAGGTGAAAATTACTCCTGCTGTAAATTATTCAGCTAAGCTTTTGATGGCAACAGTATTTAAAGTAGAACATTGATCTCGTCAGACCCCTCCCTGCAGTCCTGAGAGGACTGAGATGAGCTCTTAGGCAGAAGTTCTTCCCTGTGAGGGTGATGAGGCCCTGGCACAGGTTGCCCAGAGAAGCTGTGGCTGCCCCATCCCTGGCAGTGCTCAAGGCAAGGTTCGACAGGGCTTGGAGGAATCTGGTCTAGTGGAAGGTGTCCCTGCTCATGGCAGAGGGTTGGAACTGGGTGAGCTTTAGGGTTCCTTCCAAACCAAACCAGTCTGGGATTCTATGATCAGTATGCAAATTGACAGTATTAAAATGCTGCCAGGTACAACCTTGAGCAAACACTGGCTTAGGAGGAGCTGGGATTCTCATGTGATTCTTTTTGGAGGTAATGTTGAAAATTGAGCAGTTTAATGGAAGGACAGTCTTGGAAAGGAGGGCTAATCTTAAGAGAATAGATAATTGCATTTCTCCTTCAGGTTACATGGTGTTTTCCTTTTTTGTCCCTGACTGGAGCAAATCTCTACACAGGTTACAAGCACTCCCATAGGAATCCTCTAGCTTTAAAGTTGAGTGGGTGTTAAAGTGCTTTGCAACATCATGGAGTCTAAGCCAGGAGACAGAAGAGACCATTGTGTTGTAAACAATATAGCTGCTATGGAAACTATGGTGACTTGCAGAAAAATGGGAGGAGAAGAAAAAAAAACAACCCCAATTTTTTCTTAATATTTAAATCATAACTCTGATTAGTGACTTTGCTTCCTATATTTGTTTAAATAACATGGAAGGTAAATATAATTGTTTTGAAAGTGACAGAATATTCCTGTGTTACGTTGCATGCTTTGTCCATGAGGTAAAGATGCTTATACGTACAATTATCTACTGAAAACAGTTGACCTCATGCTCATGCTAAGCTATTTTGCAGATTGCTAGAGTTCTCGTGCAGAGTGATGTTATGTTGTCAAATGATTTGCTAACTTTTCACTCCTTGGCCCATGTTTAGCTGTAAAACCACAGTGCTGTTAATTACAAAGAATCTGTGTCTGTGTTTTCTTTACGTTGCCTTCTGGGGGGAAAAGTTAAATGTTAGGAAGGGAATTGGGGTTTTCTTTTTTTTTTTTTCTCCCCCTCTCATATAAAATGTTAGTGACCTGTGGCAATTTCCAAAGTATTTCAGTGTGTTCTCTGATGTTTAAATTGAACTTTACATCATTTGTTATAGTGACACCTGCTGCCCTTGTAATGGTTAAGTGTATGTGAGTACATAGAACCCACTTTTCAAAAATTCATAACTAACTCCACTGTAAAGATTTTATTCTGTGTTGAGACTTGGCATACAGGCTTTTTTGACTAGGAACAAATTATTCTTTAAAAAATGTGGTGGAGAGAAGTTGGTCATTCATAACAGCTTACTGTGCAGTAAAAGCAAACTAATTTTACTGCCATATTTATCTGTTTATGCCTCTGAAACTTGGACTATGAGCAGAATGAAAGTGAATTTGTTCTCCTCTTATGTCTTTAAATCTCAGTTCAAGCTTCTGCTTAGGTCACTGGTGTAAATGGACCTGATTTTCTTTCAAAAACTCTGAATATTTCCCTGCCATGGACACCCACCGGACAATCTGATTAAAGATTGCTTATCCATTTCAAGCAAGAAGCCCAGCTGGTTTTCAGCCAGCGAATAGGCATTCCTGGACAAAATGTTGGAAAATTCTTTAAAGTCTGTCCCAGTTTCAAGGTATTTTAAACCTGCTGCTTGTGGCAACAGCAACAGTTGCTTTACTTTAATGGCAGAGCTGGCTTTTTTTATGAATATTTCCCTCAGTTCAGAAAATAGCAGGTAGATGTTACCTGGGAACATAATAACTACCAAAAGGTACATTTGGATTACGTAGAGTTTTCACTTTTTTTTAATGGCTATGTGTTTTCCAGCATGGTTGCTGAGTATGCTATAATCTCTAATATGTCTTTTACAGAAATCCCTTGCAAACCAGCTGTAGTGTCATAGAATTATAGAAGGATTTGGGTTAGAAGGGAACTTATAGGTCATATGGAAGAACTTCTGCCTCAGATCTCATCTCAGTCTCCCCTCTGTCAGGTTAAAGCCATTCCCCCTTGTCCTGTTCCTACAGGCCCTTGTCCAAAGCCCCTCTCCAGGTTTCTTGTAGCCCCTTCAGGCACTGGAGCTGCTCTAAGGAGCCTTCTCCTCCCCGGGCTGAACCGGCCCAGCTCTCTCAGCCTGTCTCCAGAGCAGAGCTGCTCCAGCCCTCACAGCATCTCCGTGGCCTCCTCTGGACTCACTCCAACAGCTCCACGTCCCTCTTGTGCTGTTGCCCCAGAGCTGGATGCAGGACTGTGGGGGGGCGAGGGGGTGGCTCTCCCCAGAGTGCATCAGAGGGGAAGAATCCACTTCCTCGACCTGCTGCTCATGCTCTGGGGATGCAGCCCAGCACACAGGGGACATTCTGGGCTCAAGTGGACACTGAAGCTGGGTCATGGGAAGCTTCTTCTCATGCAACAGCCCCAGTAGAGTTGCAGCCAATGGCTCAGTGTCCAACTGGAGATGGGTAATGAGTGGTGTCCTTCAGGGGTCAGTGTTGGGACCGATGCTGTTCAGCATCTTTGTTGGCGACATGGATAGTGGGATTGATGCACCCTCAGTGAGTTTGCTGTTGACACTTAGCTGTGTGGTGTGGTCGACACACTGGAGGGCAGGGATGGGATCCAGAGGAACCTGTACAGGCTGAAGAGGTGGAACCATGTGAACCTGATGAAGTTCAACAAGGCCAAGTGCAGGGTGCTGCACATGAGTCAGGGCAATCCTGAGCACAAACACAGGCTGGGCAGAGAATTGGGAAGCAGCGCTGAGGAGAAGGACTTACAGAATCACAGGATCATGGAATGATTTGGTTTGGAAAGGACCTTAAGATCATCTAGACCTACAGTCCTAGAGATGCTGACTGTGCAGAACTCTGAAGGGCAAAGATTATCTTAAACCTGCTTCTTAACCTTCGACATGACTGACATACTATTAGTGTACAGCTTCATGGTAATTCAGTAACTAGCAACAGCACCAGCTTTGGTGACTGTTTATCCAGAGTCTAGACATTTTATATGGGTTTACGGCTCCCTTCCATGTTTTACAAAGGAGGCAAGCACACTTTTTTTGGTCTTGTGGTTGCATGACGGGTACATTTGCTGCATGCTGTTCTGCCTAAACTATCTCCAAAATAAGCAGTCTGCTGATGGTTTATCTGAAACTGTGGTTTAGCAAATATGACACAGGCATATCAATCTACACCTGTGGGAAGGAATAGTGGGATCACTCAGCATCACCACACAGTTCAAAAACTGTAACCTGTCATACAAAATCTTTAGGTGGTTGGATTGAATGGCATTCTTATAGTCTTCAAGAAGATTAAGTGTTGATTTTTCTGTTTTGGTCTGAACTTTTGAGAGGGACAGTAGTCCAGAAAAGGTGGGAATGTGGTAAAATCCCTCATAGCGTAATGCAGAGTAAATAGGTTTGTTGGAAAAAAATGCAGGTAGTAGTGAAGTTACACCATCCACCTTCCTTTGAAGTGAAGCTTGCAGAGAATTTTTCACAGAGCCTTATGAATTAAACTCTGGTAGACTCAAAAAAAAACCCCTAGGGCTAAATGGCAGGCCAGCCCTGGAGGGTGCTGGCTGTGCATATCCCAACCAAACAAAACATGTAAACACAAATTTAACCTTCAAATCTCTGAATAATTCCATTAACTTCTACAGTAAGTGATTTATTGGACAGAGACCAAGAATGCAGCATTTTGGAAGAACAGACCCTGCCAACCTATTTAATGCCTGCTTGAACATGTTATCTGGGTCAGTTTCCTTCCTTTGTCTCCCAGTGCTCATTGTCCTGTTGGGCATGTGCTTTGTATGATAAACCCACAGGCTATGAACTGTGAGTGCCTGAGGGCACCTTGAGACATCAGCTGCCATGATGAGAATGAGTGCTGCACATCATCATCTGCAATAATGACAGTGTGCATGCTTCTGAATCACCTGTCCTTTAAAGGTGCTAAAGTGTACGGAAATGTTTTGCATTTCTTTGTGGAACAAAGCATTTGAGATTATACACATTGAATTCAAATATATGAAATGCTAGGTAGTAAAAGTGCAGAAGGGTTTTTTTTTTTTTTGTATGTTTTTTGAATTATTAATGCCTAAGCTGCCTAAACTCACCAAACATCATGTAATTCAGTACTGAACAATTCCCTGCACCAGACATTGCTAGGCAGTCAATAATTCAGTAAGACAGTGTTTATACAGTGAAAATCAGTGTAAAATACATATGCAAAATTGCAAACTGTACTAAGTTTCTGTTTACATTAATTACATAAACAACAGAGTGGCTTGAGTTGTATTTTGTGGGTTTAACACATACAATGTGTGCCCCAGCTCTTATGTGTACATAGCTTACACATAAATATTTCCTATTAATATATTCAGTTAGTAATGCTTTTTGGAAAATCAAGTGCCCATGACCAAGGACTATGCATAAAGTGTGTTGATGTGAAGTTTATGTGTCAATGGTAATGGAGCATGTTTCCCATTACAGATAAGGCTACTTAATATTTATATAGTGCTTTTCATTTTAAAAGCATTTGAGAAACATTAATTAGTGCAAGCCTATCAAAGGAAAAATAATCTAAGAAACAGATTCCTAAGAGTGAGAGAAACCTTGGAAAGCAGTAATGCCAAGAGATTTAAAAGTAGTAGCTGACAGCAAATTACGCATGAATTTAGAATACTGATTTGACAGCAATAAAGACCAATTCAATTTTAGTCTAATATAAGCAGAGGTTTTCTGTCACTCAGGATGCTCAAGTCTTATTAGCAGAAAGATATTGACAGCTGGAGAGGTAGAGAAAAGAGCAACATGCACAGGAAGGATATTTGGAGCCTGGATTTCTAAGGAATGGTTTAGGTTAAATACATGCAGGCTGGCTAAAGGACAACAAAGGAAACATTTGATAAGGCTTGAAGCGTATCAACACGAAGCAGAGAATGTAATATGAGAAATGGGATTAAGAAAGATGACTTGAAATGAAAAAGAGCTTTTGGACAGTATATTAAGGAAGTGTCATATTTATTGGCTTGTAGGATAGTATTTCCAAAGAAAAATGAAGCAGCATCTCTTGCTTCATTTAAAACTGTGCTTCAAAAATACTAGTAATGAGGAAGAGTTCTTCTGTAGCAAGAAACAGACTAGTCTGACAAACTCCACAGAACTTGTTTCTCGTCACAATCCTCTGTAAGGAATTACAGGTAAATAAAGGCCCCTTATCTAATACTGTATTCTGGAAAACCAATGTAAATAGAGAAATTAATTAGCTGGTGCATACAAGAAAGCCAGTAGAGCTCTAGATTTGTATACAGAAATAGATTCTAATGCTGAAGTCTCTGACAAATTTCAGTTTTAGTTGCCAGGACATCCTGCCCACTTGTCATGCACCTTGTTTTCTAATTTGTGTAGTGAGGACCCCACTGACAGTGCTCAAGAAGAATAAACTGTTAGAAAATAAGAAAAAGAGCAAAATTTTTTTGTTTGTCCACCACAGAAACAAACAAATAAATGAAAAACCACACCAAAAAAACCAACTACATTGCTGCTGAGACATCCTCTACTCTGGTCTTCAGAACCACTCTTCTTTCACACCGCCCAGTTATGTGCTATGGGTTAGGGACACTGCTCAGTGGAAGGCAAAGCCTTGTCAGAATTTACAGCGGATGCTGGTTTGCAGTTATGGTCTGGAGTTGCCTAAATTTCTCCTGGAGGTTTAACTTCACTGGACAGCGACCAAAGAGTGTGTCATTTCTGAGGCTCCTTCTATGAAAGCTGTGGCTGGTGGCAGCAAAAAAATTCCATAAATTCATCCATTTAACCCTCACTTGTGCCAACATGAGTGCAAGTTCATGCTTTGTCTGCTTACAGTGATTTTGACAATGCATCAACAGGATATAGAGTGGAAACCAACAAGGAAAACCAATTGCCGTTTGCATTGCTGAATACGCACTCTGCTATGTGCATCCCCTTAGCTGGTTTATTACCGTCACATTTTTTTCTGTAGGTTAAATGAAGTCCTTATCTTCTGGTTGAGTGGTTTTCTTTCAGCTTAAAGTGTTATTTCTTTTCTAATGCCTGTGGCTAAATGCACAAGAAATTTAATGACAGGTTAGATGTAACAGTGAATTCTTTACACTGGTTTGGCAATCCTTTATTATACTATATAGCAATTTTCATTCACTTAATTGTAAAATCCATCACAAATACCTTTCATTATCAAGAAAAAATAAGCTTGACTTCTGAAGTTTAAGACTTCAGGGACAAAAGTTTAATTTTCAAAACCTTTTCTGCTTTTTCTAATACTCTTAAGAAAATGCTTTGTCGTACTACTTGGCTAATTTCCTTGAAATGTTGAATTGTGAAATGAGGTTTTGTTTAAACTGCTCCAGACCATGCAAGTATTCTGTTAATGCAGATGATTTTAGGAGGAGTAAACTGTTCCAGTAAAAATACGGCAATAAAATTTGCAACCTACGATTCTTCTTTGATCATGTAGATTCTTTGGGATTTGATTCCCAGCATTGCAAATTGGGTCAGTAATTGATAGTTCATTGTGCTGCCATATAATTCATGGGGTTTTTTGCAAAACCACAGCAGAGGCATGACTGCCTCCTGGCTGGGGTGAAAGGACCGATTAGGCAACAGGAACTTGGATCACTGAACTGCTTCTTCATGCTGGGCTCTCACACTCTTGGCAAAGTCCAGAGTCAGAGGCATTTGTAATCCTGGCTCAGCTGTTTGTGCACCAACAGTAAGGGACTGTAATGTAGAAAACAGTATCAAAGGGGAGGACAATTAAAAAATGAAGTATGTACACAAAAAGCAGGAGGAATAGGGAAGGACATTTGTTCGTTTATAGGAATCCTTATAAAATCAGGCTATTCATTGTTTCATGCTAGGTGCTGAAAAATTAATGCTCATGCAGACTGACAGCGTTGGATTTCAGCTGTGCATGGAGAGTGTGCATGGAAAGGAGGTGAAACTGCTTAGTGCTTGGGTCTGTGATAAAGGCAGCCGCATTTCCCAAGGCATTTCCTGCCTGTTGCTGACCGGGATGTTCATGATCATCCATGTGCCATACAGAGAACGTGTGTAGGGAGAGGAAAGCAGAAGTGGAGGATTGTCTGTGAATAGGAGATCTTGATCATTCCATTAAATGCTTCTATAGAAAATTAAGCCATAGGAAGTACAACCACCATGATACCTTTGTGGAAAATTAACATCAACTAATCCAACTGAGTTTAAAATGTGATCTGTCCTTATTTCAATGATAATCCGCTTAATCAAAAGCCTCTGTTTCTTACAATGTCATCAGTACAATGAGACACTGTTTACTCATCCGAGGAAACAGTTATGTCTTTAGAATGTGCTATTTTTTTTTTTCTGTGTGGGATATCTGCCATAGTTGCATTAAAGTATTATTTCATAGAGCTGTAAACCAAGATATAGTTTATAGTTCAAATCAAATCTGGTAAATCCCAACCTGGAATTACTCACCATTAGCTGTGTTAGTGAATGTCATTTTCCAAAATCAATTTTGTCATTTTCGATTATTTACTCTGCGCTATATGTTAAAAGTGTTTATCTTGACAGGTACCAAGATACACTCATCTCTGTACTAAAATTAACTGTTTAAGCTGAAAAATAGCATGTAAGGATGAATTGCTATGATAAACATATGCAAAGTTATTTTTACTTGTCTTTTGTTGAGGTAATTGTAATTCTGCTAGAAATTTCCATTCAATTTAGAGCCATGGCTGTCCAGATCAGTGGAGTTGCTCCATTTAATATTCCTTAAATGCTTCTTTAACATATAAATATATAGAGAAAGGCATACTTGATTAGGTGTTCTTAATAAGTTTCCAGCAGCACAGAAATTCAACCTACATGATTAATGTACTGAAACAATTAGCTTCAAGTGAAAGATTGTCTCAAAAAAGACTTTCATTTGCCTTGCAGTTATTGGTTTAATGTTTACCTATAGACTCTCTGTGATGTATTCATCCAGAAATACGGGTTCAACTATATGACAGAAACTGAAAAAGCTGAGAGTGAAGACTGTCCTGCAGCAGCAGCAAACAGCATAACTGATCTGTTCCTTTCTCTGACAAGACTCTTCAAAACCAAGTTTAATTTGGTTATTGCTATCTGTAATTTTTTGTCTGGCAATGTAAAAAATACAGTCTGCCTTTCCTTCATGTGTTCGACAGTTTCTACTGTACAGTGATGTATCTGGTATATTTTAAATGGAAATATTAATGGCTGTGTTCCGTGATGGGGAGGACACTGTAAAGCTCAGGTGCAAAGAAGAGTATAACCTGCATTTCACTTCTTGAAAATGCCAAATTAAGAGCTGAAACCACTAATTTTACTACAAAAATGGTTAGTTGCCATTATGTTGTTCTAGATCATCTTCAGACCCACCAAGAATCACACCTGAGTGGCACAGGAGGCCAGCAGGCCAATATTGGGCATCGGTAACAGTTCCAGTTCTGCAATTGAGAAAGATGCACATGCTTCACCACATGAAGTCCTGTGTGCATTTCTTTGTCCCCTGCAGATCAGACCACGTCTGGCCCAGCTGCAGCATATTGCGATATTCCTTAATACTGAATATAAGGTTTGGATGTAAGACTTGGAAGTAGGCCAGGTTAGATGGGGCTTGAAGCAACCTTGTCTAGTGGAAGGTGTCCCTGCCCGTGGAACAAGGTTGGAACTAAATGAGATTTAAGGTTCCTTCCAGCCCAAACTAGTCTGTGTTTCTATGATTATGCTGAACAGTGCCACATACCATTCTGGTTTGTATGTCTTTTTTAACATCTCTTCCCAAAAATTAGAGATATAAATTTGAGGGAAGCCTAATGACTTTCTGACAAGGTATGTGGTTTAGTCTCTAAAGAAGTCATGTCTAAGAAAGAACAGAGTACCACTGGTGACAGGAACATTGAGCCACCAATTTCAGGAATGACAGTGAAGGTTGTTAGCCATTTTATCTGACATGAACAGGAAACATGCTATATGTGGGTGACTATAATTAGGTCATTGGTTTATGAATCTAAAGCCCCGGTTTCCCAATAATTCTTAAAATTAACCTCAATGTATATTTAATATATATCTTTGATTTGGCTGAAAAACATAGCCAGAAAATTCCCAACTGGCTATACAGCTTCATAGACATTGGTTATTCCAAGGAGGATTGGCAAGAGCATATCCTTATGAAATTTGCTCAATAGCCTCCAATTTCAAATATTGTGAGATTTACAGGCTTTAAAACACAACCTTGGTGCTACAGAGCTCCCTGAATAGCTGTCAGGTAGGGAACAAATCCAGGGGTCTGGGGACCACAGTAATTTCCTTGGACTTCTCATGGAGGTAGGATATTGCAAGATGCAATGACTACTGGAGGCTGCAAGAGTGGCTGGGCATTTCTTAGCAAACTGATTTCAAGATGCATTGGAAGAGTCTTGTTTCCAGATCTCCTTTTAAAGGTTGTTTTATTTTCCCCTCGAATGGTAGGGTTGGAATCTGGCCTTGAAAAACAGTCGTTAGTGCAGTATGCATTACTTACCATCGTGGGGTTTTGTAGTAGCAGTAGTCTTATCAGGACTCCTCTCTGTATGACATTTCCCACTAGTCTTTTCTACAGACATCCTGACAAATCTTTGTGCAAGGGTTGACATCCTTCTTGCTGGGGATGTGTATTGGGTTTGTGTGGCAAGGTCTTCTAGAAGCTTCCGCCATGTCTGATGGACCCAATGCAGCTGGATCAAAGATGGACCTACTGTAGACCCCAAGGTCGCTGCAGAAGGAGGGAGGAGGTGCTCCAAGCACCAGGGCAAGGATTCCCCTGCAGCCTGTCAATGATGAGGCAGGATGTCCCCCTGCAACCCATGGAGGTCCATGGTGGAGCAGAGATCCACCTGCAGCCTATGGAGGACGCCTAGCTGGAGCAAGCGAATGCCCAGAGGAGTCTGTCACCCTCTGGGAAGCCCGTGCTGGAGCGGGACCTGTGGCCCTGTGGAGAGAGGAGCCCATGCTGGAGCAGGCGAAGAATGTGAGGAGTCGTCCTGTGGGGAGCAGAGAAAATGTGTGATGAAGTGACCACAACCCCCATTCCCTGTTCCCCTGCACTGCTGCAGGGAGGAGGTGGATGATTTAGGAGTGATGTTGGGCCCAGGAAGAAGGGAAGAGTTGGAGGAAAGTGTTTTAAGATTTGGTTTTATTTCTCACTACCCCACTTTGATTTGATCAGTTGCAAACTAATCTCCCGAAGTCAAGTCTGTTTCGCCCATGACGGTAACTGGTGAGTGATCTCTTCCTGCCCTTATCTCAAGCCACAAGCCTTTCATATTTGCTCTGAGCTGAGTAGAGCAGTGATGGAGCAGCTTTTGTGCCTCCAGCCAGGGTCAACCCAGCATGTTGCTTTTATTCTCAGGATTGTGTTTTTGATTTTTTATATTTTTCTTTTCAGAAGATTATCTTAATTTCCTATGGCACAAAGAAGCACTATTAGCACCGTAACTCTGCAAACCCTTTAGTGATTCTGGGACTTGCTACTCCATTAAGGGAGTCCACATTTAGAAAGGGTAGCAATACATCATCCGTTGGAGGTTCTGCTAGAGTAGGGTGTACATAACCTTTGAAAACCATTCCTGCCACCAAAAACTGCATTTTCTGAAGCTGGCCCAGGTCCATCTTCTCCTGATTTGGACCCACACTGGTTTTATGCCAGCCAGCTGCTGTGTCCCTGTTCCTGTCAGAGCTAGCACTTGGATTTTGCCATTTGGATTGCTGGACAGTGGGGGTGGAAGCAATAAATGAAGTGCACGGAGAGGCACCATGGGAAAATAGGTGGTTTTGCACTCATCTGGGACATAAGCCACTGCATAAGCCACTGTGGCTTAGACACACATGTGCAATGTGACTGTTCTAAACCTGTGCCAATAACAACTTGCTTTTACTACACAGCATGACATCAGCTTGCCTCTCTCCAGCAGCCACCTTCAGTCTGCCAGTGACAGCCTCTCTGTGAATGTGATTTTTGTCCAAACATGAGTTGCTTTGAGTGGCCATCAGGAGGCCCATACGTTTCTCTCCCTCACCCGGGTTTGTTACACTTCAATTTTTCATATTTGCACATACTAGCAGAGAAGTAGGGATGGGTGTGATGGTGCTGGTGCAAGCACAGTGGTTTATGAGCTTCTAGCCTTGTGGAGGCCAGTCAGATCTGGTGAGGCAGGATAGTATGTGTGAGGGAATTTGAATCACTTGGGTTCTTTGCTTTAAAAAGAAATGTCTTTGGATTCATTATTCACTCTACTGATTTAATTCTAGCTGTTTGCCTCATATTGATCTGGATTGCTCACCAGAGACAGTTTCACTAGAATTTTTTTATTTTCAGCCAGTGATGAAAAGGAAAAATCTCCACACCTCTGAATTAAGCATTGTCTATAAGAAGCGGAATGGTTAGTTTTATCACACTTTTGTTGCCTAATTTGTGGTTGCTGACACAGAATAAACACACAGAAGTGCTGAGAATGAATGACCTGATATGATAAAGTAGTGCTTTCTCTTTTTCTTCCTCTGCCTCTGCCCCGAAGGCATCATTCCTTTTTTGATCCAAACTTCAGAAGAATTGTCCTGAGTGTTCATGTTAATCCCACTTTTCATCCCACCCTGTAAAAGAGGGATGGCTATGTTTTTACCACTCTGATTTCTGAAACCAGTAATTCAGAAAACTCAGAAGAGGTATATCCTTTCATAACTTCTCGCTGGTTAAAGGCCTGAGAAGAACTGGGTGGTTATGATAAACCTCCAATCCAACTACAAGCCTTCTGAAACTGCTCATTTTTGTAATGCTGGGAACAGGTCTAGGATGCTTGAAGGAAGCAAAATAACATCTTGGTATACAAATTCCATCTGGGAGAACAAGTCTATTCAATGGCTGCTCTGCAAGAGGTTCAACTCCAGTTCAGGTTCACTGTTGACTGACAGTTGTTGTTTCATGGAATACTTTAAACAAACAGGAAAAGTGATTACTGTCTTCTGTGAAAGATCTGCCTCCTGGTGCATCCAGACATCTTTCAGTGTGATTTTGACCATCACAGGGAGCTTCAGCTGAGGAGCTGAAGCCTGAGTTGATATATAGAGTTGAAGGAACATCTAGATAACGCTTAGTCAGATGGTTTAGTTTTAGTTTGTCCTGTAAGAAGCAGGGTTAGGACTTGATCCTTATGGGTCCCTTCCAACTTGAGATATTCTATGATATTCTGTGCCACCATCCCTGCCATACTTTATACTTTCATACAGATAGGACGTAGAATGCACCTTATTTTGGTAGTCTGATGTTTTTTGTAAACACAGAGCTTGTGCAACTTGGAAGCGTGTGTGTAGGGCATTAGCCTCAGTGCTAGTTTTGCAAGCAGCTGTAGGAAAGACTTTGGACAGAATAATTTCTGCTGATAAACGGCAGTATTCAGGCTCAACCTAATGACTCATTATTCTGTTATATTATTTCATTGTTTCCTGCACAATGGAACATGTCTCTAGCCTAGAAAAACAGAAACAATTGATAAAATATAAATGAATGTGCTTCACAGACCTCTGAAATTTCTCACACCCCACCCCACCAAGGCCCTCAAGGCCTTTGTCATATTTTTTCACTGGTAATATCCAAGAGTGCAAGACAGACCCCTTCCTGAAGGATTGCTGTGACATGACATACAATTTTATTGGTGCTTTATATATTGTTTTGGCATTCTGCAGTTAAATGGTCTGTTTCCTTGGTCTCATTGCATTCTCAACAGATAAAATGGCTTTCAGTCTTTTTCTTCTAGAATAGAGAAAGCTTAAACTCTAAGGAATTATGTTAAGCTCGAAACTTGACAGTTTGACAGTACCAAGCCCTCACCATAATTGCTTTCATCAGTTCCCACCAGATTTAGAATCAGCTTTATTACTGTTGCCTGAATATCTTATTACAATTAACAATACTGGGTATGAAAATGTAGAATGGATTCCTCATCTCGTAGCAGCTGGTGGAAAGCTGGTCGAAAAAGTATTTTAAAGGTTATGTTGGTTATTAAACAAGCCACACAGTTAAACAGCCTTCTCAGTTTGCTGCTTTGTTACAAATATCTATCTTTCATCATGATTTTTGCAGGGATCAATATAAATTATTTCATTAATGTTTCTTTAAAATGTTTCTTTAAGCTTTGAAAGTTTAAAAAAATGTGACTGGAATCAATATGTCAGCACCTATTAATTTCTGTATTGATTCTGTTGTATACTTTACATTCAGACAGACATTTACAATGAATGCTATGTACCTGACAGAACAATGCAAAGGCAATTACATACAAAGTAAACACACAAATGTCACCATCGAAACCTAACCAGTGAGTAGGATGTACTTTGGGTTTGTTTCCTTGCTTCTGGTTTGTGTCAAACAGCAATAGCACACACAACCAGGACAATCTTCTTTCTTTGGGTTTTGTTCTGTCATTAGTTGTAAAAGATTAAAAGCAATAAGATGGCCATATACTTTTGATTTCTGTCTTTCTTGTGAGTCCAGACATGTCTGGGGGTGGGGAGGAAGGCAGTTAGGTTAAAATTACAGACCGCTGACCTGCTGCTAAGTCTTGGAAGGCTGGTGTTGGTCTGTTGTGTACAAAGAACCTATACAAAGCAAAGCCAGTGGGAAACTCCCATCTTTTATAACCAGACCTATAATGTTTAACAGGCAAGAGTATATACATTCATGTACAATACAGTCAATTGTTACGCTGCCTATTGTTAGTAATAAAACTCTTTGGAAGATTTGCTGGAGGATTAGGAGGGCTGCATGCCAGCAATGTCATGGAGAGAATTGCAGCTCACCCTGCACTGTTCTGGCACAAGTGAATACAGGAACTTGTGCACTCTGAGATGTGTCCTCAGACCTGAAAAGCTTTGGCAATCCCATGTGCAGTCACTTAAAAAGTGCCAATGACAGCCTAACTCTGCTCTGAGAGAAGCTGATTTTATTAAAAGGAGAGCTAAGCTAAGCTTGAACAGAAAATCCAGGATTCAGACTGAATTCTGAAATACTCTTTGTTCTTTTTCCTAGTGACATCAGAAACGCTTTCTGCCTGCCAGATTTATTGGGAAGCTTTTCAAACAACCATTTTTTATTCAAAATATTGCTTAAAAAATTGCTTTTTAAAAGACTAGGTCTTTTAAATTGTTTGCATCCCTTTTTACTATATGAACTGCTCATTTTGATCATGAGAATTTATGCCAGGGCGGAGACAGTTATGTGCTGTGCTTCAAATGAGAACTCTTCTGCCTTGCTCTTTCACTATCCCTCTCTTTCTTTTGCAAAAATTCCTATTTCAGACAGAATCAAGATTCAAAACATTGAAACCATCACAATGTTAATTAACAGAAGGCAGTGACTTCCCTGCAGTGTTGGACTATGAACCTACTATTGACTCTTATTTTTCCTCTGGAAAGAGAAAATGGAGACATCAGGCAAGAAGCTGTACTTGAAAAATGTGCATTACCCTTTTCCTGTTTCTCAGTACTGTAATGTGGATAAAATCAGACAGGTTTCTAATAAGTGCACCTGTTAGCAATAACCCAAGATGCAGGTGTAATTGCATTTTCCGTGATTCATCTGTATGGCACACTGGCTTCTTTTACACAGGCAGCATCTGTTTCACATGCACACCATGATTACTCTACTCTGACTGACATCCACCTTCTCCTAATAAAGTCCCACCTGTAAAGTGCTCCATTTTTTCCTAGTGCATTTGTTTGTTAGATAAAGAAAGCCTTTACAGCACTGTGCTGAAATTCAGAAAAAACTATCTAAATTTGTCAGTGGTGCAGCACCAGCACAATTATGAATGCTCTCTGTGGATTAACTTAATAAAAAAATTGTGGTTTGAATGCTGATTTGAACCAGACCAAGTACACTTCAGTGGAGGCACTTCAGATTTATACCAATATATCACAACAGGAGATATAATCTGGCTTAGGCTGTGGAACTGAAATGGCTTTCTAAAAAAAATTATTGTACATTGGTATCATATCAATTTTGGCATGTTTTCTGCTCTTTGTATTGTATTCTATGTTTTCTGCTGTGTTTTTCCTATTTCAATGTATTACCTGTGGACATCCTTGAAGATTTTGGGAACAACAGAAGTTTGCATGGGCTCAGGAGGTCACAGGACCATTTTGTGAAAAATAAATGTATTGAATGTTGCTGAATACACAAAAATTAACCCTGGCTCAGGAAGCCCCTGAGCTGCAAATGGTTGGGGGCTGGAAAAGCACTTGTACTCTTCAGAGAACATCTGCTTTTGGGGGATGCTGGACCCAAGGAAACCTGGTCCCATGTTTTAGGCATCCAGTGAATTATCTTTCTCATTACCTGTTTTAGACTGGCTGACATGGCCCTTTTCTTCATTACAAGAAGGCACTGATATCAGCCCAGTGCAGGTCACAGTGACCAAAATTGCTGATTGTTTTTTAGTTAGGCTGCAAGTGAAGTAAAACTTGCAGGTGTCCATGCCTAGCGCCAAGTAAGACAGGTACTGAGCAGGCTTGGATCTCTTCAGGTAAGGGTGGTGAGCATGGTGGACAGCTCAAAGCAATTTGGTTGTGTGACACCAGTATTGCACATTCTAGTGCTTGTATTTGTGAGCCTGGTTAGTAGTCTTGATGAGCCTGGTAGTCCAGCCTCAGGTGCCTGCAGTCTGTGCAAGACCATGCTCTTAATTTGCTGATTGAC